>NC_086447.1:844792871-845156205 GCF_028390025.1 Pseudophryne corroboree | reverse complement strand
AAAATGGCACATCAAGTACCAAATCGGATGGAAGCACTTCTGGGGAGCTGCCGGGGAAGTTCAAGGGAAATCGGATCCGACTTGTGCCTCACACAAGTCGCAGTAATGAATGGGAGACTTTAGACCTGATAATTAGAATGTCTTATCATTCTATTCACAGTAGAAAGAAATTCTTTAAAGCCCCGAATGTAATAAAAACCACATGCAGGGACAGGGATTCGGATCAGTGATCACTTTACTTTATGCTGCGAGACTTACCTTACTCACTTATTAGACAAAGCATGGGCCTGCTTCTGTTACCGACGAATCCCCTGTCCTGGAGAAATGTGTCATTTGTATCCTATAGGCTACAGTGGCTGACGCCAACTCAAGATGGCATTAGTTTATGGGGTTAAGCATGGTAAATCTCACATTATTGAAGGTTCTGAACACAGGGGAACTGATATCTGCTATAATATACCCCTGTAATAGAGACGGGGGATATTTTGCAGGTATCCCCGAAAACTTCAGTTTTAGGGAAATTTCATGCAAAATTGCTTTAATAAATGTGCCCCATAGTCTACTGTAAGTAAAATCTGGCTCCAAAAGTTGGGATCTGTATCATAGAGATCTCCCTAAAGTTTAAATCTACAAAGAATTTAAATCCTCCATCAGTCAATTAGAGGGACTTAGTCATCAATAAATGTGAGGGCCCAGTGCAAAAGAAGAACCTAATTTGCCAGGATTTGCAAGTTAGGATGCTCCATTGCCAGGACAGCTGCTCAGAAAGGCGTCCCGGAGGGGCTAAGACCCACACTGGCCCACACTGTCATTGCTAATAGTAGCGCCAAATGTTTACACTGCTGCGTTCCATACCTGCAGTGTTACTGAGCATATACAATCCTAGGTCATGTATAAATGTGCTGCCAGGGCAATCCCGAAATGCTGTAGGTTTCCAAACAGATCCATATTGACAATCCAGACCACCTTCCATTCAGAAGGAGAAGGGCGCAGCTTAAAATGGCATTACTTACTGCAGTCAAGCTCCAAAAATGCTCAGATTAATTACTACAGTATGTGGTCCATTTATAATTGATCACATTTGAATTACGATCAGGGCATATTAGCAGCTAGGATGGGATGCAGTCAATATACCGGCTGTTGGGATCCCAGCATTCAGAAGATCGACACTGGAATCTCATCACTGGTGAAATACCGATGCCCAGGATCCCGACAAATGCTCTGTATTCCCACTCGGTCAGTGGGTCCATGCCCCCAACCCAGTGGGAATAGAACCTGTGGCGAGTGAAGCGAGCCATCGGGCCTTATGCCTGGCGAGCACAGCAAGCCCGTGAGGGGACTTGCTGCCTTGCTGCCAGGGTTCCGGCAGATGGGATGCCACTGTCGGTATAGTGACAGCTGGCATCCCGTCTGCCGGGATATCATATGTATCCCCTATAATGTATCACCCAGTTATCATCTGAAAGGTGCCCATCCCTGTGATGTGCCGACTGTGGTGCCGGTGATGCTGCGTATGTGTGTGGGAGTGCGGGCGCGTCCCACTCCGCCCCCCACCACTGGTCCGGAACCTCCTTCCCCCGCTGCCGCCCGCCGCAGCAGCAGGCGCGCCCACGTGTTGTGGCGCGTCATCACTGGGCGACGCGGCGGGCCAATGAGGACCTGCCGCGTCACCCATCCCAGAGAGCCGCGCGGCAGGGGTTTTAAACGCCCGCACGCGGCAGGAAGAAGAGGTGTGTTCAGACGGCGGGTGAACGGAGGACGTCGGCGCGGTGAGCGGAGGCGGCCCAGCGGAGGATTTGGAGTCGGAGGTCCGGACGTCGGTGAGCAGGTAAGCCCTCAGTGAGGCCCTTTTCTCCCGCAGGTACCGTCCCCGGGTCTGCTCCCACCGCACCACCAACGCCGGCGTTAGGCCGAGGCCCCCCCACATTGCCCTTGCAGTCAGGCAGGCTACGGCCTGAGCCACATTGGGCGCTAGGCCCCCCGCATTGCCCCCGCAGTTAGGCAGGCTACGGCCTGAGCCACATTGGGCGCTAGGCCCCCCACATTGCCCTTGCAGTCAGGCAGGCTACGGCCTGAGCCACATTGGGCGCTAGGCCCCCCCGCATTGCCCCCGCAGTTAGGCAGGCTACGGCCTGAGCCACATTGGGCGCTAGGCCCCCCACATTGCCCTTGCAGTCAGGCAGGCTACGGCCTGAGCCACATTGGGCGCTAGGCCCCCCCGCATTGCCCCCGCAGTTAGGCAGGCTACGGCCTGAGCCACATTGGGCGCTAGGCCCCCCACATTGCCCTTGCAGTCAGGCAGGCTACGGCCTGAGCCACATTGGGCGCTAGGCCCCCACATTGCCCCCACAGTCAGGCAGGCTACGGCCTGAGCAGCAGCGGACGCTAGGCCCCATTACTACCCTGGGTGTGCCGCACCAGTGGTAGTACACTGTTTACCATTACAGCATCGTGTTTGTTACCGTAGTGCACTGTTTATCATTACAGCATCGTGTTTGTTACCATTGTACACTGTTCATATTTCCATACCCTGTCCGCACCGCCTTGCGTACGCGCTAGCATCGAGCGCCGTCGTATACTAGTTACGGGGCGGGGTGTACTACCCGTGACTGTGCACGGGCACTCCACCGGTAGGTCCCTCGGAAAGGTAAGGTGCCGTTTGTTGTTGTTGCTGTCGTTGTTGTTGCTGTTGTTGTTGTGTTTTGAAGTTCGTCCCAGGTGCCGAGACCGAAGACATCGGGCCAGCAAGGGGACCAACATATACCCGGTGAGGACAGCTTGCTCGAGTCCGTTTTGTGTACCGTACGTGACCCCTCCCACCCCCCCCCCCCTGGTTTCGTAGGGCGTTTCCGTCCGGGTTGCACCCACCGTGCTTCGCACGCGGGTGTAACCAGTCTGAGGCCACAAGTGCCGATGATGACCATCTCTTAGCTCAGCGAGCGCCTGCCCGATTGTTCCCCCCCCCCCCCCTTTTTCCCAGTGCCCTTTTGGGGCCTTAGCGCAGTTGCCTTTCTCTTTCAGACGGACAGACGAAAGGGCCACCGACTGGGACGAGGGATCCGGGATCATCACTGACCCGAAGGTAAGAGTTAGCAGCGGGCGCGGAGTGAGTACGGCACTCGCGAGTGCCGACAGCGTTGCGCCAGAAGGCCCGCCGGGTCTCTTACATTTGGCGTAGCTGGCAGGATCTTGACTTGACCATACCGCCGGGGGACGACCAATGGACCGAAGGTGGATGGGTCGAGGAGCAGAGACGTCGCCTAAAGACGGTGGCAGAGATGGCTGAGTCCCACATCAGCTCCGCTGAGCACCCCCAACCTCCCCAGGCTCAGATGGAACCCCTCGAGGTGGGTCAACGGGTCCGGGTCCGGGAGAAACGGCCCAAGAACAAACTGAGCGAGAGGTGGGAAGTAGTGCCCTATGTGGTGCAGCGGCAGGCAGCTCCCGGCAGTCCAGTCTACCAGGTGCGAGCCGAGGACGACAGCGGTTGTACCCGCACCCTACATCGAGACATGCTGCGCCCTTGCGAGCCACAGGCCCCAAGGGGCGAAGCAGAGGAACCAGTGCGGTGCGACCCCCCAGTAGCCAGGGTGGCCCCAGAGGAACCAGCCGCCACCCTGGGGCCAACACTCTTCGACTTATGGGGACCCCCACCAACTCTAGCGCCACCAGTCAGCCCGACCACGGGGGGGGCAACCACGGCAACCAGCCCTACACCCACAGAGGAGCCGACAACTGACTCGTCCCCGGCAAGGCAGGGAGGGTCGCCCAGGGAGCCCACGTCAACCCCCCTGCCACAAGCCACACCGGTCCGGAGATCGGCCCGTTCCACCATGGGAGTACCCCCACCACGCTTCGCAGACCCCGACTTCGAGTGGTCACACAACCCCGTCTTTGTGGGGACCACAAAGGAAAAGGCGGGGGGAAGTGTGGGAGTGCGGGCGCGTCCCACTCCGCCCCCCACCACTGGTCCGGAACCTCCTTCCCCCGCTGCCGCCCGCCGCAGCAGCAGGCGCGCCCACGTGTTGTGGCGCGTCATCACTGGGCGACGCGGCGGGCCAATGAGGACCTGCCGCGTCACCCATCCCAGAGAGCCGCGCGGCAGGGGTTTTAAACGCCCGCACGCGGCAGGAAGAAGAGGTGTGTTCGGACGGCGGGTGAACGGAGGACGTCGGCGCGGTGAGCGGAGGCGGCCCAGCGGAGGATTTGGAGTCGGAGGTCCGGACGTCGGTGAGCAGGTAAGCCCTCAGTGAGGCCCTTTTCTCCCGCAGGTACCGTCCCCGGGTCTGCTCCCACCGCACCACCAACGCCGGCGTTAGGCCGAGGCCCCCCCACATTGCCCTTGCAGTCAGGCAGGCTACGGCCTGAGCCACATTGGGCGCTAGGCCCCCCGCATTGCCCCCGCAGTTAGGCAGGCTACGGCCTGAGCCACATTGGGCGCTAGGCCCCCCACATTGCCCTTGCAGTCAGGCAGGCTACGGCCTGAGCCACATTGGGCGCTAGGCCCCCCCGCATTGCCCCCGCAGTTAGGCAGGCTACGGCCTGAGCCACATTGGGCGCTAGGCCCCCCACATTGCCCTTGCAGTCAGGCAGGCTACGGCCTGAGCCACATTGGGCGCTAGGCCCCCCCGCATTGCCCCCGCAGTTAGGCAGGCTACGGCCTGAGCCACATTGGGCGCTAGGCCCCCCACATTGCCCTTGCAGTCAGGCAGGCTACGGCCTGAGCCACATTGGGCGCTAGGCCCCCACATTGCCCCCACAGTCAGGCAGGCTACGGCCTGAGCAGCAGCGGACGCTAGGCCCCATTACTACCCTGGGTGTGCCGCACCAGTGGTAGTACACTGTTTACCATTACAGCATCGTGTTTGTTACCGTAGTGCACTGTTTATCATTACAGCATCGTGTTTGTTACCATTGTACACTGTTCATATTTCCATACCCTGTCCGCACCGCCTTGCGTACGCGCTAGCATCGAGCGCCGTCGTATACTAGTTACGGGGCGGGGTGTACTACCCGTGACTGTGCACGGGCACTCCACCGGTAGGTCCCTCGGAAAGGTAAGGTGCCGTTTGTTGTTGTTGCTGTCGTTGTTGTTGCTGTTGTTGTTGTGTTTTGAAGTTCGTCCCAGGTGCCGAGACCGAAGACATCGGGCCAGCAAGGGGACCAACATATACCCGGTGAGGACAGCTTGCTCGAGTCCGTTTTGTGTACCGTACGTGACCCCTCCCACCCCCCCCCCCTGGTTTCGTAGGGCGTTTCCGTCCGGGTTGCACCCACCGTGCTTCGCACGCGGGTGTAACCAGTCTGAGGCCACAAGTGCCGATGATGACCATCTCTTAGCTCAGCGAGCGCCTGCCCGATTGTTCCCCCCCCCCCCTTTTTCCCAGTGCCCTTTTGGGGCCTTAGCGCAGTTGCCTTTCTCTTTCAGACGGACAGACGAAAGGGCCACCGACTGGGACGAGGGATCCGGGATCATCACTGACCCGAAGGTAAGAGTTAGCAGCGGGCGCGGAGTGAGTACGGCACTCGCGAGTGCCGACAGCGTTGCGCCAGAAGGCCCGCCGGGTCTCTTACATGTGACCGACATGTCAGCAGCCATTTCCAACAGGAGGATTTATAGGGAACACTGCCGGAACTATGTCTGCAGTGTACAGCTCATAGGTTAGAACAGGCTACCGCTATCTGTAGATGGCCGTAGTTTCCGGTGGGGGGGGGGGAGGGGGGGGTAATATCTGGAATGCTTTGCATTCTGGATAATGGTAAATCTGACAGCATCACAGTTCCCTCCATTCCCTCCTGCAGCTGCATCCCCTATAGGTTTCTATAGGGGATGCAGCTGCAGGAGGGAATGGAGGGAACGCAGCAGGTTTGGGAGATTGGATATTCCATTATCACTGCAACACCCTTAATTCACATTATTCAAGGCAACACATAATAGAAGAGGTCAGGGGTAGTAGGAAGTAAGCGGGAGAGGGAGGGCACTTTATCCTTCATTGGGGCAGAATCATTTTCTACATGGTGTTCTTTGCACGTATTCATATTTTAACATCTATATTGAATTACTATAAATTGACTCTTTACAGCTTCACATCATCTGTCAAAAGGTTGACGCCAGAGATTTCTCCAAACTTAATTCATTTACCAGCATGTGGAGTAGCTGCACATAGAAGCGATATATCAGTGAGCTGATGGACACCAAGGATGCGTATACCCGCTGGCAATGAGAGCAATTGGACCAGCATAGAAAAAAAATGGATACTTTCGAGCAGTACAAATATACTTACACCAGGGTTGTGTAAATCATGTATTACAAGGCAGATAAACCCTTTAACACTTAACTGGCATGGTCAGATTTGCAACTGCGCCGTCCCACCCTGTCCCCCCGTTTTTGACGAGGGGGGTCCGTTTTGCAGATGTGCATAATATAAGGTTTAAATATTTAAAAAAAATACTTTTTCAACTTTATTAAATAAAATAAATTTTAAAAAACAATGTTGTTAACGCTTTTGAAGGGAAAAATCATCAGTTAAGTGGTTAATTGTCATGAAGAAAAAATAATAATTGGGGTACTATCCCTTTAATGGAGTTCTCGGTCACACACAATATAATATAATAAAAGCCACTGTCAGTGTTGTAGAGCCTGGGGAATTATGCATACAGTAAAATAAGTTTGCAGACTGTCTAAAATAAGCACATGTCTGATACTGGAAAAAAGGTATGTGCCTGTATCATCCGGTATCCTGAACCATTAGATTGATGGCAGATTTCATATGTTTATAAAAAAGCAGCCATGAAGTTAAGCAGCTGCAGTTCTCTTGATACTGTATACAGAAAAGTCTTTGTTTAGCAGTTAATCCCGGCCATGGATGTAACAGAAAGATCTGTGCGCTGATACCATAAATAACTTCGGCCTAATTCAGAGCTGATCGCTGTAGTGTGAATTCGCACAGCGGCTGCTTATCGAATGACCGCGCATGCGTATGCACTGCTATGCGCAAGCACGACACCAGACAGCGATATAATGCTGCAAAAATTTTGTTCGCTAGCCGCACGCAAGGTGGTTGACAGGAAGCGGACGTTTGTGGGTGGTAACTGGCTGTTTTCTGGGAATGTCAGAAAAAACACAGGCGTTCCCAAGCGTTTTCAGGGAGGGTGTGTGACATCAGTTCTGGCCCCGAACAGCCTGATTCTATCGCAAAAAGACTGGAAAAATAATTAGGTGGTGAGTGACTTGCGAACTGATTTGCAGCTGTCCGCTGTCTGGCAGAGTTTTTGCACGGCGTACGCATGCATTCGTATACTTGCACGGGGCGGGATTTCACTTGTCTGTGCTGCGACTATCTGATCGCAGACCTCTGCAAATTTGCAGAGGAGTGATCAGGTCTGAATTAGGCCCTTCATTTGGTCCTTTCCCACCAACCCATGCAAAGGCACCATGGCACTCATGTTTCTGCTGTGCCAACACCTTTCTTTAAAAAGTGTAGAGGGCATGGAATTGTGCTGTTATTAAGGCTCCAGGACTTCATTGAGGTGCATGAATCCATCAGTCTTTTAGCTTCACCGTTTATCTTAGTGTATAATAAATACAAGTAACTGGCCCCCTAATCATGTATCGGGTATACTCATGCAGGCGGATTCACTAGTGCGTAAGGATTTTTCTGTCCATCGATGGAGTACACTATCCATATGGGGGTCATTCCGAGATGATCGTAGATGTGCTATATTTAGCACAGCTGCGATCATCTTCCCAGACATATAGAGGAACGCCCAGCACAGGGCTAGTCCGCCCCGCATGTCAGTCCCCCCCCCCCCCCCCCCGCACAAGTACAAAAGCATCGCAGCTCCTGCGGCTGGCCGGGAGTCACTCGTCGCTGCCCCCAGTCGCAGTGGCTGTGTGTGATGTCACGCAGCCACTGTGGCCCGCCCCCCGCACGGTCTGGCCATGCTTGTGTTTGCCGGACTGCGCCCCCAAAACGGCGGCTAAGCGCCGCCGTGCCGCCCAGCGAACGCCTCTGCCTGTGAATCAGGCAGAGGCGATCAAAAGGTAACGACGTCCTTCGGCCGTCTGACATGCGCAGTGCTGACCCGATCGCTGCGCTGCAAACAACTGCAGCATGCGATCGGGTTGGAATGACCCCCATAGTGGGCTGGATGGCCTTTGCTCTGGGAACCTGCAGTTTGTGGCCCCCCACAGGGTGAGACTGGATTGGGCTGAGGTTGTGAGAATATACTCCAATGGTAGGAAATTCAAACAATGCGCACTGAGGTTCATTTACTAATGCACAGGGTGTGCTGCAAAATCTTAGGGGGTGTCCACCCCCTGTTTATGGAATGCAACAAAAAATGGGTGTTGATGCGCTCAGCCCCTTAGTGAGTTGTATCTCTGTTTTATCAAGCGTTCAGTCCTGTGCAACCATCATATGTTGTGTGACGCAATGTACATATGGTATTTGCAATGAATATCATAATGTCCACAGTTGTTGCAGAATATACTCCAAGGCTGAAGGGTAGTGAGGCATGAGGCACTGAGCAGGAGGTACTGCAGACATTGTTGACACAGAATGGAGCAGTGAGATATGAGACACTGAACTAGGAGGCACAATTGGCCAATAGTGACACAGACTTGGAGCAGTTAGGTACAGTATGAGGCACTGCACCAGACAGCACTAAGGGCCTATATAGATACGGGCTTGGAGCAGGGAAGTATGAGACATTGGGGGTCATTCCGAGTTGATTGCTAGCTGCATTTGTTCGCAGCGCAGCGATCAGACTAAAAAACGGCAGTGCGGCGCAATGTGCACGCCAACGTACAGGCACAACGAACGATGTAGTGTTGCACAGGGTCTAGCGATGCATTTCAGTCGCACTGGTGGCCGCAGAGTGATTGACATGAAGAGGGCGTTTCTGGGTGGCAACTGACCGTTTTCAGGGAGTGTTTGGAAAAACACAGGCATGCCAGGGAAAATGCAGGCGTGGCTGGGTGAACACTGGGTGGGTTTGTGACGTCAAATCCGGAACTGAACAGTCTGAAGTGATCATAAGCGCTGAGTAGGTTTTGAGCTACTCTGAAACTACACAAAAAAGTTTTGCAGGCGCTCTGCGATACAACCGTTCGCACTTCTGCTAAGCTAAAATACTCTCCCAGTGGTCGGCAGTATAGCATTTGCACGGCTGCTAAAACTAGCTAGCGAGCGATCAACTCGGAATGACCCCCATTGACAGGAGGCACTGGTGACAACACTGGAACACAGAGAACTACTGGAAAAAACTTGAAGAACTTAGTAGAAGAACTAAAGGAACTGGAGCCAAAGATCTGTCTTACATGAGGGATAGAAGAAGTTCTGGCAATGGTTTCCAGAGTCAAGGGAGTGTAAATAGGGCTAGACAGAATGACAGTTGCTCATGCAGTTTAATGATCCATCACAGGTGGATGTACAGTAGGAGTGAATCTAAACTAGAAAAACTAATTCCAGCAGCACACTGCAATGTATAAGCAAAAGAGACTTTAATCCTACATAATAGGAGTAGAAATGCAGAGATCTCAGTTACATACATTTGCAGGCATACATTTAGGACCACCAGAGCCATGGCAGGGCATCTCTGCTCTGGTGGTCCTAAACTACAGAGAAGAGCTGCAGTGAGAAGAAGAGCAGCTGGAAGACGCATAATACACCCTACAAGTGTGATGTTATGCCCATGCATTTGTCTCCTATTTCTAAGAAAACCAAAAGTCTTAGAAAGTGTTGGTTATTTCTATTCTGCACGCCTGCAATGACTGCTTACATTGGGGGAGACTCAATCAGTGTGAGATTCCACTAGAACCTCGTACACTTATACAACGCAGGTTATCTGTACGGAAAACCTCATTTATTTTTGCTTACACCGTTTACCCATCCGCACATTGGCCCTCATTCCGAGTTGTTCGCTCGCTAGCTACTTTTTGCAGCCATGCAAACGCATAGCCGCCGCCCACAGGGGAGTGTATTTTCGCTTTGCAAGAATGCGAACGCCTGTGCAGCCGAGCGGCTACAAACACATTTTGTGCAGAACAAGACCAGCCCTGTAGTTACTTAATCTGTGCAATGTTTGTTGTGATGAAGGTCCCGGAATTGACGTCAGACACCCGCCCTGCAAACGCCTGGACATGCCTGTGTTTTTCCAAACACTCGCAGAAAATGGTCAGTTGACACCCAGAAACGCCCTCGTCCTGTCAATCTCCTTGCATTCGGCTGTGTGAATGGAATCGTCGCTAGAAGCAGTGCAAAACAACGATGCTCTTTGTACCTGTACGATGTGCGTGCGCATTGTGGCTCATACGCATGCGCAGTTTTGCAATTTTTTTAAATGATCGCTACGCAGCGAACAACGGCAGCTAGCGATCAACTCGGAATGAGGGCCCTTATGCGACTTTCTGATGGGAACTAATATTTTTACCACTGAAATATGAAACTAAGAAATATTTACCTTTCTGGTATATCTAATAATGGTTTAAAATATCAATCTTTGTCTTATACACTTTTTTAAAAATCCAAACCAACCCGAATTTATGGTCTCTGGGGTATATTTACTAAAGTGTGGGTTTTCAGAAGTGGAGCTATTGTCCATAGCAACCAATAAGATTCTACTTATCATTTATCTAGCACTTTCTAGAAGATAGAAGATATAATCTGATTGGTTGCTATGGGCAACATATCCACTTCTGAAAACCCAAACTTTAGTAAATAAACCCACCTGAATCAAACTACATGATTTTAGCTGTTTTTAAAAATATATATATAAAAAAAAAAATCTGAATCCGAACCAAAACACTTAAGGGTGGTTTTTTTTGGCAAAACTAAGATCAAAACATGAGGGTCGGTGCACATCTCTACTGCATGCACAAATATTTATATGTACAGTAGTTTGTACGAGTATAATATATGAGATGGGCACCATTTCAGGCTGCAGAATTCCCGGGCACACTACTGCATGGCCAGTGTGTGCTACCCTGTGAAAGTAGGAATAATTACTTATACAGTACATAGGGGATGTAGTCATGTGACCAGCGGTCAGGAGACCGACGGTAACATAACCTCCCCCTACATCCCGCCCTCTCACAATCCCGGCGGTCGGCATACCGACCAACAGAGACTTTTCCCATTTGTGAGTGTCCAGGACACCCATAGAGTGGGAATAGAACCACAGGTCACCACTGAGCCTGCAGCATGGCGAGCGCAGCGAGCCCGCATGGGGCTTGCTGCACTCCCCCCCCCTCCCCCGCTGGGATTCCAGCATCGGTATTAGGAAAGCCAATCCCGGGCCATTTTTTCAATCCCGGGTATCTGTATTGAAAAATGGCCAATCCCGGGAATTCCCGGGATTGGCTTTTAACTATGTGGCCACTTACTCGCCCCGCACACATAACTCACCATATACCGGGGGCGGGCAGGTAGGGAAGATCCTCTGCTCTCTCCTGGCGGCTCCCAGCGGCATGTGACAGCGCAGCGTGACCTCTCATGCTGCGCTGGGGAGCCGGAAGAGGGCAGCGTCTGAGCGTCCTGTGGACGGTCAACTCTGATACCTCAATCCCCGGGATTGGAGCTTCCAATCCCGGGATTGAATCCCGGCCATTTTTGGCCCTAAATCCCGGGTTCTCGCCTATCCCAATCCCGGGATTGGCCACCATAATCGGTATGCTGACTGCCGGTCACGCATACCGTACCCAGTACATAGATGAGCCACACTGTGTACCGCATTGTATACAGTTGTAAGTGAGAGCATCTGGCGTTTACTAACTTTTACGGTTCATTGGACATTTATTTGGACATTCAATAGTTATACATCCAAATTATGGTAAATTTCATATGAAGATAAACTCAGTGGAAATATTTATTTTTGTGATATTTGCTGACATACATCAAGCTGCTTAGTAATAAAAAATTAAAGTGGTTTTGAAATTCGTGACTATTACATTTTCTAAAATAATGGATGACTAATAAAAATAAGGAAGTTTTCAAACTAAGCAAAATTAGTCCGTGGGTATTTTTCATTTTTGAAAATTAACCCACTAAACAAAAATGTTGCCTCACTCAACCTTTGTGTTACAAATACTCACATTCACCTCCCTCGCCCTTGCGGTTAACTTACCCCTTTCTGTCCTCAGACTCAGAGACCCTTCCACCAGTTCCACTGACCTGTAATGATGTGACATTAATGTTGTTACATTATGCAAACCAACCTTTCTTGGAGACAGAACAGGACAGGAACCACTGGTGAGTGTGAGGTGGGGGGGTTGATATAATTTAATTTTTTTGCTGTTAAATCGTGAAATGTCGCCCCCTTGGGGGCAGCTGGACTCACCCCCCACATCACCTAAATGATGACAGAGATTTCTCTCTATCTACCTATCTACAGATGTGGGTGCCATCAGCTTACCCGCGAATGGGACACACATGTGGCCACATTGCGATTGCGACTAGCTGCACCCGTATGGGACCCGTTCATGGGATCATACACAGCCATGCAATCCTATGAATCACAGGTGCATACATGGTGCAGACCTTTACAAGGAAGACACAGGCCTCTCATCACTTCTTTTACTGGCTTATTAATGGTCCAATTAATGGTCTTATTACTTTACTATAATCACAAACAAGTGATTTGTTTTCAAACAGGCACATGTGCATATGTTTAGTGTCAGCATGGCAAGTATTTAGCATTACCAAACCATTACTGTACTTTTGCTGTTGTTACATGTAGTGATGAGCGGGTTCGGTTCCTCGGAATCCGAACCCCCCCGAACTTCACCCATTTTACACGGTTCCGAGGCAGACTCAGATCTTCCCGCCTTGCTCGGTTAACCCGAGCGCGCCCGAACATCATCATCCCGCTGTCAGATTCTCACGAGATTCGTATTCTATATAAGGAGCCGCGCGTCGCCGCCATTTTCACTCGTGCATTGGAGATGATAGGGAGAGGACGTGGCTGCGTTCTCTCAGTTTCTGTGCTCAGTGTGCTGCAAATATCTGTGCTCAGTGTGCTGCAAATATCTGTGCTCAGTGTGCTTGCAAATATCTGTGCTCAGTGTGCTGCAAATATCTGTGTTCAGTGTGCTTGCAATTATCTGTGCTCAGTGTGCTGCAAATATCTGTGCTCAGTGTGCTTCAAATATCTACGTTCTCTGCCTGAAAAACACTCCATATCTATGCTGCATTGTAGTATATAGTAGGAGGACAGTGCTGAATTTTGCTGACCACCAGTATATAATCTATAGCAGTACGGTACAGTAGGCCACTGCTGTACCTACCTCTGTGTCGTCAAGTATACTATCCATCCATACCTGTGCTGCATTTTAGTTGTGTGCAGTATTATATAGTAGGAGGACAGTGCAGAATTTTGCTGACCACCAGTATATATATAGCAGTATGGTACAGTAGTCCATTGCTCTACCTCTGTGTCGTCAAGTATACTACAAAAGTTCAGTAAAATGACCCAAAAATCAAAATTAAAAGCATCTGATGAGAAGCGTAAACTTGCCAATATGCCATTTACGAAACGGAGTGGCAAGGAACGGCTGAGGCCCTGGCCTATGTTCATGGCTAGTGGTTCAGATTCACATGAGGATGGAAGCACTCATCCTCTCGCTAGAAAACGGCAGTGCCACTCCTAGGTGGGCCAGGTGTTTATGTCGGCCACTTGAGTCGCTTAGCTTAGCCATCCAGCGACCTTGGTGCACTTCTTTTTTTCTTTGTATCATGTGCTATTTGGGGACTATTTTTTAAATCGGCCATCCTGTCTGACACTGCCGTGCCACTAATAGATGGGCCAGATGTTTGTGTCGGCCACTTGGGTCGCTTAGCTTAGCCATCCAGCGACCTTGGTGCACCTCTTTTTTTCTTTGCATCATGTGCTGTTTGGGGACTATTTTTTAAATCTGCCATCCTGTCTGACACTGCAGTGCCACTCCTAGATGGGCCAGGTGTTTATGTCGGCCACTTGGGTCGCTTAGCTTAGCCACACAACTACCTCATTGCACCTCTTTTTTTCTTTGCATCATGTGCTGTTTGGGGACTATTTTTTAAATTGGCCATCCTGTCTGACACTGCAGTGACACTCCTAGATGGGCCAGGTGTTTGTGTCGGCCACTTGGGTCGCTTAGCTTAGCCATCCAGCGACCTTGGTGCACCTCTTTTTTTCTTTGCATCATATGCTGTTTGGAGACTATTTTTTAAATCTGCCATCCTGTCTGACACTGCAGTGCCACTCCTAGATGGGCCAGGTGTTTGTGTCGGCCACTTGGGTCGCTTAGCTTAGCCACACAGCTACCTCATTGAACCTCTTTTTTTCTTTGCATCATGTGCTGTTTGGGGGCTATTTTTTTAATCGGCCATCCTGTCTGACACTGCAGTGCCACTCCTAGATGGGCCAGGTGTTTGTGTCGGCCACTTGGGTCGCTTAGCTTAGCCATCCAGCGACCTTGGTGCACCTCTTTTTTTCTTTGCATCATATGCTGTTTGAGGACTATTTTTTAAATCTGCCATCCTGTCTGACACTGCAGTGCCACTCCTAGATGGGCCAGGTGTTTGTGTCGGCCACTTGGGTCGCTAAGCTTAGCCACACAGCTACCTCATTGAACCTCTTATTTTCTTTGCATCATGTGCTGTTTGGGGACTGTTTTTTAAATCTGCCATCCTGTCTGACACTGCAGTGCCACTCCTAGATGGGCCAGGTGTTTGTGTCGGCCACTTGGGTCGCTTAGCTTAGCCATCCAGCAACCTTGGTGCACCTCTTTTTTTCTTTGCATCATGTGCTGTTTGGGGACTGTTTTTTAAATCGGCCATCCTGTCTGACACTGCAGTGCCACTCCTAGATGGGCCAGGTGTTTGTATCAGCCACTTGGGTCGCTTAGCTTAGCCATCCAGCGACCTTGGTGCACCTCTTTTTTTCTTTTCATCATGTGCTGTTTGGGGACTATTTTTTAAATCTGCCATCCTGTCTGACACTGCAGTGCCACTCCTAGATGGGCCAGGTGTTTGTGTCGGCCACTTGGGTCACTTAGCTTAGCCATCCAGCGACCTCGGTGCAAATTTTAGGACTAAAAATAATATTGTGAGATGTGAGGTGTTCAGAATAGACTGGTAATGAATGGAAATTATGGTTATTGAGGTTAATAATACTATGGGATCAAAATGACCCCCAAATTCTATGATTTAAGCTGTTTTTGAGGGTTTTTTGTAAAAAAACACCCGAATCCAAAACACACCCAAATCCGACAAAAAAATTTCAGGGAGGTTTTGCCAAAACGCGTCCGAATCCAAAACACGGCCGCGGAACCGAATCCAAAACCAAAACACAAAACCTGAAAAATTTCCGGTGCACATCACTAGTTACATGCCACCTCTGATGGGCCCTAAACATTAGTCAATGCGCCGCCGAGCTGCCCGATGGCGGAAACAGCCATTGGGTGACCCGGGAGGTCAGTGACGGGGGGACTGAAGTTTCTTAACTCCTCCGTCACCACGCTCCATAGCACTACATGCTAATATGTATGAGATTGTCCATATTGGCCTGCATACATAAGCGACCCGGCACCAACAATGAACGAGCGTGGGGCCGTGCATCGCTCATCGTTGGTGCCTACACACAGAACAAGATGAACAAGTTCTCGTTCATTAATGAATGAGAACGTTCATATCGTTCTGTTTTATCTGCCAGTGTAGATACGAGAGAGAAAATCCCGCACCAGAACTAATAATAGATAAATGGATGTTAATATAAGGGGTTAAGCGTTAATTTCCCATGAAGTATTAATATTTTGACGCTAGTGCTACCTACTGATCTGAAAATGTATACAAAGAAGGAAAATTGTGGCAGAGATCAGTTTACCTAGGTGCACTCTCCCCCCTTAAATAATTCTATTCTATGATATTCTAACATAAATAATTTAAAATTTTTGTTTTATTACAAACATGAAATACCAATACCCACATGGAATGTCATCCTTTATTCATAATATCCCATATAGTATTATAATGGCCTTAATATTAGGCCACACTAAGCGAAATATTAAAAAAGATTTTTATAGAAATAGAAAAACGTGAAAAGAAGAATTGTTTATTAGACAGATTTCTGTCTTGTGTGAAAACAAGAAAAAAAATAAGAATTTACTTACCGATAATTCTATTTCTCGGAGTCCGTAGTGGATGCTGGGGTTCCTGAAAGGACCATGGGGAATAGCGGCTCCGCAGGAGACAGGGCACAAAAGTAAAGCTTTTACAGGTCAGGTGGTGTGTACTGGCTCCTCCCCCTATGACCCTCCTCCAGACTCCAGTTAGGTACTGTGCCCGGACGAGCGTACACAATAAGGGAGGATTTTGAATCCCGGGTAAGACTCATACCAGCCACACCAATCACACCGTACAACTTGTGATCTAAACCCAGTTAACAGTATGATAACAGAGGAGCCTCTGAAAGATGGCTTCCTAAACAATAACCCGAATTAGTTAACAATAACTATGTACAAGTATTGCAGATAATCCGCACTTGGGATGGGCGCCCAGCATCCACTACGGACTCCGAGAAATAGAATTATCGGTAAGTAAATTCTTATTTTCTCTATCGTCCTAAGTGGATGCTGGGGTTCCTGAAAGGACCATGGGGATTATACCAAAGCTCCCAAACGGGCGGGAGAGTGCGGATGACTCTGCAGCACCGAATGAGAGAACTCCAGGTCCTCCTTTGCCAGGGTATCAAATTTGTAAAAATTTACAAACGTGTTCTCCCCTGACCACGTAGCTGCTCGGCAGAGTTGTAATGCCGAGACCCCTCGGGCAGCCGCCCAAGATGAGCCCACCTTCCTTGCGGAATGGGCCTTAACAGATTTAGGCTGTGGCAGGCCTGCCACAGAATGTACAAGTTGAATTTTGTTACAAAACCAACGAGCAATCGACTGCTTAGAAGCAGGTGCACCCAACTTGTTGGGTGCATACAGTATAAACAGCGAGTCAGATTTTCTGACTCCAGCCGTCCTTTAAATGTATATTTTTAAGGCTCTGACAACGTCCAACAACTTGGAGTCCTTCAAGTCGTCTGTAGCCGCAGGCACTACAATAGGCTGGTTCAGGTGAAACGCTGATACCACCTTAGGGAGAAAATGCGGACGCGTCCGCAGCTCTGCCCTATGTCGAATGGAAAATTAAATAAGGGCTTTTATAAGACAAAGCCGCCAGTTCAGATACTCTCCCGGCCGAAGCCAGGGCCAGTAACATAGTCACTTTCCATGTGAGATATTTCAAATCCACATTCTTTAGTGGTTCAAACCAATTGGATTTGAGGAAATCTAAAACTACATTTAGATCCCACGGTGCCACCTTAGGCACCACAGGAGGCTGTATATGCAGTACTCCTTTGATAAAAATCTGGACCTCAGGGACTGAGGCCAATTCTTTGTGGAAGAATATTGATAGGGCCGAAATTTGAACCTTAATAGATCCCAATTTGAGACCCATAGACAATCCTGATTGCAGGAAATGTAGGAAAACGACCCAGTTGAAATTCCTCCATCGGAGCACTCCGCTGCTCGCACCACGCAACATATTTTCGCCAAATACGGCGATAATGCTTCGCGGTGACTTCCTTCCTTGCCTTTATCAAGGTAGGAATGACTTCTTCTGGAATGCCTTTTCCTTTTAGGATCTGGCATTCAACGCCATGCCGTCAAACGCAGCCGCGGTAAGTCTTGAAAAAGACAAGGACCCTGCTGAAGCAGGTCCCTTCTCAGAAGTAGAGGCCACGGATCGTCCGTGACCATCTCTTGAAGTTCCGGGTACCAAGTCCTTCTTGGCCAATCCGGAGCCACTAGTCTTACTCCTCTTTGCCGTATAATCCTCAATACCTTTGGTATGAGAGGCAGAGGAGGAAACACATATACCGACTGGTACACCCAAGGTGTTACCAGCGCGTCCACAGCTATTGCCTGCGGATCTCTTGACCTGGCGCAATACCTGTCCAGTGTTTTGTTGAGGCGAGACGCCATCATGTCCACCATTGGTTTTACCCAACGGTTTAATAGCATGTGGAAAACTTCTGGATGAAGTCCCCACTCTCCCGGGTGAAGGTCGTGTCTGCTGAGGAAGTCTGCTTCCCAGTTGTCCACGCCCGGGATGAATACTGCTGACAGTGCTATCACGTGATTCTCCGCCCAGCGAAGGATCCTGGCAGCTTCTGCCATTGCCCTCCTGCTTCTTGTGCCGCCCTGTCTGTTTACATGGGCGACTGCCGTGATGTTGTCTGACTGGATCAACACCGGTCTTCCTTGAAGCAGAGGTTCCGCCTGGCTTAGAGCATTGTAGATTGCTCTTAGTTCCAGAATGCTTATGTGAAGAGACTTTTTCAGGCTCGACCACACTCCCTGGAAATTTCTTCCCTGTGTGACTGCTCCCCAGCCTCTCAGGCTGGCATCCGTGGTCACCAGGATCCAATCCTGTATGCCGAATCTGCGGCCCTCCAATAGATGAGCCTCCTGCAACCACCACAGAAGGGATACCCTTGTCCTCGGCGACAGGGTTATCCGCAGGTGCATCTGAAGATGCGACCCTGACCATTTGTCCAACAGATCCCTTTGCATGGAATCTGCCGAAAGGGATTGCTTCGTAAGAAGCTACCATTTTTTCCCAGGACTCTTGTGCATTGATGTACAGACACCTTTCCTGGTTTTAGGAGGTTCCTGACCAGGTCAGATAACTCCTTGGCTTTTTCTTCGGGAAGAAAAACCTTTTTCTGAACTGTGTCCAGAATCATCCCCAGGAACAGCAGACGAGTTGTCGGCATTAATTGGGATTTTGGAATATTCAGAATCCATCCGTGCTGCTTTAGCACCTCTTGAGATAGTGCTAAACCCATCTCTAGCTGTTCTCTGGACCTTGCCCTTATTAGGAGATCGTCCAAGTATGGGATAATTAATACGCCTTTTCTTCGAAGAAGAAATATTATCTCGGCCATTACCTTTGTAAAGACCCGAGGTGCCGTGGACAAACCAAACGGCAGCGTCTGAAACTGATAGTGACAGTTTTGTACAACGAACCTGAGGTACCCCTGGTGTGAGGGGTAATTGGAACGTGGAGATACGCATCCTTGATGTCCAAGGATACCATAAAGTCCCCTTCTTCCAGGTTCGCTATCACTGCTCTGAGTGACTCCATCTTGAACTTGAACTTCTTTATGTATAGGTTCAAGGACTTCAGATTTAGAATAGGCCTTACCGAGCCATCCGGCTTCGGTACCACAATATAGAGTGGAATAATACCCCTTCCCTTGTTGTAGAAGAGGTACCTTGACTATCACCTGCTGAGAATACAGCTTGTGAATGGCTTCCAAAACCGTCTCCCTTTCTGAGGGGGACGTTGGTAAAGCAGACTTCAGGAAACGGCGAGGTGGCTCTGTCTCTAATTTCAACCTGTACCCCTGAGATATTATCTGCAGGATCCAGGGATTTACCTGCGAGTGAGCCCACTGCGCGCTGTAATTTTTGAGACGACCGCCTACCGCCCCCGAGTCCGCTTGCGAAGCCCCAGCGTCATGCTGAGGCTTTTGTAGAAGCCGGGGAGGGCTTCTGTTCCTGGGAAGGAGCTGCCTGTTGCTGTCTCTTCCCTCGTCCTCTGCCTCGTGGCAGATATGAATAGCCCTTTGCTCTCTTATTTTTAAAGGAACGAAAGGGCTGCGGTTGAAAGGTCGGTGCCTTTTTCTGTTGGGGAGTGACTTGAGGTAGAAAGGTGGATTTCCCGGCCGTAGCCGTGGCCACCAAATCCGATAGACCGACCTCAAATAACTCCTCTACGCATCGCCTGTCCACTGTCGTGTCCATAAAGCTCTTCTGGCCGAAATGGACATAGCACTTACCCGTGATGCCAGTGTGCAGATATCTCTCTGTGCATCACGCATATAAAGAAATGCATCCTTTATTTGTTCTAACGACAGTAAAATATTGTCCCTGTCCAGGGTATCAATATTTTCGATCAGGGACTCTGACCAAACTACCCCAGCACTGCACATCCAGGCAGTCGCAATAGCTGGTCGTAGTATAACACCTGCATGTGTGTATATACCTTTTTGGATATTTTCCATCCTCCTATCTGATAAATCTTTAAGTGCGTCCGTCTCAGGAGAGGGTAACGCCACTTGTTTTGATAAGCGTGTTAGCGCTTTGTCCACCCTAGGAGGTGTTTCCCAGCGCTCCCTAACCTCTGGCGGGAAAGGGTATAAAGCCAATAACTTCTTTGAAATTAGCAGTTTTTTATCGGGGCACCCCACGCTTCATCACACACGTCATTTAATTCTTCTGATTCGGTAAAAACTACTGGTAGTTTTTTCACACCCCACATAATACCCTGTTTAGTGGTACCTGTAGTATCAGCTAAATGTAACATCTCCTTTATTGCCAAAATCATATAACGTGTGGCCCTACTGGAAAATACGGTTGATTCGTCACCTTCACCACCGGAATCAGTGCCTGTGTCTGGGTCGACCGACTGAGGCAAGGGACGTTTTACAGCCCCTGACGGTGTTTGAGGCGCCTGGACAGACACTAATTGAGTGTCCGGCCGCCTCATGTCGGCAAACGACTGCTTAAGCGAGTTGACGCTATCCCGTAATTCCACAAATAAAGGCATCCATTCTGGTGTCGACCCCCTAGGAGGTGACATCCTCATATTTGGCAATTGCTCCGCCTCCACACCAATAACGTCCTCATACATGTCGACACACACGTACCGACACACAGCAGACACACAGGGAATGCTCTATACGAAGACAGGACCCACTAGCCCTTTGGGGAGACAGAGGGAGAGTCTGCCAGCACACACCAAAAAGCGCTATATATGACAGGGATAGCCTTATGATTAAGTGCTCCCTTATAGCTGCTTTTATATTAATATATTGCCATTTATTCTGCCCCCCCTCTCTGTTATACCCTGTTTCTGTAGTGCAGTGCAGGGGAGAGACCTGGGAGCCTTCCTGACCAGCGGAGCTGTGACAGAAAATGGCGCCGTGTGCTGAGGAGATAGGCCCCGCCCCTTTTTCGGCGGGCTCGTCTCCCGCTATTTAGTACATTTAGGCAGGGGTAAATATCTCCATATAGCCTCTGGGGCTATATGTGAGGTATTTTTAGCCTTTTTAAAGGTTTTCATTTGCCTCCCAGGGCGCCCCCCCCCAGCGCCCTGCACCCTCAGTGACTGCCGTGTGAAGTGTGCTGAGAGGAAAATGGCGCACAGCTGCAGTGCTGTGCGCTACCTTAAGAAGACTGCAGGAGTCTTCAGCCGCCGATTCTGGACCTCTTCTTGCTTCAGCATCTGTGAGGGGGCCGGCGGCGTGGCTCCGGTGACCATCCAGGCTGTACCTGTGATCGTCCCTCTGGAGCTTCATGTCCAGTAGCCAAGAAGCCAATCCATCCTGCACGCAGGTGAGTTCACTTCTTCTCCCCTCTGTCCCTCGTTGCAGTGATCCTGTTGCCAGCAGGAATCACTGTAAAATAAAAAACCTAAGCTAAACTCTCTAAGCAGCTCTTTATGAGAGCCACCTAGAATTGCACCCTTCTCGGCCGGGCACAAAAATCTAACTGGAGTCTGGAGGAGGGTCATAGGGGGAGGAGCCAGTACACACCACCTGACCTGTAAAAGCTTTACTTTTGTGCCCTGTCTCCTGCGGAGCCGCTATTCCCCATGGTCCTTTCAGGAACCCCAGCATCCACTTAGGACGATAGAGAAATAATAAAATTCTTAAAACCAAATCGTGTGCTGCCTATTGTATTTATTATACTTGATGTTACTCTTATAATGAGTATAAGGATTCTAAGCTCCAATTATTTATATGTATGCACCTGATGAATATCAGTGTGCCACTCTAGTATTGAGCTTTGTTTAAACAATGTATTAATTCCAGATGTACCGCACTTAAATTACATATGGCAGTGTGAAAAGAAATAGATATAATAAATAACACTTTCTGTCCAGGTTTTAATGTTGATACTGTGTCTGCTTGTATTTATTTATTTATAAACAGTATTGTATTTCAATCTCCTGTTATTCTGTATACACTGTTGACACTGTATCCACTAGTTCCTCTGACAGTAGTAAATTTCAATCACATACTGCTTTTATGTACTGTGACTGGCAACAAATGTTGCTGTTGTGTATCTGTATGAATTCTTGGCAGTCTGCCAGTCTTCCTATGTTGCACAGAAATGAAATTGTGATTGCTTCCTGCTCTTTAACCATGCAAATTGTATAATGAAGTGTCCCCCCTCGATGATATAATACAAATAATTTCTTCTTATGGCCAGAATGAGTACTGAGGAATAGAATTTACAGATCCCCTCATCTCACGCTATCAACGTAAATTTAGTAATTTATCCCGCAGTTATATTCTGCATGTATCTGTGGGGATGAGGGTTGCAATGGGCTGTTAATCCCAGCTAAATCGCCCCAGCACTCCTGGGTTATTAAAGAGCTGGTTGTGTCAGAAAATAGAATGCAGTCCGTATATAGGTGGGTTTGCTCTCTTATGTATGAAGCCCACCGACTGACATCCTCCGCATGGTTTGTTACATACTCAGCATGACGATACCCATTTCTGACAGCCTAAATGTAATCCTATGATCCTCCTGCCCTCCTCCTATGATCACATATGACCCTGCATAACAATCTCGGGAAACACTTCCTTCATATACATGTATTTACTCAGATAACAGCTATCACATAAATGTATGGTACATCGGTAAATAGATTAGGAGCTTAGAAACTAATACATAGACATTAGCGGCGCACGGCTAAACCTATGCGCATTTCGCTCTTTGTTAGAGCTTCTTCTGAGCCCAGAAGAAGCTCTAACAAAGAGCGAAATGCGCATAGGTTTAGCCGTGCGCCGCCGCCGCCGCTAATGTCTATGTATTAGTTTCTAAGCTCCTAATCTATTTACCGATGTACCATACATTTATGTGATAGCTGTTATCTGAGTAAATACATGTATATGAAGGAAGTGTTTCCCGAGATTGTTATGCAGGGTCATATGTGATCATAGGAGGAGGGCAGGAGGATCATAGGATTACATTTAGGCTGTCAGAAATGGGTATCGTCATGCTGAGTATGTAACAAACCATGCGGAGGATGTCAGTCGGTGGGCTTCATACATAAGAGAGCAAACCCACCTGTATACGGACTGCATTCTATTTTCTGACACAAGCAGCTCTTTAATAACCCAGGAGTGCTGGGGTGATTTAGCTGGGATTAACAGCCCATTGCAACCCTCATCCCCACAGATACATGCAGAATATAACTGCGGGATAAATTACTAAATTTATGTTGATAGCGTGAGATGAGGGGATCTGCAAATTCTATTCCTCAGTACTCATTCTGGCCATATGAAGAAATTATTTGTATTATATCATCGAGGGGGGACACTTCATTATACAATTTGCATGGTTAAAGAGCAGGAAGCAATCACAATTTCATTTCTGTGCAACATAGGAAGACTGGCAGACTGCCAAGAATTCATACAGATACACAACAGCAACATTTGTTGCCAGTCACAGTACATAAAAGCAGTATGTGATTGAAATTTACTACTGTCAGAGGAACTAGTGGATACAGTGTCAACAGTGTATACAGAATAACAGGAGATTGAAATACAATACTGTTTATAAATAAATAAATACAAGCAGACACAGTATCAACATTAAAACCTGGACAGAAAGTGTTATTTATTATATCTATTTCTTTTCACACTGCCATATGTAATTTAAGTGCGGTACATCTGGAATTAATACATTGTTTAAACAAAGCTCAATACTAGAGTGGCACACTGATATTCATCAGGTGCATACATATAAATAATTGGAGCTTAGAATCCTTATACTCATTATAAGAGTAACATCAAGTATAATAAATACAATAGGCGGCACACGATTTGGTTTTAAGAATTTTATTATTTTTTCTTGTTTTCACACAAGACAGAAATCTGTCTAATAAACAATTCTTCTTTTCACGTTTTTCTATTTCTATAAAAAATCTTTTTTAATATTTCGCTTAGTGTGGCCTAATATTAAGGCCATTATAATACTATATGGGATATTATGAATAAAGGATGACATTCCATGTGGGTATTGGTATTTCATATTTGTAATAAAACAAAAATTGTAAATTATTTAAGTTAGAATATCATAGAATAGAATTATTTAAGGGGGGAGAGTGCACCTAGGTAAACTGATCTCTGCCACAATTTTCCTTCTTTATCTGCCAGTGTGTAGGGCCCTTAAGTCCTTGTCCTATTTATGCAAGAGACTGTAAGTGCGAAATGCGTCTCCCAGCAGTTGGAAGTGCGAAATGCATCTCACAGGAGTCAGAAGTGCAAAATGCGTCTCTAAGAAGTGCGAAATGGATCTCACAGAAATCAGAAGTGCGAATTGCATCTCACAGAAATCCGAAGTGCGAAATGTATCTCACAGCAGTTGGAAGTGCGAAATGCATCTCCAAGAAGTGTGAAATGCGTCTCACAGAAGTCAGAAGTGCAAAATGCATCTCACAGAAATCAAAAGTGCAAAAAAAAAAAAAAATTAGTTTGCACCAGTCTCTAAATTAGGTAGAGAAATAGGTAACGTCTTACTCCCTTTTATTGCATTGTGACATGGTCACTTACGTTAAATTTAAGTATGATTGTATTTGCATGTGCAGTAATTTAATCACCTTCTGCTGAGACTGAATACTGTAAATGACTATCCAGTTATTATGTGCGTCACAAATACTTATATACAGTACCTCAGTGTAATGTCACATAGCTCAGTCAGATAGTGCTGACAGGATCCTTCTTTACTGTCATTGAGAATCTGTCCATTTCAGAGGCAGTTTTTTAAATCTTCAAATTTGCAGTTTTATAGACAGAATATAAAGAAGCAATAGCAATAGAAAGCATTCAACTATGTGAGGTTTACTCAGAGATTCTAGATTTTTTTCTGCTATAATTCTGTTTTAATATCTTTTATGTGCTTTCACTCACTCTCTGCCTCTCTCCCGCCCACACATTCCTATTTGCTGAACTTACTGTCCTCTCATGAAATAAGTGTAGGACAGATGAACAATTTTTAGGGTTATCAGAAACAAAACATATAACCCTTATTTTCAGAGACCAAGATCTTAAGAATTTCTCTTTGGAAATTTTTTCAACATTTTTTTTTTAAGATTCTAAATAACTCCACAATTATACCTCTGTTGTTCCTCTGATCAGATGTGTTATTGTTCCAATGTATTCATATAATGTGTTCTATATATAATTATTTATTGAATTAAAATATTTAAAATATAGTACTGATTTGATCATGACCAGTGTCCAGGTGATGCTGAGTCTTGATTTATCTGTCTGCAGCCTGCCCATGATATATGCTTTAAACTAGGACTTTGGGGGTCATTCCGAGTTGATCGCTCGCTGACGTTTTTTGCAGCGCAGCGAACAGGTTACTACTGCACATGCATATGCACCGCAATGCGCAGGCGCGTCGTACGGCTACAAAGCGGATCGTTGCTGAGCGATGGATTTAATGAAGAATACATTTGCACAGCCGATCGCAAGGAGATTGACAGGAAGAGGGCACTTTATCTCTCTCCAAGTCTTAGTACATAGACACCATAGTATAAAGAGCCAGAGCCACGTGCTTATGTTGACCCCTAAGCCACGAGTTGCTGCTGAGTGCACTATTATATGTTAGCCCACTGGATATCTCATTTTATCTGTATAGATTATCCTGTCTAAAATGTGAATAAAACTTTAGTAGCTCTTGAAAACACTTTTGACAGGCCATTAATAGCCCTCTACCACAATCCCTCCACTTCTTTTGTCTCAGGGGACATCCCTTTGGCTTCCTTTAGCATATCAAATAGAACTTGGCAAGGGTATCCACTTCCCCCACTCATTTTGGTTTTGGTTTATTTATTGAGCCTCTCACGTGTTGGATCTCAGCTAATCTGGACATCTCTGTCATCACTATTGGTGAATCTCAGTAAAAACTCTCTCTTTTTGCCAATCATGTCCTTCTTACCCTGTCCAACCCTTTGATTTCCCACCCAAACCTCTTCCAGGAACTGTTTCTTTATGGGCAATTAAGGCTATAAGGTCAATCATGACAAATCGAAAGCAATGCCTCTTCATATTCCGAAATCGGTACAGAATCTCCTTCAACTCAACTTTGCTTTTGCATGGTGTAAGGACTCCATAAAGCACTTTGGGATCCATCTAAGCAAGGGGTGGCCAACCAGTCAGAGGCAAAGAGCCAGAAAAGATCTGTAGCCAAGGGCAACAGCAACTATTATGCGCGAGCAAAGGTGCGCATGCAAAAATTGGGCTGTGGCCTAGTTGTCACAAAGCCACGCCCCATTTTTATGCGCATACCTTTCGATATGACATTTGTAGGAGTATGACCTTGTGTCATAACCCCATTTTTAATCATGTGGTACAGTGCCACATACATATAATGCCCCAATACAGTGCCACAAACATATAAAAACACCCCAAAATGGGTGCCTCACAGTGCCAGATACATATATGCCCCCAGTGCCAGATACACAAATGTCCCCACAGTGCCAGATACATATATGCCCACAGTGCCAGATACACATGCCCCCAGTGCCAGAAACACATGCCCTCACATTGCCAGATAGATATATGCCCCCAGTGCCAGATACACATGTCCCCACAGTGCCAGATACATATATGCCCACAGTGCCAGATACACATGCCCCCAGTGCCAGATACACATGCCCCCACAGTGCTAGATAGATATATGCCCCCAGTGCCAGATACACATGTCCCCACAGTGCCAGATACATATATGTCCACAGTGCCAGATACACATGTCCCCACAGTGCCAGATACATATATGTCCACAGTGCCAGATACACATGTCCCGACAGTGCCAAATACATATATGCCCCATAGTGTCACGTCTGGCAGGGTTTGAGGATCCGGCAGCTGAGATTTGCCCAAGGAGGTAGCAGGCTGTGAATGAACCAGATGAGGGGGCTGGATATAGTTCCTTTGCATGGGACACGGAGCAATGAAGAACGTAGGCGGGGTTTGAGAGTCAAGGGAAAGTATTTATTATGTACAGGGCTGAGGTAGGGAACTGAGGCTGAAGCACAATGGTTAAAGACGTGGCTGGAGGTGAAGAACTGCGGACTGTGATTTGAAAGACGAGACTGTAGATGATGAACTGTGGAACTGTGGATGGTAGTTGAAAACGTGGCTGGAGACAAGGACTGTGGACTGTGGTTTGGAAAACGAGGCTTGAAGATAATCTGCAGGCTGTGGTCAGTGGTACAAAGGCGTGGCTGGTGAAGGAGATCTGTGGAGTGTGGCTTGAAAGACGAGGCAGAAGACCCGGGGCCGACTGTGCCCAAAGAGTTTTACTGGACCGGGTTTTCCGGGAGCGCTTCCACAGGCAGTAGCAGGCAAGAAACGGCAGGGCTGCAGCAGCAACAGAGAAACGACCAAGCAGGATCAGGAGGAACCAAGATACAGCAGGAATCCTGGGAGCACAGGCTAAAGCACCTACAACAGGGTTGTAACTTGAAGCACTGGCATCCCTGTCCTAAACCAGCCCCCTTTTATAGGGAGAGCTTCCCCTGGATTGGCTGGAAGAAACAGGAAACAGGAACTATGCTTAAAACTTGGTCTCCAACATGGCGGCGCCCAGTAATGCAGACCTTTTTGCAAAGCCACATTGCTCACTGCCCCTGGTCTCCAAGCAACGGTTCAGCAAGAGCGACCCGCTGTAGCGGCGTCCCGCCGCCACGAGCGGACCCCCTCACCTCCACTACTGCTGCCCACGGATCCGGCGCAGCAGCCCACCTCCGCCGCTGCCCGCACAACGCCAAGGAAGCCAGCCCCGCGGCCCCAGCGTACCGATAAGACTCCGGACGCTGACACATAGTGCCAGATACATATATGCCCACCGTGCCAGATACATATATGCCCCACAGTGCCAGGTACACATATGCCCCACAATGCCAAATACATATATGCCCCACAGTGCCAGATACATATATGCCCCACAGTGCCAGGTACACATATGCCCCACAGTGCCAGATACACATGCCCCCACACTGCCAGATATACCCCCAGTGCCAGATACACATGCCCCCACAGTGCAAGATATGCCCCACAGTGCCAGATACACATGCCCCCACAGTGCCAGATATGCCCCCAGTGCCAGATACACATGTCCACACAGTGCCAGATACAGATATGCCCCCCAGTACCAGATACACATGTCCCCACAGTGCCAGCTATACCCCCAGTGCCAGATACACATGTCCCCACAGTGCTCGCCCCCCCCCCCACCCAAGTGCTGCTCACTGCACTGCTGCTGTGTATGAGGGGAGGAGAGTGCAGCATGCGCATCTCCTGCCCCACAGTCTCTGGCGGCAGTGTCTCTCTTCAGTTAGGCGTCGGTCCGTGAGCCAATCAAAGCTCGCGGTCTGGCAGCCAATTAGGAGCCTTAGCTGAAGGTCTGCGAGCTCTGTTTGGCTCACGGGCCAGCGCCAAATTGAAGAGAGACACCGCCACTGGAGACATGTGTGTTTCGTGCTGTGTCGGGCATGCGGTGGATGAAAGAGCCGCATGCGGCTCGAGAGCTGCGGGTTGGCCACCGCTGATCTAAGCACTATGATCATTTGTACAAGGCCAAATTCCCTCCGCTCTTACACAGAAACATTGAATTTGATGGCAGATCACTTGGCCCATCTCTTCCAGACCATTGAGTAAGATATCTCTCATTGGCAGAAATACTTTATATCCTGGATAGGTTGCAATAAAAATAAAGTTATTCCTAAACTACTGTAACTATTCAAGGCTCTCCCTGTAGCGATCCCTACACATGTACTAGCTACCCTTCAATTATCTTACTGCTAAAAAAAATTTAATAATAAGAAACCTCATTTGCGTAGAGATGTTCCTTTGAAGAGGTTTCTTGTAGGTTTTCTGGGCCTTCTGTCACTCTCTAAGTATTACCAGTCTTCCAGACTCAGTCAACTGGTAGCCTGACACTTCCCTAAAGGCACCAAGTTATGAATAGATCTGGAGAGCGACCTTTGTAAGGTTGACTCTATCTCCAGTCTGAATTGGAGGTCTATCTCCAATCTCCCATGGCTTCTCAGCAAGCACAGACTTCACTCTGCCCTGTCAATTTCTATGATTGCTCTCACTTTGTTTGGGATTCTCTTGCCATTAAGCTTAATCTCTTTACTTATCCTTCACCTCAAACCCCCTTGTGACTAGAGATGTGCACCGGAAATTTTTCGGGTTTTGTGTTTTGGTTTTGGATTCGGTTCTGCGGCAGTGTTTTGGATTCGGACGCCTTTTGACAAAACCTCCCTGAAATTTTTTTGTCGGATTCGGGTGTGTTTTGGATTCGGGGTTTTTTTTACAAAAAACCTTCAAAAACAGCTTAAATCATAGAATTTGGGGGTCATTTTGATCCCATAGTATTATTAACCTCAATAACCATAATTTCCACTCATTTTCAGTCTGTTCTGAACACCTCACACCTCACAATATTATTTTTAGTCCTAAAATTTGCACCGAGGTCGCTGGATGGCTAAGCTAAGCGACACAAGTGGCCGACACAAAACACCTGGCCCATCTAGGAGTGGCACTGCAGTGTCAGGCAGGATGGCACTTCAAAAAAATAGTCCCCAAACAGCACATGATGCAAAGAAAAAAAGAGGTGCACCAAGGTCGCTGTGTGACTAAGCTAAGCGACACAAGTGGCCGACACAAACACCTGGCCCATCTAGGAGTGGCACTGCAGTGTCAGGCAGGATGGCACTTCAAAAAAATAGTCCCCAAACAGCACATGATGCAAAGAAAAAAAGAGGCGCACCAAGGTCGCTGTGTGACTAAGTTAAGCGACACAAGTGGCCGACACAAACACCTGGCCCATCTAGGAGTGGCACTGCAGTGTCAGACAGGATGGCACTTAAAAAAATAGTCCCCAAACGGCACATGATGCAAAGAAAAATGAAAGAAAAAAGAGGTGCAAGATGGAATTGTCCTTTGGCCCTCCCACCCACCCTTATGTTGTATAAACAGGACATGCACACTTTAACGAACCCATCATTTCAGCGACAGGGTCTGCCACACGACTGTGACTGAAATGACTGGTTGGTTTGGGCCCCCACCAAAAAAGAAGCAATCAATCTCTCCTTGCACAAACTGGCTCTACAGAGGCAAGATGTCCACCTCATCATCATCCTCCGATTCCTCACCCCTTTCACTGTGTACATCCCCCTCATCACAGATTATTAATTCGTCCCCACTGGAATCCACCTTCTCAGATCCCTGTGTACTTTCTGGAGGCAACTGCTGCTGGTGAATGTCTCCACGGAGGAATTGATTATAATTCATTTTGATGAACATCATCTTCTCCACATTTTCTGGAAGTAACCTCGTACGCCGATTGCTGACAAGGTGAGCGGCTGCACTAAACACTCTTTCGGAGTACACACTGGAGGGAGGGCAACTTAGGTAGAATAAAGCCAGTTTGTGCAAGGGCCTCCAAATTGCCTCTTTTTCCTGCCAGTATACGTACGGACTGTCTGACGTGCCTACTTGGATGCGGTCACTCATATAATCCTCCACCATTCTTTCAATGGTGAGAGAATCATATGCAGTGACAGTAGACGACATGTCAGTAATCGTTGGCAGGTCCTTCAGTCCGGACCAGATGTCAGCACTCGCTCCAGACTGCTCTGTATCACCGCCAGCGGGTGGGCTCGGAATTCTTAGCCTTTTCCTCGCACCCCCAGTTGCGGGAGAATGTGAAGGAGAGCTGTTGACGGGTCACGTTCCGCTTGACTTGACAATTTTCTCACCAGCAGGTCTTTGAACCTCTGCAGACCTGTGTCTGCTGGAAAGAGAGATACAACGTAGGTTTTAAATCTAGGATCGAGCACGGTGGCCAAAATGTAGTGCTCTGATTTCAACAGATTGACCACCCGTGAATCCTGGTTAAGCGAATTAAGGGCTCCATCCACAAGTCCCACATGCCTAGCGGAATCGCTCTGTTTTAGCTCCTCCTTTAATGTCTCCAGCTTCTTCTGCAAAAGCCTGATGAGGGGAATGACCTGACTCAGGCTGGCAGTGTCTGAACTGACTTCACGTGTGGCAAGTTCAAAGGGTTGCAGAACTTGCACAACGTTGAAATCATTCTCCACTGCGCTTGAGTCAGGTGCATTCCCCCTCCTTTGCCTATATCGTGGGCAGATGTATAGGCTTGAATGGCCTTTTGCTGCTCCTCCATCCTCTGAAGCATATAGAGGGTTGAATTCCACCTCGTTACCACCTCTTGCTTCAGATGATGGCAGGGCAGGTTCAGGAGTGCTTGCTGGTGCTCCAGTCTTCGGCACGCGGTGGCTGAATGCCGAAAGTGGCCCGCAATTCTTCGGGCCACCGACAGCATCTCTTACACGCCCCTGTCGTTTTTGAAATAATTCTGCACCACCAAATTCAATGTATGTGCAAAACATGGGATGTGCTGGACTTTGCCCAGATGTAATGCACGCACAATATTGCTGGCGTTGTCCGATGTCACAAATCCCCAGGAGAGTCCAATTGGGGTAAGCCATTCTGCGATGATGTTCTCAGTTTCCGTAAGAGGTTGTCAGCTGTGTGCCTCTTATGGAAAGCGGTGATACAAAGCGTAGCCTGCCTAGGAACGAGCTGGCGTTTGCGATATACTGCTACTGGTGCCGCCGCTGCTGTTCTTGCTGCGGGAGGCAATACATCTACCCAGTGGGCTGTCACAGTCATATACTCCTGAGTCTGCCCTGCTCCACTTGTCCACATGTCTGTGGTTAAGTGGACATTGGGTACAACTGCATTTTTTAGGACACTGGTGACTCTTTTTCTGACGTCTGTGTACATTTTCGGTATCGCCTGCCTAGAAAAATGGAACCTAAATGGTATTTGGTACCGGGGACACAGTACCTCAATCAAGTCTCTAGTTGCCTGTGAATTAACGGTGGATACCGGAAACACGTTTCTCACCACCCAGGCTGACAAGACCTGAGTTATCCACTTTGCAGCAGGATGACTGCTGTGATATTTCATCTTCCTCGCAAAGGACTGTTGGACAGTCAATTGCTTACTGGAAGTAGTACAAGTGGTCTTCCGACTTCCCCTCTGGGATGACGATCGACTCCCAGCAGCAACAACAGCAGCGCCAGCAGCAGTAGGCGTTACACTCAAGGATGCATCGGAGGAATCCCAGGCAGGAGAGGACTCGTCAGACTTGACAGTGACATGGCCTGCAGGATTATTGGCTTTCCTGTCTAAGGAGGAAATTGACACTGAGGGTGTTGGTGGTGTGGTTTGCAGGAGCTTGGTTACAAGAGGAAGGGATTTAGTGGTCAGTGGACTGCTTCCGCTGTCATCCAAAGTTTTTGAACTTGTCACTGACTTCTGATGAATGCGGTCCAGGTGACGTATAAGGGAGGATGTTCCTAGGTGGTTAACGTCCTTACCCCTACTTATTACAGCTTGACAAAGGCAACACACGGCTTGACACCTGTTGTCCGCATTTGTGTTGAAATAATTCCACACCGAAGAGGTGATTTTTTTTGTATTTTGACCAGGTATGTCAATGGCCATATTCGTCCCATGGACAACAGGTGTCTCCACGGGTGCCTGACTTAAACAAACCACCTCACCATCAGAATCCTCCGTGTCAATTTCCTCCCCAGCGCCAGCAACACCCATATCCTCATCCTGGTGTACTTCAACAGTGACATCTTCAATTTGACTATCAGGAACTGGACTGTGGCTGCTCCTTTCAGCACTTGCAGGGGGCGTGCAAATGGTGGAAGGCGCAAGCTCTTCCCGTCCAGTGTTGGGAAGGTCAGGCATCGCAACCGACACAATTGGACGCTCCTTGGGGATTTGTGATTTAGAAGAACGCACAGTTCTTTGCTGTGCTTTTGCCAGCTTAAGTCTTTTCATTTTTCTAGCGAGAGGATGAGTGCTTCCATCCTCATGTGAATCTGAACCACTAGCCATGAACATAGGCCAGGGCCTCAGCCGTTCCTTGCCACTCCGTTTCGTAAATGTCATATTGGCAAGTTTACGCTTCTCATCAGACGCTTTCAATTTTGATTTTTGGGTCATTTTACTGAACTTTTGTTTTTTGGATTTTACATGCTCTCTTCTATGACATTGGGCATCGGCCTTGGCAGACGACGTTGATGGCATTTCATCGTCTCGGCCATGACTTAGCAGCAGCTTCAGCACGAGGTGGAAGTGGATCTTGATCTTTCCCTATTTTAACCTCCACATTTTTGGTCTCCATTTTTTAATGTGTGGAATTATATGCCAGTATCAATAGCAATGGCCTACTACTATATATACTGCGCACAACTGAAATGCACCACAGGTATGGATGGATAGTATACTTGACAACACAGAGGTAGGTAGAGCAGTGGCCTTCCGTACCGTACTGCTTTATATACTGGTGGTCACTGTCAGCAAACTGCAAAACTAAAATGCACCACAGGTATAGAATCTAGATGGATAGTATACTTGACGACACAGAGGTAGGTAGAGCAGTGGCCTTCCGTACCGTACTGCTATATATACTGGTGGTCACTGTCAGCAAACTGCAAAACTAAAATGCACCACAGGTATAGAATCTAGATGGATAGTATACTTGACGACACAGACTTAGGTAGAGCAGTGGCCTTCCGTACCGTACTGCTATATATACTGGTGGTCACTGGTCAGCAAACTGCAAAACTAAAATGCACCACAGGTAGAGAATCTAGATGGATAGTATACTTGATGACACAGAGGTAGGTAGAGCAGTGGCCTTCCGTACTGTACTGCTATATATACTGGTGGTCACTGTCAGCAAACTGCAAAACTAAAATGCACCACAGGTATAGAATCTAGATGGATAGTATACTTGATGACACAGAGGTAGGTAGAGCAGTGGCCTTCCGTACCGTACTGCTATATATACTGGTGGTCACTGTCAGCAAACTGCAAAACTAAAATGCACCACAGGTATAGAATCTAGATGGATAGTATACTTGACGACACAGAGGTAGGTAGAGCAGTGGCCTTCCGTACCGTACTGCTATATATACTGGTGGTCACTGTCAGCAAACTAAAAAACTAAAATGCACCACGGGTATAGAATCTAGATGGACAGTATACTTGATGACACAGAGGTAGGTAGAGCAGTGGCCTTCCGTACCGTACTGCTATATATACTGGTGGTCACTGTCAGCAAACTTCAAAACTAAAAAGCACCACAGGTATAGAATCTAGATGGATAGTATACTTGACGACACAGAGGTAGGTAGAGCAGTGGCCTTCCGTACCGTACTGCTATATATACTGGTGGTCACTGTCAGCAAACTGCAAAACTGAAATGCACCACAGGTATAGAATCTAGATGGATAGTATACTTGACGACACATACTGCTATATATACTGGTGGTCACTGTCAGCAAACTGCAAAACTAAAATGCACCACAGGTATAGAATCTAGATGGATGGTATACTTGACGACACAGAGGTAGGTAGAGCAGTGGCCTTTCCGTACCGTACTGCTATATATACTGGTGGTCACTGTCAGCAAACTGCAAAACTAAAATGCACCACAGGTATAGAATCTAGATGGATAGTATACTTGACGACACAGAGGTAGGTAGAGCAGTGGCCTTCCGTACCGTACTGCTATATATACTGGTGGTCACTGTCAGCAAACTGCAAAACTAAAATGCACCACAGGTATAGAATCTAGATGGATAGTATACTTGACGACACAGAGGTAGGTAGAGCAGTGGCCTTCCGTACCGTACTGCTATATATACTGGTGGTCACTGGTCAGCAAAACTCTGCACTGTACTCCTCCTATATAATATACTGGTGGTCCCCAGTACCCACAATAAAGCAGTGTGAGCACAGATATATGCAGCACACTGAGCACAGATATGGAGCCTTTTTCAGGCAGACAACGTATACTGGTGGTCACTGGTCAGCAAAACTCTGCACTGTACTCCTCCTATATAATATACTGGTGGTCCCCAGTACCCACAATAAAGCAGTGTGAGCACAGATATATGCAGCACACTCAGCACAGATATGGAGCGTTTTTCAGGCAGACAACGTATACTGGTGGTCACTGGTCAGCAAAACTCTGCACTGTACTCCTCCTATATAATACTGCTGGTCCCCAGTCCCCACAATAAAGTAGTGTGAGCACAGATATATGCAGCACACTGAGCACAGATATGGAGCGTTTTTCAGGCAGAGAACGGATAAAACTGGTGGTCACTGATCAGCAAAACTCTGCACTGTACTCCTCCTATATAATACTACTGGTCCCCAGTCCCCACAATTAAGCAATAAGCACAAACGGAGAGGACGCCAGCTACGTCCTCTCCCTAACATTTCCAATGCACGAGTGAAAATGGCGGCGACGCGCGGCTCCTTATATAGAATCCGAATCTCGCGAGAATCCGACAGCGGGATGATGACGTTCGGGCGCGCTCGGGTTAACCGAGCCATACGGGAGAATCCGAGTATGCCTCGGACCCGTGTAAAATGGGTGAAGTTCGGGGGGGTTCGGTTTCCGAGGAACCGAACCCGCTCATCACTACTTGTGACACCATCCCTCTTTTTCTCCCAGCCATTGCTTCCATATGGCCTCTCTCTGGACAGTGGCTGGCATCATCCATTTCCGCCAAATTCTTGACTGATTTGCCCCACAATCTCTTGTGGAAATCCAGGAGCGTCACCTCATCCCACTCTCCTGCTTTTACCAGTACCTTCAAATTTGGAACTTTGTTACTTCATCTCTTACAGCTCCCAATTCCCTCTTCAACACTACGGCTATGAAGCATCTTTGTATCTATCGGCCCATGGATAGAGATATTATTTCTCAATTATGCCACTCCATTCTAACCCTGGATCTCCTTTCCCTGGCTGCCACAAAATTTTATGGGAAAGAGATTTGGGAATGTCCCTGTGGGAGGATACCTGGGAGGCAATTCAAATGAATATATCAAAGTGGTTCATTAGTGTCTCCATCAAGTAGAATTCCTGTAAGGTGTCTACTCATTGGTACCTCATTACAGAACGCCTGCACCACATTTACCCTAACACTTCAGATTTGTGTGGCCATGTAGGATACTTCTTTTCATGTATGATGGACTTGCCCACATAGTAGGCACTTTTGGGCGATGGATCACTCTTAACTTCTGTAGCACCTGTCAGTTCTCCCATCACCACAGCCCACTACTCCATTGTGCCCCAATCTGCGAGTTACCCTAGCATGCCAACAAATTAATTCTACTGTACATATATCTTGTTTGGCTAAATACCAGATTACAAGAGTTTAGAAGCAATCCTACCCTTAATCTCGTCAGGAGCTTCTCAACAGGATCTGGTTTGTGTTCAAGATGGAATATATAACTAGTCTTTAGAACAACACAGTAGATAACTTCTATGCAGCCTGGTTGCCTTAGTATAGAGTTCATAGGCCCTCATTCCGAGTTGATCGCTCGCTAGCTGCTTTTATCAGCAGTGCAAACGCTAAGCCGCCGCCCTCTGGGAGTGTATCTTAGTTTAGCAGAAGTGCGAACGAAAGGTTAGCAGAACTGCTCGAAAATCTTTTCATGCAGTTTCTGAGCAGCTCCAAACCTACTCCTACCTTGCGATCACTGCAGACAGTTTAGTTCCTGTTTTGATATCACATATACGCCCTGCGTTTGGCCAGCCACTCCCCCGTTTCCCCAGGCACGCCTGCATTTTTACCTGACACGCCTGCGTTTTTTAGCACACTCCCGGAAAACGGTCAGTTACCACCCAGAAACACCCACTTCCTGTCAATCACTCACCGATCAACAGAGCGACTGAAAAGAGTCGCTCGACCTTATGTAAAACTGCATAGCTATGTGTGAAAGTACTTCGCGCGTGCGTACTGCGGCCCATACGCATGCGCAGAACAGCTGATTTTTAACCTGATCGCTGTGCTGCGAACAACAGCAGCTAGCGATCAACTCGGAATGAGGGCCTCTGTTCCCACCTTCTCCACTGTATTCCCTTTCGACTTATTACCTCCCTTTCTGCCTGTTGTTTCTCTCCTTCATTGGCCTCTTCTTGTTCTTGTTACCACTTTACTGCTCCTCCATAGTGACTCATGTTGATTATAAAGGTTAATACTTGTATCCTTTATTTTTATCCCTTATATCAATCCTCAATATGTTTGTTATTATTCATTATTATGATTAGGGATGAGTGGGTTCGGTTCCCTGAGAACCAAACCCCCCGAACATCACATCCTGAGCCCAGATCCGAGCCCACATCCTGAGCCCAGATCCGAGCCTGGCTCGGGACTTCCCGCCAGACTCGGAAACCAGAACGAGGCAAAATGTCATCATCCCACTGTCGGATTCTCGTGGGTTTTGGATTTCATATAAGGAGCCGCGCGTCGCTGACATTTTCACTCCAGTCCTGGAGAGTGTAGCGAGAGGACGTGTCTCCTTGGTGTCTGTGCGGAAAGTAGTGTGGCGCGTGGGGTGGTGACCTGTTCTTTTGTGTCATTGCAGTGCTGTCTTGTGCTGCATCAGTCCAGTGGTGGTGACTTGTGCTGCATCAGTCCAGTCACAGTGGTGGTGTCCTGTACTGCCATAAGTCCAGTGCTGCTGTATAAGTCCAGTCCAGTGCAGTGGTGCTTTCATGTGCTGCATCAGTCCAGTGGTGGTGTCCTGTGCTGCCATAAGTCCAGTAGTGCTGCTGTATATGTCCAGTCAAGTGGTGCTGTGTTGTGCTGCATCAGTCCAGTGGTGGTGTCCTGTGTTGCCATAAGTGCAGTGGTGGTGTCCTGTGCTGCCATAAGTCCAGTGGTGCTGCTGTATAAGTCCAGTCCAGTGGTGGTGTCCTGTGCTGCATCAGTCCAGTGGTGGTGTCATGTGCTGCCATAAGTCCAGTGGTGGTGTCTTGTGCTGCCATAAGTCCAGTGGTTCTGCTGTATAAGTCCAGTCCAGTTGTGCAGCCATATAAGTCCAGGGGTTCTGCCGTTTAAGTCCAGGGGTACTGCCATATAAGTCCAGGGGTACTGCCGTATAAGTCCAGGGATACTGCTGTATAAGTCCAGTTAAGTGATGCAGCCGTATAAGTCATGGGGTACTGCCGTATAAGTCCAGTCCAGTGATGCAGCCGTATAAGTTCAAGGGTATTGCTGTATAAGTACAGGGGTACTGTCGTATAAGTCCAGTCCAGTGGTGCAGCCATATAAGTTCAGGGGTACTGCCATATAAGTCCAGGGGTACTGCCATTTAAGTCCAGGGGTACTGCCATATAAGTCATGGGGTACTGCCATATAAGTCCAGTCCAGCGGTGCAGCCGTATAAGTCCAAGGGTACTGCCATATAAGTCATGGGGTACTGCCGTATAAGTCCAGTCCAGTGATGCAGCGTATAAGTCATGGGGTACTGCCGTATAAGTCCAGTCCAGTGGTGCAGCCATATAAGTTCAAGGGTATTGCCGTACAAGTCCAGGGGTACAGCCATATAAGTCCACCAATATTGTGCGTACATTACATCTGGGCAAATTCCAGCACGTCCCATGTTTTGCACGTACAATTAATTTGGTGGTGCAGAATTTTTTGAAAAATGACAGGGGCTGTCGCTGGCTCGAAAAATTGCGGGCCACTTTCAACATTCAGCCACTGCGTGCCACTCCTAGATGGGTCAGGTGTTTGTGCTGCACACTTGTGTTGCTTAGCTTAGTCATCCAGCTACCTCATTGCACCTCTTTTTCTTCTTTGCATGATGAATCATTTGGGGCCTAGTTTTTAGCAGTCTGCTGATAATCGCTCCATGGCGTGAACAGCGGCCATTGCGTACAAACATGAATTAGTCCCTCTGAACGTAACAAAGAGAAGTGAGCCATGAGTAGACATTTTCCAGTGTCTTGGTGGCGTTATAAAACATCCTATATTATGAATAACTACTGTATGTGAGGTCACTGTGTGGCCACAGTTCATGTGATGAATTCCTGTTTCCTTTTACGCCACAAAAACCTCAAGAGTATGTCAAGTTTCTCTTTTGTAGAGAGATAGAGATTAAATAGTCTGTGGTTTCTCGCTCTTTCAAAACTGAGTCACTGGGGAATCCTGAAATGATCAAGTGTTAGTTAGGATGAGCAAGCGACATATGTACTGCACTCTGACGAGAGAAATGCTTATTAATAAAAAAATATTGAATTTATTATTTAAAGGGGAAATACTTTAATCCAGTGTGAGAACATTTTATTGCAGATATTTTATTGATTGGTTGCATTCTTACCGCTAAGTGCATAATTAGCAATGTGTAGGCCCCATAGCTACATATCTCAGTGCCCCATGTACCACTCAATGGAAAAAAAACCTCACATAGAAACATTTATTTATTAACAGTTTCTTATATAGCGCAGCATATTCCATTGCGCTTTACAATTAGAACAACACTAATAGAACAAAACTGGGTAAAAACAGACAGACATAGAGGTAGGAAGGCCCTGCGTGCAAGCTTACAATCTTGGAACATGGAACAGACAAGAAAGACAGGCGCTCTCAGACATGGGCCCATAGCAGCTGCACATATGGTAGTTACACCCTTAGGTAAGGGCATTGGTTCATCTCACAAAATGGCTGCCCCAGTCTCTTCACAGTTTCCTTGAAGCAGTGGCGTAACTACTGCCCCCGGAGCCCTCGCGGTGGGTTGGAGGCGCAGGGCTGCGGGGGGCGCCGCCACTGATTTAGTGCAGATTGACATGCGAACGAGCCGTCTGCATGTCAATCTGCTGTCTCCCTCCTTTCCTAGCCGCTGCTGTGAAGGAGGGACACGGAGGGCACAGCGCGCGCCTGTCCTGTGTCCCTCCTGCGTCTCTCGGCGTGTCTATTGAATGAAGTGCCCGTTTGTGAGCTCTGATTGGCTCATGGACCGGCACTTCATTTAACAGACACGCCGGAGACGCAGGAGGGACACAGGAGAGGTGCGCACTGTGCCCTCCGTGTCCCTCCTTCACAAAACAGTGGGGGGGAGCTGTACCTGGCACTGGGGGAGGGGGAGCATATTTGGCACTTGGGGGGGCATATGTGGCACTGAGGGGGCATATGTGGCACTGAGGGGGCATATGTGACACTGGGGGGTATATGTGTACTTGGCACTTGGGGGGGGCATATTTGGCATTGGGGGCATGTGTGTACCTGGCACTGGGGGCATATGTGGCACTGGGAACAGCAACAAGCATTACCCCCTGGCAACGAGCATGATACCCAGTGCATGAAACACCTGGCAACGAGCATGACACCCAGTGCATGAAACCCCTGGCAAGGAGCATGACAACCTGAGCATGAAAACCCCTGGAACTGTGCATGGAACCAAGAGCATGAAACCCCTGGCAACGAGCAGGTAATTTAAAAGTAATTAGAAGCCTTATTGTAGGACTTAATGTGTAATGGGCATTGCGGTGTGTGGCATAATGTATCATGGACATTGCGGTGTGTGTCATAATGTGTCACAGGCATTACGGTGTATGGTATACTATATCATGGGCATTGTGGTATGTGGTATAATGTCTCAGGGGCATTGCAGTGTGGCATAATGTATAACGGGCATTGTGGTGTGTGGCATAGGGTATAACGGGCATTGATGTATGTGTCACAGGCATTACGGCAGTGGCGTCATGAGGCGGGTGCGGGGGGTGCGGCCCGCACCCAGGTGTCACCCTTCAGTGGGGTGACAGCAAATTGAGCCACACACTCGCACCTTTCTGCATCCCCATTCCCTGCTGCATGACACTGTCACACAGCACGGAACTGGCCGTGGCGGAGTCTTCCAGGCGGGGGGGGTGATTTTCAGTCAGCGGGGCAGGGGAGACATTGGGGGTGCAATCGTATGGAGTCGGGGGGAGGGGGGAATGCGATCATAACTGTACCGTAGTGGAGTCTTCTTGTTGCAGGCGGGGGTGTAGGATTTTGAGTTGACGGGGGGTACGATCGTAACTACATTGCTCTATTTGTCGTCTGACACCAAGCACAACAGTTACGATCGCACCCCCGTCAACTTAAAATCCGACACCCCCGCCTGCAACAAGAAGACTCCACTACGGTACACTTATGACCCCCCCCCCCCACGCGGTACCCATGATCACGTCTTCATTGTGCACGTCCTGTGACGTCTTCACGCCACCGCTCGGCCGCTTGCACTGCTGGGAGGGAGAAGTGGGAGGAGGTTAGAGCTGCGGTTGCTACAGGGAGCCTAGGGTCGGACCGGAGGACCTGCCTTGAAGTTGTTTGCGCACCTCAGGCTCATTCTCAACCTTCTGCTGTCACTCCCTGGCTGGCTGCAAGTCGTTTCCGCTGCCAGTTGATTGTGGATACTTCATTAATAAGTTAGTATTTACAGTAAAAAAATATTATACAGTCAATGAATTACATTTTTTTTTCCTGAAGTAAACATGGATTTTATTGAAATTAGTACCATTTGTTTGTACAAACAAATGGTTAATTTCAATAGAATCCAGTATTATTATTTTTTTTAAAGTGTGTGTGTATGTATAATTACACTTTTTTTTTTTTACACATGCGACATGTAGATCACGTTATATACATTGCACCAGGTAGAGCATGTTATACACACTGCGCCAGGTAGAGCATGTTATACACACTGCGCCAGGTAGAGCACGTTATACACATTGCGCCAGGTAGAGCACGTTATACACATTGCACCAGGTAGAGCATGTTATACACATTGCACCAGGTAGAGCATGTTATACACATTGCACCAGGTAGAGCATGTTATACACACTGCGCCAGGTAGAGCACGTTATACACATTGCACCAGGTAGAGCATGTTATACACATTGCACCAGGTAGAGCACGTTATACACATTGCGCCAGGTAGAGCACGTTATACACATTGCACCAGGTAGAGCATGTTATACACATTGCGCCAGGTAGAGCACGTTATACACATTGCGCCAGGTAGAGCACGTTATACACATTGCACCAGGTAGAGCATGTTATACACATTGCACCAGGTAGAGCATGTTATACACACTGCGCCAGGTAGAGCACGTTATACACATTGCACCAGGTAGAGCATGTTATACACATTGCGCCAGGTAGAGCATGTTATACACACTGCGCCAGGTAGAGCACGTTATACACATTGCGCCAGGTAGAGCACGTTATACACATTGCACCAGGTAGAGCATGTTATACACACTGCGCCAGGTAGAGCACGTTATACACATTGCACCAGGTAGAGCATGTTATACACATTGCGCCAGGTAGAGCATGTTATACACACTGCGCCAGGTAGAGCACGTTATACACATTGCGCCAGGTAGAGCACGTTATACACATTGCACCAGGTAGAGCATGTTACACACACTGCGCCAGGTAGAGCACGTTACACACAATGCGCCAGGTAGAGCACGTTATACACATTGCACCAGGTAGAGCATGTTATACACACTGCGCCAGGTAGAGCACGTTACACACATTGCACCAGGTAGAGCATGTTACACACATTGCGCCAGATAGAGCACGTTTTATACACATTGCACCAGGTAGAGCACGTTATACACATTGCGCCAGGTAGAGCACCTTATACACATTGCGCCAGGTAGAGCACGTTATACCATTGCGCCAGGTAGAGCACGTTATACACAATGCGCCAGGTAGAGCACATTATACACATTGCACCAGGTAGAGCACGTTATACACATTGCACCAGGTAGAGCACGTTATACACATTGCGCCAGGTAGTGCACGTTATACCATTGCGCCAGGTAGAGCACGTTATACACATTGCACCAGGTAGAGCACATTATACACATTGCACCAGGTAGAGCATGTTATACACACTGCGCCAGGTAGAGCACGTTACACACATTGCAGCAGGTAGAGCACGTTATACACATTGCACCAGGTACAGCACGTTACACATATTGCGCCAGATAGAGCACGTTTTATACACATTGCACCAGGTAGAGCACTTACACACATTGCACCAGGTATTGCACGTTATACACACTGCGCCAGGTAGAGCACGTTATACACATTGCAGCAGGTAGAGCACGTTATACACATTGCGCCAGGTAGAGCACGTTATACACATTGCGCCAGGTAGAGCACGTTACACACATTGCACCAGGTAGAGCACGTTATACACATTGCGCCAGGTAGAGCACGTTATACACATTGCGCCAGGTAGAGCACGTTATACACATTGCGCCAGGTAGAGCACGTTATACACATTGCGCCAGGTAGAGCACGTTACACACATTGCTCCACGTAGAGCACGGAATATATATACGGGAATTATGATTTACAAGTAAAACTAGTACAAAACCATTACTACGGGTTCTGTGTGGTGTGATACGGAAGGAGGTCCATGGGGGTGACACCCTGAGTTACCATACCGGGTGACACCAACCCTAGTGACGCCTCTGCATTACGGTGTGGTATACTATATCATGGGCATTGTGGTATGTAGTATAATGTCTCAGGGTCATTGCGGTGTGTGTCATAATGTGTCACAGGTATTGTATGTGCTATAATGTATCAGGGGCATTGCAGTGTGTAGCATAATGTATAACGGGCATTGCGATTCCTGTCATAATGTGTCACAGGCATTACGGTGTGTGGCATAATGTGTCGGGGGCATTACGGTGTGTGCATATTGTGTCATGTGCATTATTGTGTGTGGCATAATGTCTTAGGGCCATTGCAGTATGTGGCATAATGTACACTGGGCATTACTATAAGGAGGAAAAATGACAAATAATGTAAGGGGCATGAAGCAGGATTACTTTTCTTTCCTGTGGTGGCCAACGTCTGGGCGTGCAGGTTGCAAAACTGGGGTATAAAGTAGTCTTTTCCTGCGAGGCCACGCCCCTTTATGTGAAGCCACGCCCATTTCAACAAAGCCACACCCCTTTTGCGGCGCACGCGCAGTTTCATCCCTTTATTAGTGCCAATTATGGGGGGCGCCAGAGAATTTTTTGGCTTGGGGGAGAAAAATTTCTACTTACGCCACTGCCTTGAAGATAGATATTAGATGTAGTCATCATGTCCACAATAACAGCATCAACACACCAAAGGTCAACAGCATGTCGATAAGATTAAAAAGGTGACACCCAGCATGTTGACACCTGCAAAATGTTGACACGGTTAAAATATTGAAACATGAACTGTCGATAAAGTTAAAATGTTGGCATATGAAATATTAGGTTTAGGGTTAGACTTAAAATTGGGTGTTGACATTACCTGTTGACATTTTGTCAGTGTCTAAATTCCCTGCCTGAGAGAGTAGTAATGGCGGACTCGATCATTATTTTTAAGAGTGGACTAAATAAATTCCCAACAGATAAGGATATACAGGGTTATGGTGGGTAATACCCCTTTCACATCGCACAAATAACCCGGTATCGACACATATTGCCGTGCCGAAACAGGTCAGTGTGCGATGTGAAAGCACTTTTGGCGAATTAGCGGGTCGCCTGACACGGTTTTTCAACCCGGTATAAAAGAAGGATTATACCCGGGTTGAATACCGGGTCAGGCGCAGTGTGAATGGGAGCCGTGTCGATGCGACACGGCTCCCATTCACAGCATAGGGAGAGGCGGCCTCCACCCCCGCCCCTGCTGCTGCTGCGCCCCCCCCCCCCCCCCGCGCTGCTATGGCAACCGACCCGGTATATTGCCTGGCCGGAAAGCCACCATAGCTGAGCAAATGCCGGATCCCACCCGGTAAGGACACGTTTCTCTTACCGGGTGGGATCCGGCATTTGCGATCTGAAAGCGGTATAAATCATGCACTATAGTATTTAAAAAATAAAAAAAAATGAATAGACATAATGGCTAAACATTCACCATAGTTAAAATCAGTTTTAAAATATTAAAGTGTAGGAGATCACTAACTGGTTGAACTCGATGGACAAATTGTCTTTTTTAAACCTCAGAGACTACGTTACTATGGGGGTCATTCCGAGTTGTTCGCTCGTTATTTTTTTGTCGCAACGGAGCGATTAGTCGCTAATGCGCATGCGCAATGTCCGCAGTGCGACTGCGCCAAGTAAATTTGCTATGCAGTTAGGTATTTTACTCACGGCATTACAAGGTTTTTTCTTCGTTCTGGTGATCGTAATGTGATTGACAGGAAGTGGGTGTTTCTGGGCGGAAACTGGCCGTTTTATGGGTGTGTGCGAAAAAACGCTACCGTTTCTGGGAAAAACGTGGGAGTGGCTGGAGAAACGGAGGAGTGTCTGGGCAAACGCTGGGTGTGTTTGTGACGTCAAACCAGGAACGAAACTGACTGAACTGATCGCAGATGCCGAGTAAGTGTGGAGCTACTCAGAAACTGCTAAGAAGTGTCTATTCGCAATTCTGCTAATCTTTCGTTCGCAATTTTGATAAGCTAAGATTCACTCCCAGTAGGCGGCGGCTTAGCATGTGCAAAGCTGCAAAAAGCAGTTTGCGAGCGAACAACTCGGAATGAGGGCCCATGTTACTATGTTACTATGTTATACCTTTTGAAAATATGATGTATATATAAGGACTGTTGCTGTGTGCCAGAGGGGTGCACCAGCAGGAGGACCCGTGGCGCTGTAAGCAGTTATCGGTCTGAGAGCCCCGGTGAAAAATCCTCATCCACTATCTGTGTCACTTACAAAGCTGAGCTCACATCACTCCCGTCCCCTGTACCATGATACAGGCTGAGTCTTGACACACAGGCCGCCCACACACCGCAGGTATCCTTAGAAGAATGAGAGGGAACAGGTACTGCCTGTCTGAGTGCAGCTCTGAGGACATGGGCAGGAGCTCATCACTGCATCATTATTCTGACTTCCAGCCCTAGTCTACAGCTGCCCTGGACATCTGACAACACAATTACTTACCAAGGGCCTAATTCAGAACTGATCGCTATTGTGCGCATTGCGCTCCAGACGCATGCACAAGGCCAAACTGCGATAGAATGGTATGAAAATTCTGATTGCTCGGTGTACGCAGGTTGATTGACAGGAAGCGGATGTTTGTGGGTGGTAACTGCCCTTTGTTATGGGAGTGTGAGGAAAAATGCAGGCGTTCCCAAGCGTTTTCAGGGAGGGTGTGTGACGTCAGCTCCGACCCCAATCAGCCTGTTTGTATTGCACTGTAGGAGTAAGTCCTGGGCTACACACACACTGCACAAATCAATCGATGGTGAGTGAGTTGCGAACAGATTTGCAGATGTCCGCTGTCTGGCAAAGTTTTCACACACCATACGCATGCATTCGCAGCAGACTTGCCTACTCTCCCGGAATGGCCGGGAGGCTCCCGAAAATCGGGTGACCCTCCCGGCCCCCCGGAAGAACAGGCAAGTCTCCCGATTCCAGGGGTTCCCCACTGCCCGGCCGCCCACTTAGCGAGTAAAGTGGGCGGTCCGGGCAGGCGATGACGCGATTCTTGTTGAATCGCATCATCATAGCCACGCCCCCTGCTGTATAATGCCGGTAATAGCGGCATTACACAGCGGGAGCGTGGCTTACGTGACGTGTTCCCGCAACCACGCCCCGTCACGCCTCTGGCCCTCCCCCCTCTGCACGCCCCATCACTGCCCGCCCCCCTCTTGAGCTGACCTGGCTGCTCTCTCCGGGAGAGAGCAGGCAGAAAGTCGGCAAGTATAATTCGCACACTTGCATGGGGCGGGTTTTCACTCTCTATGGGTGGCGGCTATCTGATCACAGACCTCTACAAAAATGCAGTGGAGCGATCAGGTCTGAATTAGGCCCTAAGTACCGTAGTATCTGCAGCTATAGACTGGTGCACATAACATTGCACTGAAGACGCAAGTGTACAAATTCTGGGGGTAATTCCAAGTTGATCGCAGCAGGAAATTTTTTAGCAGTTGGGCAAAATGAGGTTTTTTCTTCGTTCTGGTGATCGTAATGTGATTGACAGGAAGTGGGTGTTTCTGGGCGGAAACTGGCCGTTTTATGGGTGTGTGCGAAAAAACGCTACCGTTTCTGGGAAAAACGCGGGAGTGGCTGGAGAAACGGAGGAGTGTCTGGGCGAACGCTGGGGGTGTTTGTGACGTCAAACCAGGAACGAAACTGACTGAACTGATCGCAGTGGCAGAGTAAGTCCCGAGCTACTCAGAAACTGCTAAGAAGTGTCTATTCGCAAATCTGCTAATCTTTCGTTCGAAAATCTACTAAGCTAAGATACACTCCCAGTAGGCGGCGGCTTAGCGTGTGCAAAGCTGCTAAAAGCAGCTTGCGAGCGAACAACTCGGAATGAGGGCCAAAGTTCCTGCTGCGATCAACTCAGAATTACCCCCTCTGTGCAGTGGTGGAAAGATTCTGGCTTCTAAAGTCAATGGCCATGTGGTTATACCTACAAAGATCTCTTGCCGTACAGTATGCAGGGAAGGGATGGCCAACACCATTGATGATTTTGCTACCATCGATGGTCTATGGCTGATGGGAAGTGTTTCTTTCAACGTTGGCACAGCATTGATGCTGGACCATATACATGGTCGAGTCACATTAATATGACCACCAGCTAATAACCAGTGTAATCGCTCTGGAGCCCCATAAACAGCAGGGTTCGTTAGACAAACGTCTGGTAGGCCCCAGGTTCATTTTGACGGTGAGCTGCTTCACTGTAGCGTGTCAATCAGCCCTTACGCACCTACGTAACCGCCGGTTACCTCTCACGTGGAGCTCCGCAGTTTCCACATCGGTTATTTGCAGTGTGCCATTTGTCCAGTCACAATGCACCTTCACCCCCGCAGCAGCACGCAAACAGTTCACAAAGTGCTCTGTTTCAGAAACAGAAGCCGATAATCATTTTGCAACTTGGATAAATCGCCCCTTTTACCCATGATAGCAACGAGTGATATGTCTGCAGACGGCCTATCGCACACCGTATATACCCACACACCGTATATACCCACCAAGCCAGCGCACAGACGTGACATACTTCATGGGCTACTCGCTGCCGATGTCAAATACAGAAGGTGGTCGTAATAATTTGACTTGATCATGTATAAATAAATAAAACATTGGTGCCAGCGGCGTTTCTAGAGAGGAGGGGACCCTTGTGCAGACTCCATGTGTGGACCCACTCCTCTCCTGTAACCATCACCGCTGCTGTTAGCGCTCTCAGCGCTGAGACTCTGGCACGCGCAATTTTTTCAGGGTTCTGCGCATCCGCTGTAGACTCTCGCACAGTGCGCTAGCAGCGGCGGTGACGGCTACAGGAGAGGAGGGGGCCCACACACAGTCACCAATGGATGCCGGAAAGGTGAGTACAGAAGAAATGAGTGCAGTGTGTGCAGTGTGGTTCCCCTCTGGACCCAGGGGCCCGTGTGCACCGCACACACTGCACCCATTATAGATATGCCAGTGATTGGTGCATGCACAGCATCAGCCATAGCTGACTAAGCCATCAATGGTCTTCTACCTGGTAGAGCCATCAAAGGTCCTACTAATGCAAGGCATATAGCTCTCCTCTCTCTCTCTCTCTCTCTCTCTCTCTCTCTCTCTCTCTCTCTCCCTCTCTCTCTCTCTCTCTCTCTCCCTCTCTCTCTTTGTTGTTTTTGTGTTATCCCCAACTATGCTCTGAAATCACTGTCTATCTTACTGAAATTAATTTTTGTTTGGCGGTATTACCACGGGTGTGGATCATTAGATCGACACTGTCTAGGTCGACAATGTTTAGGTCGACCACTATAGGTCAACAGGGTTGGAAGGTCAACAGGGTTTCTAGGTCGACATGTGCTAGGTCAAAAGGTCGACATGAGGGTTTTTTTCCTTTGGTGTCGTTTTCTTCGTAGTGTAACCGGGAACCCCAGTTAGTGCACCGTGTCCCCTTGCATGGCTCGCTTCGCTCGCCACGCTTCGGGCAAAGTGCCTCGCTCCGCTACCACTGCGCTTGACACAGATTACCATTCCAATCGTAGTCCACGTGGATCGTTGAGTATGAAAAAGTCAAAAAAAAAAAAGTGAAAAACTCATGTCGAGCTTTTGACCTGTCGATCTTCCAACCCTGTCGACCTAATGACTGTCGACCTATAGTGGTCGACCTAAACATTGTCGAACTAGACAGTGTCGATCTTCAGACCGGATCCCATGATTGACCACTTGTACACATTGAAGCCACAAGTATTTTTTGGATTGCAAATTCATATGCTTATACATCTAATTTTGAATACATATAATATTTTAAAAATTATTCTATTGCATCATTATTTAACATTTGTCACTCCTCCATTGTATTCGGATGCACCACATGTAGTTCATATTACGCACATTACACAACAATACATGGGGGCGGGGGCATTTAGTCTTTACCCCAGCTGACAGAAAGCCTAGCTTCACCCCCGCATAGTGATCCATTATTTTTTTACAGTTTAAAATAAATAAATATACATTATATTAAAAAAGCTATTGACTCAGTCTTGGGTCTTGAGGCTCTGGAGTGCTTTGACTCGTGTATCCAGGATAGACAGCACTTCAGCAGGAATATACAGTACAATATGTCCCCACTCCAGACAATGAAACAAGGTCATTGCTATTCATTCCTTTTAGGATTTTGCGGAAGCATGAATATAGTATCGCTGCTTAATGCTCAAATCCAAGCATCAGAATGAATACAGTTGTCATTTTATATCTAACATAAGTTTTTAAATGTAAGTAAAGAGTGAAAGAACAAAAAGATTTAAGAAGCAAAAAGAAAAGAATTTGGAAACAAGATGAAAGTTCTCTGTATATTGATCAAATTTGGAAATTTTATTGTAAGTGTTTCAGTATGCCACAAATTATGTCACATTGAGTTAGTCTTGTAGTTTTAGAGGACTGGGGGTGGGATGTACTAAAGGAAAAATGTGGTAAAACCCCCGAAAACGGGGGTTTTACCGCATTTTCAAATGTACTAAGACCCTACCGCTGGTTTTTCGCCGTCCAGGGTATTGCCATCTCTGGATGGCGATACCCTATAAAAGCCTATGGGCTTCTTATCGCCGTCCGCCACAACCCGCCGCCACCGCCAACCCCACCGCAGACGCCTCCCCCCCTCCCCCCCCCCCGGCATACCTTCCTCCAGGCAGCCCTGGACTCGGAAGATAATCTCCTCCTCCCCCTAGCAACGCAGCTGGAGGTCCTTCCAGCTGCAGGGGGGAGGAGGAGGCACCGGGGGCAGCCTGCTGCTGCTTCCCACTGTTGGAGGAGTCTGGAGAGCCGTAAGAGATGACGGAGACCCCCCGCAGACCACCTCACAGGTATCGCGGGGGGCCTCCGTCACCGCATTGCGATATTGACCGCATATGTTAGTACATATGCGATCAACATCGCTGCGATAAGCGGCAAGGGGCGGCGATGTATCTTAATACATCCCACCCTTGGTCATATAAAATCGAATTTCTTAGGTTTGCTAGAAGACAGAATGTGACTTTTATTGTCTCTTTGTTCACACAGGTAAGCATGATATTTCCATTAAAAGCCACTATATTACATACTGAATCTATATCCTTTCTATGATTCCCCTAGAATGGTACTGGCAATGCAAGAATCAATGGCAAAAGATGTGGAAGATTAAAAAACACAATAATGACAAAGAAAACATTCCCGGAATAAATGGCTAGAATCATGGCCACCATCAGGAAGGGGGACTGTTGGGACTTTTCTCCCGGGCCCAGACGGCACCACAAGTTCTAATGGCAACTCTTATAATGACATATAGGATGCCAAGTCCTTTTGAGCCAAGAGATATTAATACTTGATAACAATGACTAACGTGAGCCAGTGGTTCTTGGGGTGGACCACCCATCTAGATCACTTTATTTCAAAATAAAAAGGAAGGATGTAGATGAACCTTTACAGAAGACGCCAGCAATTAGTGAGCAATAGCTAATTATATTCCTGTCTGAGTAACTGAAACAATTCACCATTCTATTCTCCTCCATGTCAGTGTTACGCTGGAAGTGTGATACTACTGTATAATGTCATAGCCAAGTGCTACAAACAAAGGGCCCGATTCTGGCCTCATCACTGTGCCGTAAATTCCACTGTCCTGCGATCAGATAGTCGCCGCCCAGAGGGAGTGGAAATTCGCCCCGTGCACGTGTGCGAGTGCATGTGTACGCTGTGCGAAAAATCCCCTCAGCGGACAGCTGCAAAACCGTTCGCATCACACTCGCCATCAAATGTTTTTCCCATTCTGTACAGTGGGGGTAATTCCAAGTTGATCGCAGCAGGAAATTTTTTAGCAGTTGGGCAAAACCATGTGCACTGCAGGGAAGGCAGATATAACATGTGCAGAAAGAGTTAGATTTGGGTGTTTTATTTTGCTTCTGTGCAGGGTAAATACTGGCTGCTTTATTTCTACACTGCAAATTAGATTGCAGATTGAACTCACCCCACCCAAATCTAACTCTCTCTGCACATGTTATATCTGCCCCCCTGCAGTGCACATGGTTTTGCCCAACTGCTAAAAAAATTTCTGCTGCGATCAACTCAGAATTACCCCCAGTGTGTGCAGTCTGTGTGTAGCTCAATATTTACTCCTCCAGTGTGAAGAAATCAGGCTGATCGGGGCCAGAGCTGATGTCACACACCCTCCCTGAAAACGCTTGGGAACGCCTGCATTTTTCCAGACACTCCCAAAAACATCCAGTTACCACCCTCAAACATCCTCTTCCTGTCAATCACATTGCGAAAAGCCGTGCGATCAAAATTTTCGCACCATACTGTCGCTGTTTGGCGGCGCGCGTGTGCATTGCAGTGCATATGCCCTAACATCATATCAGCCGCACCTGCATTGCACATGGGTTTGCCCATTAGAGAAAAATGTTGCTGTTGTGATCAGGTCTGAATTAGGCCCTTTCTCTAATGGACAAAACCATGTGCAGTGCAGGGTGGTGGGGGGCAGATATAACGTGCAGAGAGAGTTGGATTTGGGTGGGGTGTGTTCAAATTGAAATTTAAATTGCAGTGTAAAAATAAAGCAGCCAGTATTTACTCAGCACACAAACAAAATTTCCCACCCAAATCTAACTCTCGCTGCATGTGTTACATTTGCCCCACCTGCAGTGCACTCGGTTTTGCCCATTAGAGACTTTTGCGATCCATGCTGAATCAGGCCGTTAGTATTAAAACAGCTTTTTAAAGAGCATTTACCTAAAATGAAAACTTTTCAGATCACTTTTTGCTTGACCTGGGCCAATAAAATGCCCTCCAGTTTATTTTATACCACATTACAATGAGCAGGTCCAGGGGCATACCTAGATATATTGAAGGCCCCAAGTAAAAAGTTTGAAAGGACCCCTACGTACCACTTATTGGCGAAAAATGTATATAACACATGTTACTTTGACAGGGAAGGTGGGCCCCTCTTAGCTCTGGGCCCCATAGCGGCTGCACTGCCTGCACCTATGGTAGCTACGCCCTTGGGTACTGGTGTACAAGTCCAGTAAACTGCCGTATAATTCCAGTGGTACTGATGTATATGTCCAGTGATCCTGCTGTATAATTCCAATGATCCTGCCGTATAATTCCAGTGATCCTGCCGTATAATTGCAGTGATCCTGCCATATAAATTTAGTGATCCTGCCGTATAATTCCAGTGATCCTGCCGTATAATTCCAGTGATCCTGCCATATAGGCGTATAAATCCTGACGAATAATTACAGTGGTACTGACGTATAAGTCTAGTCCAGTAATACTGCCATATATGTCCAGTGGTACTGCCATATATGTCCAGTGATACTGCCGTATATGTCCAGCGGTACTGCCGTATAAATCCAGTGATCCTGCCGTATAATTCCAGTGATCCTGCCTTATAATTCCACTGGTACTGACGTATAAATCCAGTGATCCTGCCGTATAATTCCAGTGGTACTGCCGTATAAGTCCAGTCCAGTGATACTGCCGTATATGTCCAGTGATACTGCCGTATATGTCCATTGATACTGCCGTATATGTCCAGCGGTACTGCCGTATAAATCCAGTGATCGTGCCGTATAATTCCAGTGGTACTGGTGTATATTTCCAGTGATCCTGCTGTATAATTCCAGTGGTACTGGAGTACAAGTCCAGTGATCCTGCCATATAATTCCAGTGGTACTGGCGTATAAGTCCAGTCCAGTGATACTGCCGTATATGTCCAGTGGTACTGCCGTATATGTCCAGTGATACTGCCGTATATGTCCATTGATACTGCTGTATATGTCTAGCGGTATTGCCGTATAAATCCAATGTTCCTGCCGTATAATTCAAGTGATCCTGCCGTATAATTCCAGCGGTACTGGTGTATAAATCCAGTGATCCTGGTGTATAATTCCAGTGGTACTGGCGTATAAATCCAGTCCAGTGATACTGCCGTATGTGTCCAGTGGTACTGCCGTATATTTCCAGTGATCCTGCTGTATATGTCCATTGATACTGCCGTATATGTCCAGCGGTACAGCCGTATAAATCCAATGATCTTGCCGTATATTTCCAGTGATCCTGCCATATAATTCCAGTGGTACTGTCGTATAAATTCAGTGATCCTGCCGTATAATTCCAGTGGTACTGGTGTATAAATCCAGTCCAGTGATACTGCCGTATATGTCCAGTGATACTGCCGTATATATGTCCATTGATACTGCCATATAATTCCAGCGGTTCTGCTGTATAAATCCAGTGATCCTGCCATATAATTCCAGTGATCCTGCCGTATAATTCCAGTGATCCTGCCATATAATTCCAGTGGTACTGCCGTATAATTCCAGTGATCCTGCCGTATAATTCCAGTGATACTGCCGTATATGTCCAGTGGTACTGCTATATAATTCCAGTGATCCTGCCGTATATATATATCCAGGTGGATGTTACTATGAATGGGAGTGCCATAAGTATATAAGGATACATATATATCTATATATATCTATATATATATATATTTATATATATATATATATATATATATTAGAGATAAGCGGGTTCAGTTCCTCGGGATCCGAACCCCCCCGAACTTCACCTAATTTACACGGTTCCGAGGCAGCCTCGGATCTTCCCGCCTTGCTCGGTTAACCAGAACGCGCCCGAACATCATCATCTTGCTGTCGGATTCTCGCGAGATTCGGATTCTATATGAGGAGCCGTGCATCGCCGCCATTTTCCCTCGTGCATTGGAGATTGAACGGAGAGGACGTGGCAGCGTTCTGTCCCTGAAAAGCTACGTAATCTGTGCTCAGTGTGCTGCAAATATCTGTGCTCAGTGTGCTGCAAATAATCTGTGCTAAGTGTGCTGAAAATATCTACATTCTCTGCCTGAAAACGCTCCATATCTGTGCTCAGTGTGCTGCAAATATCTGATCAGTGTGCTGCATTGTGGGGACTGGGGACCACCAGTATATAATAATTATAGTAGTACAGTACAGTAGGCCATTGCTGTATCTTGCAGCTCTGTGTCACTGCAAGTATCCATTCCATATCTGTGCGGCATTTTTGCGAGCAGTATATATAGTATTACAGTGCAGCATTTAGGTGACTAACAGTATATAGTTGTACAGTAGGCCATTGCTGTATCTTGCAGCTCTGTGTCACTGCAAGTATCCATTCCATATCTGTGCGGCATTTTTGTGAGCAGTATATATAGTATTACAGTGCAGCATTTTGGTGACCAACAGAATATAAGCACATGAGGGAAGAGGGCCCTGCTCGTGAGAGCTTACAATCTAAAGGGGAGGGGTAGACAGACATGTGTGACACAGATGGGGTACATAGAGAACGTGGAACAGAGGGTTAGGAATCAGGATGAGATTTGGCTGGGTTTGGTGAAGAAGTGGACCCCCAGAAGGCACAAGTCAATACTTAACATTGCAACATTTTACTGGGCTATGCAGGAGAAAATTAAAAATAGGGGGGAAAAAAAGAATCGATAACTTCTACCGCTTTCAAAAAGGTCAGTGGAAGCTGAAATAATGGGCAACTACCTCATGGAAGCCAGATACAGTATACCAAACAGTACTTAGCAGAGTTAGGAATGAGTGCTTATGAAATACAGTAACATTTTGTCATAATATTTCAGAAACTGCATGGCTGGTCTCTTGCACTCTTTTGCTCTAATACACCACCTGCTTTAGGATTTATATTCAAAAACATTATGTCTCCATAATCCCAAAAACGTCAGTCTTCTAGGAAAGTGGTTTGTTCCTTTGTAAGGGAAAGAGAACAAACGTTCTCAAACAACGGTTTCTCAATTTCTTTTTCCTCTGGGAAGGGATTGTAGATTCGCAGGAATATCTGAGCATTTCTGAAATCAGAAAGTAGCGACTTTCTACAAACGTTTACGAATAATTCCAGTGATTTTGTCATTTTCTTCCAGTGATTTGGACCAATAATACCATTGATTAGAACGAATAATTCCTGTGATTTTGTCATTTTCTTCCAGTGATTTGGACCAATAATACCATTGATTAGAATGAATAATTCCTGTGATATTGAGATGTTTGTGTCGCTTAGCTTAGCCGTCCAGTGACCACAGTGCACCTCTTTTTCTCTTTTCTTTGCATCATGTGCTGTTTGGGGACTATTTTTTTAAGTGCCATCCTGTCTGACACTGCAGTGCCACTCCTAGATGGGCCAGGTGTTTGTGCCGGCCACTTGGGTCGCTTAGCTTAGTCACACAGCGACCTTGGTGCGCCTCTTTTTTTCTTTGCATCATGTGCTGTTTGGGGACTATTTTTTTGAAGTGCCATGCTGCCTGACACTGCAGTGCCACTCCTAGATGGGCCAGGTGTTTGTGTCGGCCACTTGTGTCGCTTAGCTTAGCCATCCAGCGACCTCGGTGCAAATTTTAGGACTAAAAATAATATTGTGAGGTGTGAGGTGTTCAGAATAGACTGGAAATGAGTGGAAATTATGGTTATTGAGGTTAATAAAACTATGGGATCAAAATGACCCCCAAATTCTATGATTTAAGCTGTTTTTTAGTTTTTTTTGTAAAAAACACCCGAATCCAAAACACACCCGAATCCGACAAAAAAATTTCGGTGAGGTTTTGCCAAAACGCGTCCGAATCCAAAACACGGCCGCGGAACCGAATCCAAAACCAAAACACAAAACCCGAAAAATGTCCGGTGCACATCACTAATATATATCTATATATCTATATATATCTATATATATATATATTAGAGATGAGCGGGTTCAGTTCCTCGGGATCCGAACCCCCCTCCCCCGAACTTCACCTATTTTACACGGTTCCGAGGTAGCCTCAGATCTTCCCTCCTTGGTCGGTTAACCAGAACGCGCCCGAACATCATCATCCCGCTGTCGGATTCTCACGAAATTCGGATTCTATATAAGGAGCCGCGCATCACCGCCATTTTCACTCGTGCATTGGAGATTGAACGGAGAGGACGTGGCAGCGTTCTGTCCCTGAAAAGCTCCGTAATCTGTGCTCAGTGTGCTGCAAATATCTGTGCTCAGTGTGCTGCAAATAATCTGTGCTCAGTGTGCTGAAAATATCTACGTTCTCTGCCTGAAAACGCTCCATATCTGTGCTCAGTGTGCTGCAAATATCTGATCAGTGTGCTGCATTGTTGGGACTGGGGACCACCAGTATATAATAATTATAGTAGTACAGTACAGTAGGCCATTGCTGTATCTTGCAGCTCTGTGTCACTGCAAGTATCCATTCCATATCTGTGCGGCATTTTTGCAAGCAGTATATATAGTATTATAGTGCAGCATTTAGGTGACTAACAGTATATAGTTGTACAGTAGGCCATTGCTGTATCTTGAAGCTCTGTGTCACTGCAAGTATCCATTCCATATCTGTGCGGCATTTTTGTGAGCAGTATATATAGTATTACAGTGCAGCAATTTGGTGACCAACAGAATATAAGCACATGAGGGAAGAGGGCCCTGCTCGTGAGAGCTTACAATCTAAAGGGGAGGGGTAGACAGACATGTGTGACACAGATGGGGTACATAGAGAACGTGGAACAGAGGGTTAGGAATCAGGATGAGATTTGGCTGGGTTTGGTGAAGAAGTGGACCCCCAGAAGGCACAAGTCAATACTTAACATTGCAACATTTTACTGGGCTATGCAGGAGAAAATTAAAAATAGGGAAAAAAAAAAGAATCGATAACTTCTACCGCTTTCAAAAAGGTCAGTGGAAGCTGAAATAATGGGCAACTACCTCATGGAAGCCAGATACAGTATACCAAACAGTACTTAGCAGAGTTAGGAATGAGTGCTAATGAAATACAGTAACATTTTGTCATAATATTTCAGAAACTGCATGGCTGGTCTCTTGCACTCTTTTGCTCTAATACACCACCTGCTTTAGGATTTATATTCAAAAACATTATGTCTCCATAATCCCAAAAATGTCAGTCTTCTTCCAGTGATTTGGACCAATAATACCATTGATTAGAACGAATAATTCCAGTGATTTTGTCATTTTCTTCCAGTGATTTGGACCAATAATACCATTGATTAGAACGAATAATTCCTGTGATTTTGTCATTTTCTTCCAGTGATTTGGACCAATAATACCATTGATTAGAATGAATAATTCCTGTGATATTGAGATGTTTGTGTCGCTTAGCTTAGCCGTCCAGTGACCACAGTGCACCTCTTTTTCTCTTTTCTTTGCATCATGTGCTGTTTGGGGACTATTTTTTTAAGTGCCATCCTGTCTGACACTGCAGTGCCACTCCTAGATGGGCCAGGTGTTGTGCCGGCCACTTGGGTCGCTTAGCTTAGTCACACAGCGACCTTGGTGCGCCTCTTTTTTTCTTTGCATCATGTGCTGTTTGGGGACTATTTTTTTGAAGTGCCATCCTGCCTGACACTGCAGTGCCACTCCTAGATGGGCCAGGTGTTTGTGTCGGCCACTTGTGTCGCTTAGCTTAGCCATCCAGCGACCTCGGTGCAAATTTTAGGACTAAAAATAATATTGTGAGGTGTGAGGTGTTCAGAATAGACTGGAAATGAGTGGAAATTATGGTTATTGAGGTTAATAAAACTATGGGATCAAAATGACCCCCAAATTCTATGATTTAAGCTGTTTTTTAGGTTTTTTTGTAAAAAAACACCCGAATCCAAAACACACCCGAATCCAACAAAAAAATTTCGGTGAGGTTTTGCCAAAACGCGTCCGAATCCAAAACACGGCCGCGGAACCGAATCCAAAACCAAAACACAAAACCCGAAAAATGTCCGGTGCACATCACTAATATATCTATATATCTATATATATCTATATATATATATACAGCAAGGGAGAAGCGGCGGCACTCAGAGACTTTCACTTTCACGGATAATAAAGCAAAGGGTGCATTTATTAGGTCAACGTTTCGGGGGACAGACCCCCTTCTTCAGGACACTGCAAACTAGTGAATGTGCATAAAAAACAACTTAAATACCTTACCTTTACCGTGAACCTGCGTCCGCCTCCACGTCCCAGCCGTCCGGTGTACGGAGCCCGCGCTTCCGGCAGCGTGTGGCATGCAGTATCCGGAAGTCGCGTCATCCCGCGCCTCGGACCTCCCTGTGACGTGGCTGTGGACAGAGGACAAACGGTAACTATGGAGATGCGACGCAGCGTCGCAACGCTGTGCTGCCACGCATAACAAATGTGACATGTAGTACAGAATAAAAATCTAACAAAACTATTATGAATGAATATATATAAAAATACATGAAAAGCAAGTGTGATACCGTGTAAGAAATAACAAACGAGTAAAAAATAAAACATATATATAAAAATGAATGTGAACAAACAATGCTGGTGTATAAATAAAACTATGCAAATTTATCATAAATATTGACTACTAATAACCCAGCAGGGTCCAGATTGGACCATATAGGGTCCTGTCACAACAAAACTGGTCGGACCAGAGCTCAATGAAAAAAATAAAAATAAATGTAAATATACAACAACATCATCATAATCATGACATCGCTAAGCATCAGATATTAACTGTATGGCAGGTATATTACCCATCTCATCCCTGGAACCAAACTGTCTAAATATACTTTTGAGAATGCACATGCCCGAGCTAGATGATTGAGAACAGGGCATTAGCAGAGGGCATGTTTACCTATGCCAACCCTGGCTAAAGGAAACACTGTAAATTCAGCTGTTCATTGAGGCCCCTGGGGTAGATGGTATCTAATTTAAAGATCCAACGGGCCTCTAGTTGTAATAGTTGGGCCGCTCTATCCCCTCCTCGGGCAGAGGCAGGGACCTGGTCCACTATTTTGTACCTAACCGTGGCCAAGCTGTGCCGCATCTGGGCAAAGTGGCGTGCGACCGGTTGGTCGCTTTTGCCAGTGTTGAGGGCAGCCCTGATGGCCGACCTGTGTAGAGCCATACGTTCCTTAAAAAGGCATTGTGTCTTACCGACGTAATAAAGACTGCAGGGGCAGACCAAAACGTACACTACATATGTAGAACTACAGGTCAGTGGCCATCGGATGCTTATTTTTCTCCCTGTGTGGGGGTGCTGGATGAAATCTCCCGTAAGCATGTAGCTACAGGTCGTGCAGCCTAAACATTTGAAGCAGCCGGGCTTCCGGCTCAAAAAATGCTTGGCTGCCGTAGCTGTTTTAAATCCCGAAATGTCATTTTTGACCACAAGGTCCTTAATATTGGCACTGCGAGTATAGCATGGCATGATTCTCGAGTGTTTCAAAGATGGTAAGCTCGGATCAGAGCTAATAATGGGCCACATCTGTTTGACCCTCTTATTAGTCCTGGAACTGTTAGTGTTAAATTCATTAACCCAAGTTGTTCTATCAGTGTTAGCCTTGGGATTTTGCCCTTTCAGAGCATCACACCTACTCAGAGCCATGACCTTTTTGCGTGCCTGTCTTAAAATGTTATTGGGATAACCCCTCTGGCGGAATTTCTCAGACATCAGATCTAACTGTTGTTCAAAGTCCCCAGGGTCGCTGCAGATTCTGCGAACCCTGAGGAACTGGGAAAACGGCAAGCCTCTAACCAACGATCTAGGGTGAAAACTGTCGTAACGTAACAGGGAATTTCGGTCGGTGGGTTTGCTGTATAGTGAAGTGTGGATCAAGCCATCATTCACAGTGATTTTGATATCAAGAAAACAAATTTCAGTGACATGCGAAGTGAGTGTGAATTTAACCGGGCTGGTTGATACATTGTGTTCCTCTATTAAAGTGTAAAAAACTTGGGGGTCATGTGTCCAAAACAAAATTAAATCATCTATATATCGAAAATATAGAGAAATATGGTCAGCAATGGATGTCTGTTCAAAAAACAGTCCACGTTCTATTTCCCACATGTAGGCATTAGCCAGTGACGGAGCCACTGCCGACCCCATTGCACATCCTTTCTTCTGTATGAAGAACCGGCCATTAAACAAAAAATAATTATGTGTAAGTGTAAACTCTAATAACGTGATGAAAAAATCTATGTCTGGCCCGGTGTACAATGGATTGTTGGTAATAAGGTGTCTTACTGCCATGAGGCCAGCTTGGTGCGGAATGCACGTATATAAGCTGGTAACATCTAACGTGTGTAATGTGGTGTCTGGATCAACCGGCCCGAATTCAACCAACTTCCTCAAAAGCATGTTGGAGTCCTTCAAGTGGGTGAAGGTAGCCTGGATGCAGGGCTGTAAATATGCGTCCAGGAAAATGGCCAGTGCTTCACATAATGAACCCCTGGCGGAAATGATGGGCCGGCCAGGGGGGTGTTGGGCATTTTTGTGCAGTTTGGGGATGGCGTAAAATATGGGGGTGACTGGGAACCTGCAACATAACTTGTGAAATATTTCTTGAGAGATAAGCCCTTCAGACAAAGCTGAATTTAGAAAGACATCTAGCTCAGATTTAAACTCTAGGGTGGGGTCAACTGGCAATTCGCTATATGTCTCACTATCAGCCAATAGGCGGTCACATTCTGCAATATAGAAATCTATGTCCAAAACGACAATCCCCCCACCCTTATCGGCTCCCCTAATGACTATGTCCTGTCGACCCTGGAGTGACTTAAGCGCCAACTGTTCTTCTCGTGAGAGGTTTTTATTAGTCCAGGGGGCAGGTGCATTCTGGAGACCGTCCATCATCCGGGTAAAGGTCTTGATGGACGAATTCGTAGAAATAGGATCAAATCTGGAAGTCATACCAAGTTTCCCAATCTGCGGCGGCAGACTTGACTTAGCTTGAGGCACGGTGGATTTGTCAAAATGTTCACGCAATTTGAGAGTTCTATTGAACTTGTAAGTCTCTACTTTCCACTTAAATTTATCCGGGGACTTGGTGGGGACATATGCCAGTCCTTTGGCTAAAACAGATGTCTCTGCCTGGGAAAGAGGCACCGAGGATAAGTTGAAGATAACATCTGTGTCTACCTTGGGGGACGGCCGCCCCTTTTGCCGCCTCGACTGCCCACCCCTGCGGGTTGGCGTTTTCTTCTGCCAGAGGCCACTGCGCGGGTGATTGCCCCTAAAGGGGCCCCCTGTGAGGAAGGGGTTTGATCCACATTGGGTGCATCATCGGTTTCGCTGGCTGACGTGCTACGTTGCGAATACTGGATGCGTTGTCTTCGGAAACCTCTGCCTCGATGTTGTCCAGAGGGAGCTGAGGTGTTGGATAACCAAGTGTAGACACGGTGTTGCTCATAGTCAGCCTGCACTTTCTTCAGTTTGTCCTTTTTAAACTTAATTAACTCGGTGCGATACCCCTCTATCTGGGTAGATAACTTTTCAAGCCAATTTGTAGACTTGTCTCCAGTGAGAGTATTCATGTGTTGATCCTCAAATGTTTTCAATTTGTCCCGTGTGCAGGTGACCTCTCTGGTGGACTCTTCGATGACAAGTAACATTAGGTCCATCGCACACTTGTTGAGGACTGCAATCCATCTTTTGCAGAAGGTGGGATTGTGCCGTCCAATGGTGGGGGAGTTCTGCACTCGAAACCCCCTAGGGATTTGCTTATTTCTGAAGTAGTCCGATAGTGTGCGGCCATGAAACATGAAATCTATTTCACGTTTCTTTAATTTAAAAAGTTCTCGGTATAACTCCTCATTCGAGGTGCCTGTGTTCTCATCAAATGCTGATTCCTTTAACAAGATATGGTCCGCTTCTATATCTGAAAAACTCAGCGTGTCGTATGTGTCACATTGTAAAATATACGACATAGCGTCTCCTGTATCCATGTCAGCAGCCGACATAATGCCGACTGTGTCCAGTGTAGTGGGACAGGTATTGCCTGTGTGGCTATGCAAAGGCCCACAACAGTGCTTTAAAGTGACAATGCAGAAAGTGCAAATGCTTACTGTGAAAATTGAAAAAAGTGCAAAGAGTGCAAAAAAAGTGAAAAAGAATCCCCAGTGTAAGGAGAAAGCTGTGATCCTGCTTGACATGAATTGGTTAAAAATGCACAGGTGCCTTGCTGTACATATTGGGGTTGCCATACCCCTAGGAGGGCACCGGAGCATTATCCCGCTGGGGACAACGGAGTGCCGGGCTGCTTCCATGTTCTATATATATATATATATATATATTAGAGATGAGCGGGTTCAGTTCCTCGGGATCCGAACCCCTCCCCCCCGAACTTCACCTATTTTACACGGTTCCGAGGTAGCCTCAGATCTTCCCTCCTTGCTCGGTTAACCAGAACGCGCCCGAACATCATCATCCCGCTGTCGGATTCTCACGAAATTCGGATTCTATATAAGGAGCCGCGCATCGCCGCCATTTTCACTCGTGCATTGGAGATTGAACGGAGAGGACGTGGCAGCTTTCTGTCCCTGAAAAGCTCCGTAATCTGTGCTCAGTGTGCTGCAAATATCTGTGCTCATGTCACGATCCGGGTATCTGGACGCCATTTCTTACCTATCAGATGCCTCCTAAGGCTGGCTCAGCGCTCCAGGACCGGATCCCATCTGTTATCCTGATGTGCACATTCCCGCATCCTCTCCTGTCTCTCTGGACGCAGTCACAGTAACGCCTTATACATCTGGCATGGCGTCTCCCGCGGCCTCCGCCGCCGTCCCTGAGCTTCTGCATTCTGAGTGGCGATTACGTCAGCCGCGGCCTCCGCTGTGTCCGCGTGGTCGGATGTGCATCTGTCAGCCTGGCGTCTCCTGTCTGCGGTGGCCGGCGCCGCCATTACTGTTTTCCAGACCACATGGTTTACAATCCAAACTTCCCTCCAAGTGTCTGCATGGGCGCAGCCATCTTGGATTCTGTCAGCTGATCATTTCCTCCAATCTGTTGTCAGTATTGTTAATCTGCATAATTGCCAAGCCAATCCCTTCCTTGCTGCAGGTATAAATACACTGTGCCTGAGCAAGGAAGGCGTCAGTGCTTTGGTTGTCAAACCTAGTTCCAGTTTGTCTCTCTTCTGTGAATGTCTTCCACAGGGCCACATCATCCGCTGTCTCCAGGATCTCTCTACTCGGCTGGATGGGATTCAGACAACTCTCCGTGGATCAGACGCGTCCGGTGCGTCAACCACAGTGACTCCAGCTATAACCCCACCCACCTTACCTGTTTCTGCTCCACGTCTTCATCTTCCAACGCCAGCAAAATTTGACGGTTCTCCAAGATTCTGCAGGGGATTTCTCAACCAGTGTGAGATTCAGTTTGAGCTACAACCTGGCAATTTTCCCAGTGACCGCACAAAAATTGCCTACATCATCTCTCTTCTCAGTGGCTCAGCCCTTGATTGGGCATCACCGTTATGGGAGAGGTCCGACACCCTGCTATCTTCTTACACTGCATTCGTGTCAACATTCAGGCGCATCTTCGACGAGCCAGGCCGGGTAACTTCAGCTTCGTCTGAGATTCTCCGTTTACGCCAGGGATCACGTACTGTAGGACAATATCTTATACAGTTCCAGATCCTGGCATCCGAACTGGCATGGAACGACGAGGCCCTGTATGCTGCATTCTGGCATGGTTTATCTGAGTGTATTAAAGACGAGTTAGCTACCAGAGACTTACCCTCCAAGTTAGATGAGCTAATCTCACTTTGTACAAAAGTTGACTTACGTTTCAGAGAGAGAGCAACTGAGCGTGGAAGATCATCTGCTCCAAAATCTTCTGCTCCTCCTCCTCGCCAACTGTCACTAACTAAAGATGAGCCCATGCAAATTGGCCGTTCCCGTTTAACTCCTGCTGAGCGCCGAAGACGTCTCTCCGAGTCTCTCTGTCTTTATTGTGCAGCTCCGTCTCACACCATTAATGCTTGTCCCAAACGTCCGGGACTCCAGACCCTAGCTCGCCAAGGAGAGGGCCGGCTAGGAGTAATGATCTCCTCTCCATCCCCTCAAGATTGTAATCTCCCAGTCTCGCTTCAAGTTGCTCAACGTTATCAGAACGTCATTGCCCTCCTGGATTCCGGAGCAGCTGGGAACTTTATTACCGAAGCCTATGTTAAACGGTGGTCCCTACCCACCGAGAGACTTCCTTCCTCCTTTTCCTTAACTGCCGTGGATGGCAGTAAAATTTTTGATACAGTTATTGCTCTAAGGACTCTACCAGTTCGTCTGAGAGTGGGAGTTCTTCATTCCGAACTTATTTCACTTTTAGTGATTCCAAGAGCCACACATCCTGTGGTCCTGGGCCTTCCATGGCTCCGTCTTCACAATCCTACAATTGATTGGACGACTACGCAAATTCTGGCATGGGGTTCCTCCTGTGCTGAGACATGTTTGTTTAAAGTGTTGCCTGTCTGTTCTTCCTCCCCCAGGTCGTCTGATGTTCCACCTCCTCCATATCAAGATTTCACGGATGTGTTCAGTAAAGCTTCTGCTGATATCCTTCCTCCTCATAGAGAATGGGACTGCCCGACTGATCTCGTTCCAGGGAAGGTTCCACCTCGAGGCCGAACTTATCCGTTGTCTCTGCCTGAGACGCATTCTATGGAGGAATACATTAAAGAGAACCTAGCAAAGGGGTTCATTCGACCTTCTTCTTCTCCAGCCGGCGCAGGCTTCTTCTTTGTAAAAAAGAAAGATGGTGGTCTGCGGCCGTGCATCGACTACAGAGGTTTGAACGACATTACCATCAAGAACCGCTATCCTTTACCCCTGATTACTGAGCTCTTTGACAGAGTTAGCGGAGCTACCATCTTTACAAAGCTGGACTTGAGAGGTGCATACAATCTCATCCGGATCCGTGAGGGAGACGAGTGGAAGACCGCATTTAACACCCGTGACGGACATTATGAGTACCTCGTCATGCCCTTCGGATTGAGCAATGCTCCAGCTGTCTTCCAGCATTTCGTCAATGAGATCTTCAGAGACATTCTATACCGTCATGTCGTGGTCTATCTAGATGATATCCTCATTTTTGCCAACAATTTAGAGGAACATCGTTTTTGGGTAAAGGAGGTTCTGTCCCGTCTCCGTGTCAATCATCTCTACTGCAAATTAGAGAAATGCGTCTTTGAAGTCAAGTCCATTCCGTTTCTAGGGTACATTGTGTCCGGTTCCGGACTAGAGATGGATCCTGAGAAACTACAAGCAATCCAGAATTGGCCGGTACCCTTAACCCTCAAAGGGGTCCAGAGGTTCTTAGGGTTCGCCAATTATTACCGAAAGTTTATACGAGACTTTTCCACCATTGTGGCGCCTATTACTGCTTTCACCAAGAAGGGTGCTAACCCGTCCAAGTGGTCTGAAGAAGCCATGCAAGCTTTTCATCTTTTGAAACAGAGGTTCATCTCTGCGCCTGTCCTGAAACAGCCTGACATCGACTCTCCTTTCATCTTAGAGGTGGATGCCTCCTCCGTTGGAGTAGGAGCGGTGTTATCTCAGAGGGCTAAAGATGGCCATTTACATCCTTGCAGTTTCTTCTCCCGGAAGTTCTCCCCAGCGGAGCGCAACTATGCCATTGGCGACCAGGAGTTGCTAGCCATCAAGCTCGCTCTAGAGGAGTGGAGATATCTGTTGGAGGGAGCTTCTCATTCAATCACCATACTTACAGACCACAAGAACCTTCTATATCTAAAAGGCGCACAATGTCTCAACCCTCGTCAGGCCAGATGGGCACTTTTCTTTTCCAGATTCGACTTTAAACTCCAGTTCTGTCCGGGCTCTCAGAATCGCAAGGCCGATGCCCTTTCCCGCTCATGGGAGCAAGAAAATGAGTCAGAGTCTTCAGACAAGCATCCTATTATAAATCCGTTGGCATTCTCCACGGTAGGGATGGACTCTACGCCTCCATCAGGGAAAAGTTTTGTGAAGCCGACACTAAGGAAGAAGCTCATGCATTGGGCCCATGCTTCCCGCTTTGCCGGACATACAGGTATCCAAAAAACCCTGGAGTTTATCTCTAGGTCCTATTGGTGGCCAACTCTGAAAAAGGACGTTTTGGAGTTTATTGCATCTTGCCCAAAGTGTGCCCAACATAAAGTATCCCGCCAGTCGCCTGCGGGGCAACTGGTTCCACTATCTGTTCCCCGTCGACCATGGACCCATTTGTCGATGGATTTTATTACAGATTTGCCCATGTGCAACAAGTTCAATACCATCTGGGTGGTAGTTGACCGGTTCACCAAGATGGCACACTTCATTCCTCTCACCGGTCTTCCGTCAGCTTCCAAGTTGGCTCAAGTATTCATACAAGAGATCTTCCGACTCCACGGTCTTCCAGAGGAAATTATCTCAGATCGAGGAGTTCAATTCACAGCCAAATTCTGGCGAAGTTTATGTCAAGTCCTCCAAGTCAAGCTAAAGTTTTCCACGGCTTACCATCCTCAGACCAATGGTCAAACTGAGAGGGTGAATCAGGACTTGGAGTCCTTCCTCCGCATCTATGTGTCCTCCTCTCAAGATGACTGGGTTCAATTACTTCCCTGGGCCGAGTTCTGTCATAACAACCAGTATCATTCTTCATCTTCTTCAACACCATTCTTCACCAACTTTGGATTCCACCCTAAAGTCCCTGAGTTCCAACCGCTTCCAGCAACTTCTGTTCCCGCAGTGGATATCACCTTGCATCAGTTTGCCAATATCTGGAAGAGCGTACGATCAGCTCTGCTCAAGGCATCGTTCAGGTACAAGAAGTTTGCGGATAAGAAGCGTCGAGCAGTTCCTGCTCTCAAGGTGGGTGATCGGGTATGGTTATCCACGAAGAATTTGAGGTTGAGAGTTCCCAGTATGAAGTTTGCACCTCGCTTCATCGGTCCTTTTAAAATTGATCAAGTCATCAATCCTGTTGCTTACAGACTCCAGTTACCTCCTTTCTTAAAAATACCCAGGACATTCCATGTTTCCTTGTTGAAACCGCTAATCTTGAATCGGTTTCATTCCTCACTTCCTCCAACTCCGAAAGTCCAAACTCAACGAGGCGTTGAGTATGAAGTGGCCAAGATCCTGGACTCACGTCACCGTTACGGTCAACTTCAGTATCTTATTGACTGGAAGGGTTATGGCCCTGAGGAACGTTCATGGACCAATGCTTCTGATGTCCATGCTCCTGCCTTGGTCCGGAGATTCCATTCCAAGTTTCCTCAAAAGCCAAAGAAGTGTCCTGGGGCCACTCCTAAAGGGGGGGGTGCTGTCACGATCCGGGTATCTGGATGCCATTTCTTACCTATCAGATGCCTCCTAAGGCTGGCTCAGCGCTCCAGGACCGGATCCCATCTGTTATCCTGATGTGCACATTCCCGCATCCTCTCCTGTCTCTCTGGACGCAGTCACAGTAACGCCTTATACATCTGGCATGGCGTCTCCCGCGGCCTCCGCCGCCGTCCCTGAGCTTCTGCATTCTGAGTGGCGATTACGTCAGCCGCGGCCTCCGCTGTGTCCGCGTGGTCGGATGTGCATCTATCAGCCTGGCGTCTCCTGTCTCCGGTGGCCGGCGCCGCCATTACTGTTTTCCAGACCACATGGTTTACAATCCAAACTTCCCTCCAAGTGTCTGCATGGGCGCAGCCATCTTGGATTCTGTCAGCTGATCATTTCCTCCAATCTGTTGTCAGTATTGTTAATCTGCATAATTGCCAAGCCAATCCCTTCCTTGCTGCAGGTATAAAAACACTGTGCCTGAGCAAGGAAGGCGTCAGTGCTTTGGTTGTCAAACCTAGTTCCAGTTTGTCTCTCTTCTGTGAATGTCTTCCAGGTTCCAGCTCCTGTCTCCAGACTTCTGCTATAGAGACCCGCACCAGCATTCCATCTGCGGTGTAGCCTGACTCTCCAATCCATTCTGGACTCACCTGTTTCCAGCTACAACATCACCTGCTTCCAGCTCAGCTTCCAGCAGTGTACAGCTTCTCTTAAAGGGCCGGTGTCCTTTCTGCAGTTTACCACTCTCCACCGGTATTATTATTTCTCCGCTCTCAAATTCTACATTTCATCTACATTGCATCGCTCTCAAGCTTTATTTATTATTTAACTGGTTCCAGCCAGTATCCACTCCGTGCCAACACCTGTCTGGTTCTAACCAGTACCCACAGCAGCATTTTATCTACAGCAGTCCAGCTTTCCCTGGAACACCAGCTGGTACGACCCTGGGCTTTCCTCATTGCTACAGTTGAGCCTGGTAAGGACTTTCCAACTTGCAGATAATAAGAACTGTCTCATACCACCAGAGCTCTGTGGCCCCTGCCACCCTGTAGTACCCAGGAACTGTATTATTATTTCTCTGCTGATTTTTATGTTACTTTTTACTGCTACTGTGAGGCATGGAGTTTGTCATAAATAAATATCATTGACTTTTACTCAAGTTGTCGTGGTCACGCCTTCGGGCGGTTTCTCTTCATGTTACTTACATGTCCAGGGGTCTGATACAACCTCCCAGGTTCCGGTACATCTCAGCCCCTACAACTGAGGCTGCCTTCCGTCAGCTCAGGCCCTCAGTTGTGACAGCTCAGTGTGCTGCAAATAATCTGTGCTCAGTGTGCTGAAAATATCTACGTTCTCTGCCTGAAAACGCTCCATATCTGTGCTCAGTGTGCTGCAAATATCTGATCAGTGTGCTGCATTGTGGGGACTGGGGACCACTAGTATATAATAATTATAGTAGTACAGTACAGTAGGCCATTGCTGTATCTTGCAGCTCTGTGTCACTGCAAGTATCCATTCCATATCTGTGCGGCATTTTTGCGAGCAGTATATATAGTATTATAGTGCAGCATTTAGGTGACTAACAGTATATAGTTGTACAGTAGACCATTGCTGTATCTTGAAGCTCTGTGTCACTGCAAGTATCCATTCCATATCTGTGCGGCATTTTTGCGAGCAGTATATATAGTATTACAGTGCAGCATTTAGGTGACTAACAGTATATAGTTGTACAGTAGGCCATTGCTGTATCTTGCAGCTCTGTGTCACTGCAAGTATCCATTCCATATCTGTGCGGCATTTTTGTGAGCAGTATATATAGTATTACAGTGCAGCATTTTGGTGACCAACAGTATATAAGCACATGAGGGAAGAGGGCCCTGCTCGTGAGAGCTTACAATCTAAAGGGGAGGGGTAGACAGACATGTGTGACACAGATGGGGTACATAGAGAACGTGGAACAGAGGGTTAGGAATCAGGATGAGATTTGGCTGGGTTTGGTGAAGAAGTGGACCCCCAGAAGGCACAAGTCAATACTTAACATTGCAACATTTTACTGGGCTATGCAGGAGAAAATTAAAAATAGGGGGGAAAAAAAGAATCGATAACTTCTACTGCTTTCAAAAAGGTCAGTGGAAGCTGAAATAATGGGCAACTACCTCATGGAAGCCAGATACAGTATACCAAACAGTACTTAGCAGAGTTAGGAATGAGTGCTTATGAAATACAGTAACATTTTGACATAATATTTCAGAAACTGCATGGCTGGTCTCTTGCACTCTTTTGCTCTAATACACCACCTGCTTTAGAATTTATATTCAAAAACATTATGTCTCCATAATCCCAAAAATGTCAGTCTTCTTCCAGTGATTTGGACCAATAATACCATTGATTAGAACGAATAATTCCTGTGATTTTGTCATTTTCTTCCAGTGATTTGGACCAATAATACCATTGATTAGAACGAATAATTCCTGTGATTTTGTCATTTTCTTCCAGTGATTTGGATCAATAATACCATTGATTAGAACAAATAATTCCTGTGATTTTGTCATTTTCTTCCAGTGATTTGGACCAATAATACCATTGATTAGAACGAATAATTCCAGTGATTTTGTAATTTTCTTCCAGTGATTTGGACCAATAATACCATTGATTAGAACGAATAATTCCAGTGATTTTGTAATTTTCTTCCAGTGATTTGGACCAAAAATACCATTGATTAGAACGAATAATTCCAGTGATTTTGTCATTTTCTTCCAGTGATTTGGACCGATAATACCATTGATTAGAACAAATAATAATTCCTGTGATATTGAGGTGTTTGTGTCGCTTAGCTTAGCCGTCCAGCGACCACAGTGCACCTCTTTTTCTCTTTTCTTTGCATCATGTGCTGTTTGGGGCCAATTTTTTTAAGTGCCATCCTGTCTGATACTGCAGTGCCACTCCTAGATGGGCCAGGTGTTTGTGCCGCCCTCTTGGGTCGCTTAGCTTAGTCATCCAGCGACCTCGGTGCAAATTTTAGGACTAAAAATAGTATTGTGAGGTGTGAGGTGTTCAGAATAGACTGGAAATGAGTGGAAATTGAGGTTAATAATACTATTGGATCAAAATTACCCCCAAATTCTATGATTTTAGCTGTTTTTGAGGTTTTTTTTTTAAAAAAAAACACCCGAATCCAAAACACACCCGAATCCGACAAAAAATTTTCAGGGAGGTTTTGCCAAAACGCGTCCGAATCCAAAACACGGCTGCGGAACCGAATCCAAAACCAAAACACAAAACCCGAGAAATGTCCGGTGCACATCTCTAATATATATATATATATATATACATACATATATATACATATATATATATATACACACATATATATATACATATATATATATATATATATATATATAGCAAATGGAAATAGGCGACACTCACGGTCTCATATTAACGACAAGAAATTAGATCACTCAATCCTGTGTTGCTTAACGTTTCGGTCTTTATTTGACCGTCCTCAGAAGTCACAGAAAACACTTGAACAAAAGCTTACCTTTGTACACTCTAAACCAAACACCATGTGTGCGGCGTCCCCGGCTATCACGAGGACTTACTTCCGGTTGCGTCATCCCCCATGGACAACTTTGCCCTGCAGGTGTCGCATGCCGGTGTGCGCATATCCCATCACCATGGTAACATACACTAGAAGAACGGACTCTCGATTCCGGATAACCTCACTGTTTAAAGACCGAAACATTAAGCAACACTGGATTGAGTGATCTCATTTCTTGTCGTTAATATGAGACCGTGAGTACCGCCTATGTCCATTTGCTGCATGACTTTGTTGTTTTGGATGGCACCCGGCATGCTGCTGTTTTGAACATATTGGAGTGCCGAATATCCCCTTTTACTTGCATAACCAGGCTCGTTTGCAATAACGTGGCCTCATTATTAAGGCACCCAGACGCAGTTGTGATCACTATTCACATATTTGGGCGATTGTTTAAACGCAGACATAAGAGGATTCATATTCAGAATGGAGACGTTACAGGAGGAGGTCTCTGGATTCCGGCAAGCCACGCTGCCACAAGGAGAGTTGCTAACACTCTCAGACATTGACGCTGAAAGGATATTGGTCAAGGACAGATTATCCTCTAATGTAGCAGTGGATACACCAGAACAACTGTACCTGCACCTGCTGAAATTAAAGAACCGAGAAACAGATTACTATTTACACGGGGTTTGCCTTTCCGACTATTACAGGGATAAGATGTTACCCAGAGGATTTCGTATCCATAACACCCCCACTATTGGAAGACATAATCCGGAGTTTTGCCGAAAATGGGCCGCAGTACTCAATAAGGCCTCCTTTGACCTCATTTTATTGGTGGTCGAGGAGGTCACGAGAGAGCTTGATCTTGTCCGGGCAAGGATAAGGGAATTAGAGCTCACTACCCTACCTAAACTTAGTGCTGATGCCAGTTGTGATTGGATAGCTAAGCTGGCTACACAAGTTGAGAAGTATAAGGCAGACCTTGTTAAATTTAAAACTAAGAAATTTTCTACGGTTACTAAGGACTATGCAGAAAACAAAGTGTACCTTTGGCCTAGTAATACATCATCCAAACCCAATAATTTTCGACCAAGGAACTCCAGGAGGACACAGCGTTTTCCATTGCAAGGTGATACCTCCAGCGGTGCCTCCAATAGTGAGTCAGATTTGGGTTCATTGAGACGTCGCCCCCCAGCACAGCCGGTCCCTTTAGTGGTCCAGACGAGGGCTCATCGAGAAAGCCCAGTAGAACCAGAACCCGACGTGGCGGTCAGTGCCAAAGGGAAGGGCGCAAAAGGCGCAAAAGCAAAGAAGTGATATACAACTTGTCATCCAGATCCCTTACAGATGACGAGATTAGTATATTATCCAAAGGACTGAACTTTGTGCCTACTAATTTGCATAATGATTTTGACAGTAGGGTAGATCTGTGCAGATTTAACAGACAGTTACGTCTGAAGGAGTTTTTTAACTCTAAAATCAATGTTAATGATAATTCTATTGATTGTCCTGTTAGGACTACATCATCTTTTGACCCGTATTCCACTAATCCAGCAATTAAAGCATTTACTAGAACAGTGTCTCAATGTATAGATGAGTGTGGTAATTTTAGCACCCCTTATGTTTCCAACATTACCAAGGCAGAACGTTCCGCCTTGCGTAATTTATCAGCTTACACTGATATCATGGTGCACCCTGCCGACAAGGGGGGTGGCATCGTGATTCAGGATTTAGTGGACTATAAAACTGAGGCATATCGTCAGCTTAATGATCAGTCTGTGTACAGTATATTAGCGGTGGACCCTACTTCTGAATATACCGGTGAACTAAATGCTTTATTACAACAGGCTGAAGACATGGGTTTTATTTCTAATGTTACCAGAAAGGCTCTTGTAGTCATGGCACCCAATGTGCCAATTTTCTACACCATACCCAAGTTGCACAAAGATCCTGTGCGACCTCCTGGACGACCCATAATTGCAGCCAGGAATTCATTATATTCTAAAGTTGCTCAATACATAGATTTCTTTTTGCAACCGGTTATTCAGAATGAGGCCACTTACTTAAAGGATACCACTACATTTCTAGCGAAACTCAGAGAAGTGAAGGTTGCCCCGGGTGAGTGCTGGTTGTGTACGGCAGATGTAGTCAGCTTTTACACTAGCATTCCTCATGATCGGGGCATGCAAGCGGTTAGGACGCTAATAGAGGGTAATCCGAAGTATGCGGGTCCTGACACTGATTTCTTTATGTCATTGCTTAATTTAACGTTATTCAGAAATTATTTTATTTTTAACAATGAATTTTTTAAGCAAGAAAGAGGCTGTGCCATGGGATCTTGCGCCGCACCGGCATATGCCAATTCATTTATGTTCGGTGTGGAGCAAGATATAAGACCAATATCGCTTTGTATACTCGTTACATCGACGATATTTTTACCCTATGGACGGGTTCCGTGATGATTTCATAGGGATGATGCATACAGTTAACACGAAGGATAGTTCCATTAAGTTCACTTTTGATATTCAGTCAACCAGTATCCATTTCTTGGATGTAGAAATCAATTTGGTGGGAGGTCAATTTAGCACTACCATTTACAGAAAACCTACTGATGTCAATAGTTTGCTGCTATCCTCTAGTCACCATCCTAAGGCACTGAAAAACGTTCTGCCCTATTCGCAGTTCCTGCGGGTGCATCGCATTTGCAGTCATGCTTTGGATGAGAAAGAGCAGATGGATGCGATGACTAGTAAATTTCTTGAAAAGAGGCTATAGGAACAAGCTTTTACAGACTGCTAGAACAAGGGCAATGTTAGAACCAAAGATTCTGAGAGTTAGGACTGGGGATGAGAAGAAAGCGATGATGATTCGGTTGTGTGTGTTACCAACTTTACCACTTCTAGCCAACGTCTCACCGATACTTCTAAGAGCATCTGGCCAATTATACAGCCGGATCCTGATTTGTCTAGCCTCAGGACCAGCAGATATTTACCATGTTACAGGAGGGGAAGCAATATTAGAGACTAGGTAGTACACAATGATATTTCTCCATTCTCTGTTCCCACCACTGGGACTTTTCTTTCTAAGAAACCCGGTAATTACAAGTGCTCTATTTGGAGACTGGTGATTATGTGTTACATCCGCATAATGGAAACAGGATTAAGATAAAGCAGGTTTTAACTTGCACAAGTAAATATGTAGTTTATTGCATCCGGTGTCCCTGTGGACTCCTTTACATAGGGAAAACTAGCTGTCAGTTTAAGGAACGGATATAACTGCACAAAAGTGCTATCAAGCAGATATTAGAGGGCAAAAATATTGACCAACCGGTGGCCAAGCATTTTAAAGAGTATCAGCATGGATTGGCCACTCTGCGTTACAAAATGCTAGAGCAGGTTCCATTCTTCAAACTGGGAGGTGACAGGCACAGAACCCTCTTACAGAAAGAAGCCCGTTGGATACACCGGTTAAATACGGTGTCACCAAACGGGCTTAATGAGACCCTCTCTCTTGCTTGTTTTCTTTAAATAGATGTAATAATGGCATATATCATATATGGATTAGTTAATATAATTTATTTTGTACATCGTTATTCATATTATGCATTGGCACAGCTTGTTACGAGTATTATTTATTTTAGAGTACATTTTAAGCTGTTATCTATATATACTCATGATCTGTTCTTTTAAAACAGTGAGGTTATCCGGAATCGAGAGTCCGTTTTTCTAGTGTATGTTACCATGGTGATGGGATATGCGCACACCGGCATGCGACACCTGCAGGGCAAAGTTGTCCATGGGCAGAGCCGGCCCTAGGCATAGGCAAACTAGGCAATTGCCTAGGGCATTTGGTATGTCTAGGGGCACCAGCAGCTTCTGCTGATTAAAATGATATGCGGCATGCCTATATTGTGTGTGTAGCATTTTGTATGCAGATACAGCCATAGTCGCACACAGAATATAGACATGCTGCATATAATTTTAATAAATGCATTACTGTGTGGCATTATGTGTATAAGGTGCTCTACTGTGTGGTGTTATGTATAGAAAGGGCACTACTGTGTGGTCTAATGTGAATAAAGAGCAATATGGTATGGTGTAATGTGAATAAGGGTCAACTCAGTGTGATTTAATGTGAATAATGGGCACTACTGTGAGGAGTAACGTATATGAGGTACTACTGTGCGATGTAATGTGAATAAGGGACACTATTGCATTAGAAAATATGAATAAAGTTGCACTACTGTGTGGAGTAATTTGAATTGGGGGTACTATTGTGTGGCCTTGCCTCTTCCCAGCAAAAACACACCCTTTTTTGGGCTGTGCGCCAAATGTGCGCACTATCTCTATTTAAAAAATAGGGGGTAGTAATACCAAAATAAGGACTGTTATGGGTGAGGGGTGATGGTGCTGGGAAAGGGGTACAGGGTCAGAGGTGAAACTAGCGGTGGTGCTAGGGGGCACCAGCCAAAATCTTGCCTAGGGCATCATATTGGTTAGGGCCAGCCCTGTCCATGGGGGATGACGCAACCGGAAGTAAGTCCTCGTGATAGCCGGGGACGCCGCACACATGGTGTCTGGTTTAGAGTGTATAAAGGTAAGCTTTTGTACAAGTGTTTTCTGTGACTTCTGAGGACGGTCAAATAAAGACCGAAACGTTAAGCAACACAGGATTGAGTGATCTCATTTCTTGTCGTTAATATGAGACCGTGAGTGCCGCCTATGTCCATTTGCGCATGACTTTGTTGTTTTGGAAGGCACCCGGCATGCTGCTGTTTTGAACATATTGGAGTGACGAATATCCCCTTTTCCTTTTATATATATATACATATATATACATATATATATATATATATATATATATATATATATACCCTGTTGCAAAGCAGATTACAGAGGCCAATACAACTATGCTGGTGTTAGACGTAAGTCCGGTATCCGCCATTAGTGCAGTGGGACTGCAGTGCCAACCCTAGATGGGCCAGGTGTTTGTGCCGCACACTTGTGTCGCTTAGCTTAAGCATACAGCTACCTCATTGCCCTCTTTTACTTTTTGGCATTATGTGCTGTTCGTTTTTGTTTTTTTTTAAGTGCCATCCTGTCTGACACTGCAATGCCACTCCTAGATGGGCCAATTGTTTGTGTCGCTTGGCTTAGTCATACAGCTACTAGTGATGAGCGGGTTCGGTTCCTCGGAATCCGAACCCCCCCGAACTTCAGCCTTTTTACACGGATCCGAGGCAGACTCGGATCTTCCCGCCTTGCTCGGCTAACCCGAGCGCGCCCGAACGTCATCATCCCGCTGTCGGATTCTCGCGAGGCTCGGATTCTATCGCGAGACTCGGATTCTATATAAGGAGCCGCGCGTCGCCGCCATTTTCACACGTGCATTGAGATTCATAGGGAGAGGACGTGGCTGGCGTCCTCTCCATTTAGATTAGAAGAGAGAGAGTGAGAGTGAGACACTTGATTTACTGGAGCTTAGGAGTACTCAGAGAGTGCAGAGTTTACTAGTGACTGACCAGTGACCACCAGTGCAGTTTTATTATATTATTATTTAATATAATCCGTTCTCTGCCTGAAAAAAAAACGATACACAGTGACACAGTAACAGTATACCATATCTGTGCTCAGCCTCAGTGTGCTGCATCATCTATGTATATCTGACTGTGCTGAGTGCTCAGTGCTCACACAGCTTAATTGTGGGGGAGACTGGGGAGCAGTAGCAGGAGTACATATTATTTAACAGTGCACACTTTTGCTGCCAGAGTGCCACTGCCAGTGTGACTGACCAGTGACCACTGTCTGACCACCAGTATATTGTGATTGTCTGCCTGAAAAAGTTAAACACTCGTCGTGTGGTGTTTTTATTCTATAAACACATTCTGCTGACCGTGTCCAGCAGGTCCGTCATTAATTATATAATATATACCTGTCCGGCTGCAGTAGTGATATATATATATATTTTTTATATCATTATCATCCAGTCTATATTAGCAGCAGACGCAGTACGGTAGTCCACGGCTGTAGCTACCTCTGTGTCGGCAGTCGCTCGTCCATCCATAATTGTATACCACCTACCTGTGGTGTTTTTTTTTTATATCTTCTTGATACTAGTAGCTTACTTTAGGAGTCTGCAGTGCTGACAGTGTCCAGCAGGTCCGTCATTATATAATATATACCTGTCCGGCTGCAGTAGTGATATATATATATATATATATATATTTTATATCATTATCATCCAGTCTATATTAGCAGCAGACGCAGTACGGTAGTCCACGGCTGTAGCTACCTCTGTGTCGGCAGTCGCTCGTCCATCCATAAGTATACTAGTATCCATCCATCTCCATTGTTTACCTGAGGTGCCTTTTAGTTGTGCCTATTAAAATATGGAGAACAAAAATGTTGAGGTTCCAAAAATAGGGAAAGATCAAGATCAACTTCCACCTCGTGCTGAAGCTGCTGCCACTAGTCATGGCCGAGACGATGAAATGCCAGCAACGTCGTCTGCCAAGGCCGATGCCCAATGTCATAGTACAGAGCATGTAAAATCCAAAACACCAAATATCAGTAAAAAAAGGACTCAAAAATCTAAAATAAAATTGTCGGAGGAGAAGCGTAAACTTGCCAATATGCCATTTACCACACGGAGTGGCAAGGAACGGCTGAGGCCCTGGCCTATGTTCATAGCTAGTGGTTCAGCTTCACATGAGGATGGAAGCACTCAGCCTCTCGCTAGAAAAATGAAAAGACTCAAGCTGGCAAAAGCACAGCAAAGAACTGTGCGTTCTTCGAAATCACAAATCCACAAGGAGAGTCCAATTGTGTCGTTTGCGATGCCTGACCTTCCCAACACTGGACGTGAAGAGCATGCGCCTTCCACCATTTGCACGCCCCCTGCAAGTGCTGGAAGGAGCACCCGCAGTCCAGTTCCTGATAGTCAGATTGAAGATGTCAGTGTTGAAGTACACCAGGATGAGGAGGATATGGGTGTTGCTGGCGCTGGGGAGGAAATTGACCAGGAGGATTCTGATGGTGAGGTGGTTTGTTTAAGTCAGGCACCCGGGGAGACACCTGTTGTCCGTGGGAGGAATAGGGCCATTGACATGTGTTGTGGAAAAAATCAACGTGGACAGTTGTGGTCAGATTCAGAGTTTATATTGATAATGGCAGAGCAAGATTACAATAAAGTGACAGTCAGCATGCACTTTACAAGTAATTACAAGGGAGCTCCATCTGCCTCTCGAACATGGCATAGATGGCCCCTAATATTGCATATTACAAAGAATTACTCCACCCAAGCTTGGACCAATCATAGCAGGCCTTGAGGCCCGTTCCTCCTTATCGAACACCATCTGGTCCTGGGTGGGCACATGACACAAATCAGCAAGACTAGGGTGACTTAGCAAGTTCTTGTCACAAACCTACATTCTTTGGCAGAAAAACATCTTACATAATAATGTCTGTTAAGTATTACATGATATTAAAAAGAATAGATTCTATACATTGCTTAAATTTCCTTAACAATTCTCACCCTTTTGATAATTTTATTATCACACATATATAAAAATATAAACTAAAAGGTAACAATGGCAGTACTACTAATGCTAAGAAGGTGGTGTGACTGTGACTGGGGATGATATAGCCACAGACGCACCTGGGCCTACCCTGACTCTGTTGCCACACCCCGCAGTCAAATGGTACCTGCAGGTCAAAGTCTTGTCCTTTAGCAGCCGCTTTTCCCGGGCGAATTAGGTCCACCCAGAACTCTGATGCCCCCAGGTTTTATTGCATGACAAAGTACCATTTGAGACAGGATGTTTAGCAAGAGGAAGAACTGACTAAGTACTGCCTCGCGGTTGCTATTCTGCTAAGCATTCACACACCTTTATTGAAGCATTCACACACCTATCTATCTAGCTGTAAGAATAATAACAGCAGCCAGAGGTGCACTAGGGCACAGAGACCACTCGGTGAATTCGCTGGAATCGGAATGACTGACTCGTCGAAATCACTTCTCGGGATAAACTCCCTCTGGGGTGGTGTCCAAACTGTCGAAGTGCACCTGCGGGACCCTCTTTCAGAGATGATGTCTTCCACCCAACTCTTAAAACAACTGAGGGGTCTCTCAGAAGAGATGGGCAGTTGGGCTGGGCCGTCAGACGGTCATCTCTGTGGCTGTTATTATTCTTCCTATTAAGCGAGCGAATCCACATTTTTCCTGAAATGAGAAATACAGCACATTAATAATTTCCAAGTGATCAAAAGAAATACAATCAATCCTATCACTACCACTATGGGTTTCATTAAATCTGATAATAGATTGTTAAACCATACACCAATTGACCCCATCCAGGAGAAGGGATTCCATCCCTCCTTGGATATGTCTCTAGCTTGTTTCTGTAATTCCTTTACTTTATTCATGTGCTCTTCTATGGGGTCATGTGAGTCCTCAATCCAGGTACAACATTCCTCCCATATAACAGCACACGTTCCTCCCTCCATAGCTAACAAGTAAATGAGAGCCATCCTATTTTGTAGGGTCACCTTCCTAATTTGAGACATTTCTTCATTGATAGCATGGATGGCACTTGTGGTCTCATTAATTATCCCATCCATAATATTTGCATATTTATTTAACTTATTTGCTAATTCAATTCCCCAGCCTGTCCAGGCAGGGAACCACATCCAGGCTTTATCTGCTGCAGTAAACAATTCTCTCTTGTATCTAGTCTCTCTAGGGCCTGTTTCTATCATATTGGTAAAAGAGATGTTCTCACGCTGTCTTATGGCTGGCACAACTCTTCCTATAGTGCAGTTCCCCCAAGCTCCCATAGGAAGCCATGAGTATGCCCTATTTCCACAAATATAGTATAGGCCTTGCTTCAACACCCTAGGGATTATCTTACCATGATTTCCCAACCAGCTCTGAAACCATACCATATTATTGTGCACTTGGGTTTTACAATACCAATCATCCTCATCTGGTTAGGACAGGCACACCTAGGGGCACAAAGAGCTTTCATATTTGCACACCAACATTGATTGTTACAGTTACCGTTCACCTTGTCACATAACGTTTCATTGTATTCCATGTTAAACACTAAGGCAGCATTTTTACAATTTGTTTCTCCAACGTATACCTTAGGTAAATTGACTAGGTGACCTTTTAGTTCGGCCACGTGGTTAATAAACATAGGCCCTATACACATAGTGGGCGGAGAGATTATACCAGCAATTTCTAAATATATTCCTAGGTCTGAAAGAGCATTGGGAGCAGTGTGATTTATGTCTATTTCAACATTATAGCTATAATCTGTGAGGTTAAGATCATTCATTGAGATAGGGATACCAATCAAAGGGATTCCTTTATGGTTAGCAGGAACATAAGAACAGATCCAACAGTCAGTGGCGTTCAGCTCCTTAGCTGTCTGCTGATGTAGAAGCCATATAGAGTTCTTTTGCTTTTCTCCTTTCACCTGCACACACTGATATAAAGCACAAACAAGCAGGCAGAAAAACAAGCGTATCTTAACAGTCCATTCAGTTCTCTTCTCCCCGGGGGGCCCCATGCTTTTAGGACCAGTTTGCATCATTGACCTGAAAGTTAATTTTCTTACAGTGAGAAGCGTACTTTCCTCTCCACCTTGACGGAGGTCACTGTGGTCAATAGCACCTGGTATGGGCCATCAAATCGGGGTTCCAGATGTGTCTTGTGGATCTGGTAAAGAAGAAAACACTTTGCCATGCAAATTAGTCAGTGGCTTATGAAGCTGAACAACGTAGTCAGTAAGAGAAGCGTACTGTCCATGTAATTTGAGTGGCAGCCTGCCAAACAGTATCTCAAATGCTGAAAGTCCATGTTATCCCTTTGGGGTATACCTCATTGCAAAAGGATCTACTGGTAAAGCTTGTACCCATGTAAGTTTTGTTTGCTCACAGATCTTAGACATTTTTAATACGCTATTTGCTCTCTCAACCGTTTCATGTAGGCCATACCTGCACACAAATTCAGATATCAATTTCTTTGCTGTTACTGCAGCCGTTACCTTGGCAACAGGCCACACCTCTATCTACAAGGAGAACATAACCATTCTGTTGTAAAGTATTTCAAACACTGTGCAAACCAAAATTTAGCAATCATATCAATCATTCCCCCTTTGGAAACATATGAAGGGAGATGTGCACACAATCGACCATCCTCATGTTTCCAAACAATATTTATTTATTTGCAACCTGCCTTCCCCCATATACCAAGTGTTTGGGGACCTGCCTGAATTGACATACTTTCTCTCTTGAGAACACGGGCTGCTCCACTGTCCACCAGATACTCCACTGAGTAAAAAGGCATTTCAGAGAGGGTCAAGTGGACAAAAGCATAACCCCCCTACTCTCCGAGTGTTAGGAAACGAGTACAATGTTACAAATTGAGACCCTGGAACTCTGTGGAATGTGTGACAACTGGGGAGTTCCAGTACTCATGAGTGGAGCTAGAGTCAGTATGAATGGCCGCAGCAAGACCTTTTCTAACCCAAACTCCATTACTCCTCCCAGTGGTCGGATGGTGCCTGAGGTGCTAGTCTTCTGCCCAAGGCAGCCGTGTTTGAATGGGCGAATTAGGTTCGCCCAAACTCCGATGTCCTCCCGTCTTACAAGGTTACAAGGCACCACCTGAGACTGCGAGTGAGGGGAAACTAGCTACAGCTAAGGAGACTATAACATGAGAACTAAACAAACAAGTTATGTGCGGCGCTGCCGCCAGTACAAAAACACAAAACTAAGGCTAGTGGGAAGACCCACAAAATATGACACTGTAGTTACCAGGCTAGTAAACAAAAGTATAACACTCTAAATAAGTACATAAGAAATCCTGGCATGCAAACAGAAATATAACATAAAATACATGAACCGAATGCAGCTAGTGGGAAGACCCACAAAATATGTCACTGTAGTTACCAGACTAGTAAACAAAAGTATAGCACTCTAAAGTACATAAGAAATCCTGACATACAAACAGAAATATAACATACAATACATGAACCGAATGCAAACAGGAATGAACCACTGCTGTGGCTCATAACACCAAGATGACTGGTAACACTGGAAGCCCTCCCTGTCGGGCGCTATCCTGACCCCCTTTTTGGAGCTGGACAATTTCTTACAATGTGGCCCTGTTTCACACAATTGTAGCACTTCACATTTCTGGACTCCCAATTGTTCCTCCCCCTAAACTTACCACTCTGGGGGTTGCTGGTGTGTCAACTACCATCACCCTCTGGACCATTTTCTCCTGTACCTCCTGTATATTTCTCTGTCTTGAGCTGGCTAAACTGACTTGTACCAGGCATGAACTGCTCTCTAACAAGTTAGGCTGAGGCTTGAGGCAAGCGATATTCCTCAGCCCTTTCATCTCTCTCACCTTGGGTTGTTTTGGGAGTGATGACAAGCTCACCTTCCACTCCACACAAAACCCTTCCTCCCCCTCTTTCTCATCTGACTGTACCTCCCCTCCTTGCTGATTTGCCCCCCCTGTTCTTGTTTCTGATGTAAAAAAAAATACTTTGGGCTTTTTGCTGTCTTTTATAAGATTCTACCATCCACCTACTCCAAGCTGCCTATTCATTTGGCTCAGTGAATTTTGTTTTATTTTTTGTAGAGGGTTGCCCAGCGGGATAATTCAAAGGTTCCCTCTTTTGGGATCCCACAATCCATCCCCCTAGTCAGCCTGCCCCACTTAGGTAAATGCCGGCTGACCCATTTGCCATATTTCTTACTCACCTCCTCCTGTGGGGTACGAGGAGTCTCAGGACGTCCATTACTCTGATTTGGTGATCAGCCAAATCCACGTTTGCTGTGACTGTTTCCCATAGCCCGGCTATGGTGGAGGGGACTCTTGCACCCCTCTCTCAGTGTTTCACAGCACTATATTCTATGGCTATTGGCTGTTAGGGGAAGTCCCACACAGCGAATCCCCGCTTTTGGTCCCTCCAAATTTTCCAACAGAGCCAAATGAAAATCAGCAAGGCGAAGATGCCAAACAATATTTGCCCTCTAATGTCCTCTAGGTTAAACCATGCAAGTAAGGGATTATCTAAGTAAGAAGTATGATTTTTCATGAGACACAGAGAGACGCCAGTCTGCAGCTTCAGGACACGCCCTTCAGTGTAGCGAGAAGCAGACTCAAACCAGTGTACACAGAGCTGTCAGATAGCAGGCCAGGAGGTAATCAGGGATTATATCGCTCCTGTTCTGGGGGGAGAGCCACAATCGGTTGCCCACAGACCGGTATTGACAAGCAAGGGTAGACCAGCAGAGAAACTACTCTTCACCAACACTTATCCTTATATTTGTCCTTCCACTATGCAGACAATGTTAATGACAGTTTACGTGACAGACTGAGAAGATAGGAAACATTCGTGTCTGAGGACGATAGGGTCCTCTTACTTTTTATTCCACTGCCCCCAGCATGTTTGGGGCAGCACAATCATTCAGCCATAAAGGGCCTCTCTCGTGCTGATGTGGCAATGTGCCAGCATCTACATACACTCACACATGCATATCCAAACAGATATTACAACATAAAACAACTGTTCAGGTTCTTGGGATCTGTACTCACGATAGTGGGACGGAGGGTCTTAGGAGCGGAGGAGGGGAGAGCAGACAGAGACACAAATGTTCTAACCTTTTTTGAATGGCGCCAATCTGGTCTCCAGTCCTCCGTTCCTGTCCTGATTCCGTTCCAATCGTTTTCAGATCCCGGGTTTCGGCACCAAATTGTTGTGGAAAAAATCAACGTGGACAGTTGTGGTCAGATTCAGAGTTTATATTGATAATGGCAGAGCAAGATTACAATAAAGTGACAGTCAGCATGCACTTTACAAGTAATTACAAGGGAGCTCCATCTGCCTCTCGAACATGGCATAGATGGCCCCTAATATTGCATATTACAAAGAATTACTCCACCCAAGCTTGGACCAATCATAGCAGGCCTTGAGGCCCGTTCCTCCTTATCGAACACCATCTGGTCCTGGGTGGGCACATGACACAAATCAGCAAGACTAGGGTGACTTAGCAAGTTCTTGTCACGAACCTACATTCTTTGGCAGAAAAACATCTTACATAATAATGTCTGTTAAGTATTACATGATATTAAAAAGAATAGATTCTATACATTGCTTAAATTTCCTTAACACATGCCTGGTGAAAATACCAAAAAAATCAGCTCTTCGGTGTGGAAGTATTTCAACAGAAATGCGGACAACATTTGTCAAGCCGTGTGTTGCCTTTGTCAAGCTGTAATAAGTAGGGGTAAGGACGTTAACCACCTCGGAACATCCTCCCTTATACGTCACCTGCAGCGCATTCATCATAAGTCAGTGACAAGTTCAAAAACTTTGGGCGACAGCGGAAGCAGTCCACTGACCAGTAAATCCCTTCCTCTTGTAACTAAGCTCACGCAAACCACCCCACCAACTCCCTCAGTGTCAATTTCCTCCTTCCCCAGGAATGCCAATAGTCCTGCAGGCCATGTCACTGGCAATTCTGACGAGTCCTCTCCTGCCTGGGATTCCTCCGATGCATCCTTGCGTGTAACGCCTACTGCTGCTGGCGCTGCTGTTGTTGCTGCTGGGAGTCGATGGTCATCCCAGAGGGGAAGTCGTACTCGTAAGACCACTTTTACTACTTCCACCAAGCAATTGACTGTCCAACAGTCCTTTGCGAGGAAGATGAAATATCACAGCAGTCATCCTGCTGCAAAGCGGATAACTGAGGCCTTGGCATCCTGGGCGGTGAGAAACGTGGTTCCGGTATCCATCATTACTGCAGAGCCAACTAGAGACTTGTTGGAGGTACTGTGTCCCCGGTACCAAATACCATCTAGGTTCCATTTCTCTAGGCAGGCGATACCGAAAATGTACACAGACCTCAGAAAAAGACTCACCAGTGTCCTAAAAAATGCAGTTGTACCCAATGTCCACTTAACCACGGACATGTGGACAAGTGGAGCAGGGCAGGCTCAGGACTATATGACTGTGACAGCCCACTGGGTAGATGTATGGACTCCCGCCGCAAGAACAGCAGCGGCGGCACCAGTAGCAGCATCTCGCAAACGCCAACTCTTTCCTAGGCAGGCTACGCTTTGTATCACCGCTTTCCAGAATACGCACACAGCTAAAAACCTCTTACGGCAACTGAGGAAGATCATCGCAGAATGGCTTACCCCAATTGGACTCTCCTGTGGATTTGTGGCATCGGACAACGCCAGCAATATTGTGTGTGCATTAAATCTGGGCAAATTCCAGCACGTCCCATGTTTTGCACATACCTTGTATTTGGTGGTGCAGAATTATTTAAAAAACGAGAGGGGCGTGCAAGAGATGCTGTCGGTGGCCAGAAGAATTGCGGGACACTTTCGGCGTACAGGCACCACGTACAGAAGACTGGAGCACCACCAAAAACGCCTGAACCTGCCCTGCCATCATCTGAAGCAAGAAGTGGTAACGAGGTGGAATTCAACCCTCTATATGCTTCAGAGGTTGGAGGAGCAGCAAAAGGCCATTCAAGCCTATACAACTGAGCACGATATAGGAGGTGGAATGCACCTGTCTCAAGCGCAGTGGAGAATGATTTCAACGTTGTGCAAGGTTCTGCAACCTTTTGAACTTGCCACACGTGAAGTCAGTTCAGACACTGCCAGCCTGAGTCAGGTCATTCCCCTCATCAGGCTTTTGCAGAAGAAGCTGGAGACATTGAAGGAGGAGCTAACACAGAGCGATTCCGCTAGGCATGTGGGACTTGTGGATGGAGCTCTTAATTCGCTTAACAAGGATTCACGGGTGGTCAATCTGTTGAAATCAGAGCACTACATTTTGGCCACCGTGCTCGATCCTAGATTTAAAACCTACCTTGGATCTCTCTTTCCGGCAGACACAAGTCTGCTGGGGTTCAAAGAACTGCTGGTGACAAAATTGTCAAGTCAAGCGGAACGCGACCTGTCAACATCTCCTCCTTCACATTCTCCCGCAACTGGGGGTGCGAGGAAAAGGCTCAGAATTCCGAGCCCACCCGCTGGCGGTGATGCAGGGCAGTCTGGAGCGACTGCTGATGCTGACATCTGGTCCGGACTGAAGGACCTGACAACGATTACGGACATGTCGTCTACTGTCACTGCATATGATTCTCTCCCCATTGAAAGAATGGTGGAGGATTATATGAGTGACCGCATCCAAGTAGGCACGTCAGACAGTCCGTACTTATACTGGCAGGAAAAAGAGGCAATTTGGAGGCCCTTGCACAAACTGGCTTTATTCTACCTAAGTTGCCCTCCCACAAGTGTGTACTCCGAAAGAGTGTTTAGTGCCGCCGCTCACCTTGTCAGCAATCGGCGTACGAGGTTACATCCAGAAAATGTGGAGAAGATGATGTTCATTAAAATGAATTATAATCAATTCCTCCGTGGAGACATTCACCAGCAGCAATTGCCTCCACAAAGTACACAGGGAGCTGAGATGGTGGATTCCAGTGGGGACGAATTTATAATCTGTGAGGGGGGGGATGTACACGGTGATATATCGGAGGATGATGATGAGGTGGACATCTTGCCTCTGTAGAGCCAGTTTGTGCAAGGAGAGATTAATTGCTTCTTTTTTGGTGGGGGTCCAAACCAACCAGTCATTTAAGTCACAGTCGTGTGGCAGACCCTGTCACTGAAATGATGGGTTGGTTAAAGTGTGCATGTCCTGTTTATACAACATCAGGGTGGGTGGGAGGGCCCAAGGACAATTCCATCTTGCACCTCTTTTTTTCTTTCATTTTTCTCTGCGTCATGTGCTGTTTGGGGGGTGTTTTTTGGAAGGGCCATCCTGCGTGACACTGCAGTGCCACTCCTAGATGGGCCAGGTGTTTGTGTCGGCCACTAGGGTCGCTTAGCTTAGTCACACAGCTACCTCATTGCGCCTCTTTTTTTTCTTCTTTGCGTCATGTGCTGTTTGGGGACTAGTTTTTTGAAGGGCCATCCTGCGTGACACTGCAGTGCCACTCCTAGATGGGCCAGGTGTTTGTGTCGGCCACTTGGGTCGCTTATCTTAGTCACACAGCTACCTCATTGCGCCTCTTTTTTTTCTTCTTTGCGTCATGTGCTGTTTGGGGAGTGTTTCTTGGAAGGGCCATCCTGCGTGACACTGCAGTGCCACTCCTAGATGGGCCAGGTGTTTGTGTCGGCCACTTGGGTCGCTTATCTTACTCACACAGCTACCTAATTGCGCCTCTTTTTTTCTTTGCGTCATGTGCTGTTTGGGGAGTGTTTTTTGGAAGGGCCATCCTGCGTGACACTGCAGTGCCACTCCTAGATGGGCCAGGTGTTTGTGTCGGCCACTTGGGTCGCTTATCTTACTCACACAGCTACCTAATTGCGCCTCTTTTTTTCTTTGCGTCATGTGCTGTTTGGGGAGTGTTTTTTGGAAGGGCCATCCTGCGTGACACTGCAGTGCCACTCCTAGATGGGCCAGGTGTTTGTGTCGGCCACTTGGGTCGCTTATCTTACTCACACAGCTACCTCATTGCGCCTCTTTTTTTCTTTGCGTCATGTGCTGTTTGGGGAGTGTTTTTTGGAAGGGCCATCCTGCGTGACACTGCAGTGCCACTCCTAGATGGGCCAGGTGTTTGTGTCGGCCACTTGGGTCGCTGAGCTTAGTCATCCAGCGACCTCGGTGCAAATTTTAGGACTAAAAATAATATTGTGAGGTGTGAGGTGTTCAGAATAGACTGAAAATGAGTGGAAATAATGGTTATTGAGGTTAATAATACTTTGGGATCAAAATGACCCCCAAATTCTATGATTTAAGCTGTTTTTTAGGGTTTTTTGAAAAGAAAAAAAAAACCGAATCCAAAACACACCCGAATCCGACAAAAAAAATTCGGTGAGGTTTTGCCAAAACGCGTTCGAATCCAAAACACGACCGCGGAACCGAACCCAAAACCAAAACACAAAACCCGAAAAATTTCCGGTGCTCATCACTAACAGCTACCTCATTGCAACTCTTTTACATCTATGCATGATGTGCTGTTTGGGGCCTTTTTTTTTATCATATCTGCCCTCCTGTCTGACACTGCAGTGCCACTCCTAGATGGGCCAATTGTTTGTGTCACTTAGCTTAGTCATACAGACACCTCGGTGCAACCTTTTGGGCCTAAAAACAATATTGTGAGGTGTGAGGTGTTCAGAATAGACTGGAAATGAGCGGAAATGAACGTTATTGAGGTTAATAATACCGTAGGATCAAAATTACCCCAAAATGCTGTGATTTTAGCCATTTTTATGTTTCCCCCCCAAAAATCATCCAGATCCAAAACCAAAACACGAAAAGGGTGGTTTTACAAAACCAATCCAAAACCAAAACACAAGCAGGGAATTAGAACCAAAACCAAAACACGAAACATGCCCGCCGCACATCTCTTTTTAAAATATATTTTTACCTAAGGAATAACTTCTTCCATAACACTTCAAAACACTGAGCAACATCCAGGTAACACCTACCCCCACCACGAAGTATGGCGCTGGTAGCATCGTGCTGACATACTAATTGTGAGACTTTTGAGGTAATGCAATGCAGCTTCCAATAACAAGGGGGTGAATTCAATTCAAACATAATCATTTCTGCTTTTCCTTTATTGTTATCTGTGTAAAGGATTGGAAATAGCGTCTTTGGATTTCACAGGGTTCTCAATGCTTTGTGGATCTGTGCCAAGTACCATGTTCCAATCTCATTCAAATTCAGAAAATGCATCAACAGACTCTGGAAAAAAAAAAGTTTTTGGAGCTGAATACTTTTAAAGGCACCACAAGTGGGGTTTGATGTGGTTATGAGAGCTTCAAATTAGTGGTCTGAGGTAAGCTGCCAAAATAAACATTAGTGCAGTATCCTGTCTTGCATAAAGACCCATGTTCCGATAATGAATGCAGGATTCATAGAACAGTAGGTGGAGACGTGGGAACTGCTCCAGACGAGGGATCGCTTCACTGATCTTTATAAAGCATAGTTGTCAACTTGTGGGACTTCCCTCTGAGAGATCCCGGAGTGGAAGATCACAGGGGCAACTGTTGGGTGTGTGGTGAAGGGTTGCTTACTGTCCGTAGAGCAGAGCCGGCCATAGGCAAACTAGGCAATTGCCTAGGGCATTTGATATGCCTAGGGGCATCAGCAGCTTCTGCTGATTAAAATGATATGCAACATGCCTATATTCTGTATGTAGCATTTCATATGCAGATACAGCCACAGTCTCACACAGTATATAGGCATGCTGCATATCAGTTTAATCAGCAGAAGCTGTTTGTGCATCCTAGCCACATAGCAATGCAAATAAGATGCATTTTCATAAAAAAGGTGCCCGACGTTAGCATTGAGGCAAGATTTATGAGGACACATCTGTATCCAAGCAGAGGCAGAGGTCACAGTGTTAGTGGCAGTGTGAGTGCTGTGTGCATGTGAGTGGTTTGGTTGTGCAGTAGTGTTCGGAATATGTGTAAGGAGCATTATGTGTGTCATGTAACAAATGCATTAATAATGTGCAACATATGTGTAAAGGGGAACTGTGTGTGTCATTATGTGTATAAGGGCATTAATAATGTGCGGCATATGTGTAACGGTACTACTGTATGTGTGTCATTATGTGTATAGGGGCACTAATAATGTTCAGCAAATGTGTAGGGGGCACTATGTGTCATTATGTGTATAAGGGCATTAATCTGCGGCATATGTGTAAGGGACATTATGTGTAAAAGGGCATTAATAAAGGTTGTCATAATGTGTAAAGCACATTATGTTTATAAGGACATTAATAATGTGTCTCATATGTGTAAGGGGCATTACTATGTGGAATTAAGTATATAAATGCATTACTAATGTGTGGCATTATGTGTATAAGGTGCTCTACTGTGTGGCGTAACGTACAGAAAGGGCACTACTGTGTGGTCTAATGTGAATAAACAGCAATAGGGTGTGGTGTAATGTGAAAAAGGAGCAATTCATTGTGATGTAATGTGAATAAGGTGCTCTACTGTGAGGAGTAATGTTTATAAGGTAAAGTGATATTACTGTGGGATGTAATATGAATTATGGAAACTATCGCATGATAAAATGTGAATAAAGTTGCAGTACTGTGTGGTGTAATTAGAATTGGGGTTACTATTGTGTGGCCATGACCCTTGCCAGCAAAAACACGCCCCTTTTTGGGCTGTGCGCCATATATGCGAACTGTTCCTATTTAAAATATAGGGGGTACAAACACCAAAATAAGGACTGCTATGGGTGAGGGGTGATGGTGCTGGGAAAGAGGTGCAAGGTAGGAGGCGGAATCAGCGTTGGTGCTAGGGGGCACCAGCAAAAATCTTGCCTAGGGCATCATATTGGTTAGGGCCGGCTCTGCCGTAGAGCTTCTGGAAATGAAGCAGTCTCCTGGACATTGGGGGTCATTCCGAGTTGTTTGCTCGCTAGCAGTTTTTAGCAGCCGTGCAAACGTTATGCCGCCGCCCACTGAGAGTGTATTTTAGCTTAGCAGAAGTGCGAACGAAATGATCGCATAGCTGCTACAAAATAATTTTGCGCAGTTTCTGAGTAGCTTCAGACCTACTCAGCGCTTGCGATCTCTTTAGACCATTCAGTTCCTGATTTGACATCACAAACACGCCCTGCGTTCACCCTGCATTCGCCCAGCCATGCCTGCATTTTTCCTGGCACCCCTGCGTTTTTCCGAACACTCCCTGGAAACAGTCAGTTGACACCCAGAAACGCCCTCTTCCTGTCAATCACTCTGCGGCTGTCTGTGCGACTGAAAAGCATCGCTAGACCCTGTGTAAAACTACATAGTTCGTTGTAATAGTATGCCGCGCGTGCGCATTGCGCCACATACGCATGCTCAGAAGTGTCTTTTTTTGCCTCATCGCTGCACAGCGAACGAATGCAGCTAGCGATCAACTCGGAATGACCCCTATTGTAGGGGAGTAGTAGGCTGACCATATTAGCCCTTTAAACTGGGACGCTCATGAATTACACAGGTTCTGTGGCTGATTAAAACCAGATGACATGCAGGCTTGAAGTCAGCCAGCCACAGAATCTGTATAATTAATGAGCGTCCCAAATTTAAAGGGCTAATATGGTCAGTCTAGAGTAGGCAAGTATGAATGTAATCTTTGAACAACTCTGTTACTGTCACTTGAAGAGATGCGTGGTGTGTAGTATTCATGAAGCAGTGAAAAGAGTGGAGAAGTAAGCTAATGGTGAAGTTGCTGATGGCAACAAATATGCTTTAAAGTAACATTTATTAAGTGCATTCTATAAAATTATACATAGTAGCTGATTGGTTGCCATGGGCAACGAGCACTGGCTCACTTCTCCACTAATTTCACTGTTTCATAAATAGACCTGTATAGTTAGTTACTATTCTTTTTAATAATTTCAGAATGAGACTTTAAGACTACAGTGAGGTGACAGAGAAAACGCACGAGTTACATCCTTATTAGAGCTTTTCCTAACGATTACACCGTTGTCTGTCACTTTTTTTTTTAACCTACAGCAAAACTTTTTATAAATGAGATCATTTAGGATTATTCTATAAAAATGTTGCGCAGAATAAAATGGAATAAACAGAAACGTTTTAGTATGGTGCAACACTGCATACCCATCACGAGTGCATTTTTTTAATGCTATTAATATTGGATAGCAAGCCTAAACACATATCATTTGCATTTGATATGCAATTGTACTACTGTTTGCATGTTTTCTAATGCATTGAAATGTGAAAAATGCACAAAAATGGAATAAATGCAACAGAAATGAACTGTTCGCGAGCTGTGGTGAAGTTATGTAGTGACTGGGCAAATGGCACCATTGCGAATAACCGTTGTAGAAACTGCGGAGCACCACATGCCATTGATTTGAGAGGTGAACGTCAACTCTGAAGTTGCATGAGGACCAGCTGTCATGCTACAGTGGAGCAGCTCACCATCAGAATGAACCTGGGGGCTCCCAGATGTGTGTCTAAAACGACAGTTCGGCCCATCTAGCTACTGTCCATTCTGCTCTGCCCTTGTTTACTCTGGCTATAGGCTGGTCATTATAATAATGTGACTCGACCATGTATATACCCTATATATACACTGGAGAGTGTATGTGATACAGTATCAATAATTAAAACTATATATGGTCTACAGTATAGGCTGTAGGGGAGGGAGTTTTAAAAATGTACTTCAAACATTTTTATCTCATATAAATAATGTAAGTGGCCAGGAAAAGGTTAAACATCCCATAATAAATATATATACATAATATGATCAATAAGAGACTTGACCATTCTAATCACACATTCTTCCCATGGTAAGGTGCCTGTCTCTTCTTTCTGGCAGCTGCTCTCTGGTCTCTGCTCCAGTGCACTGATTGAGTGTTCAGATATACACACAGCAGACTTGTTGGGAGAAGCTGCTGCCTCTGGGCATATCCAGCTGCTCTGTTCCATCCCGTATACTGCATTATCTACTTCTGCTAGCCAGTGGGGTGGTAATTAAAGGATAATTAAATACTAACAAATAATTGCATTAAAAAAATCCAATAAATTACAGCTCTTCCTCCAATCTGTACCAGCACCAGATTATTGATAGACTCAGAATCAGCCTGTTGTGTCATTCTGTGCAATACGGCCAAATTTTTTCCATCGTGTTCCATGGCTGTCCTCAGTTGGGTGCAAATTATGTTAAAACAATTTGCAAATAAAAATTGTGTATTTACGTCGATATGCTGAATTATATGCACCTGTATACCTAAACAAAAGTCGCCATATTGGCTTGCAATGTCCAGCACTATAGTGCAAACCTTGACATGAAGATCCTTTGAAGATAAAATAAACCACATCTATCAAGTGTATATCAGTGCTCGAAGTGGGACTTTAGAAGTGGTGGTATGGAAGTTTGAATAGAAAGGCTGGAGGTCATGGGTCCAACACCCTCCAGTAGCATTTTTAGAATTTTGATAACAGATTCATTTTAGATTGTTTTTAGTACTATGCAGTGCTGTAAGTATGGTGGTATGGGGCGGTACTGCATGCCGGTAAGAAATGGCCAACCAGTACGCAGTACCGCTGGTCAACTGTCATGCTTGCAGTCGCTGTTCTGCTGTCTTTGATGCCGGGAAGGAGAGGGCAGCGCACACTTCTCCTGTGTCCCTCAGTGATCATCCGGTCTACTCTCCGGCGGTGTGGCTCTCAAATGAGGCGCCGGTTCTTGAGCCAATCAGAGCTCGCGGGCCGGCAGCCAATCAGGAGCCGCAGTTGCCGCTCCGCTATCTCTGATTGGCCCTGCTTGGTGAGGAATGCAGGTATAGAGGCTGGTAACATCTAAAGTTACCAACGACGCATCACTAGGAACCTGCCTCCACTCAGACAGTTTCCACCCCAAGGCTATGATACATAGTTTGCCATATTCACAGCTTTTAAGGGTATGTAGAAATAATTCAGATCCAGTCATGAGGGACATACAATTAAGTGAAATCTTGAACAAATTCTGTGAAAGAGTATACTCCCTAGTTGAGTTAAACAAACCATGTGAGAAAGCTAAGAACACTACTGCACGTAAAGAGAAGAGGAAAGCAAAGGTTTTAGCCAAGGAAGTTATGCCTTGGGTAAATTAGTACAATCAAGCAGTCCTGAGACATCTAGACAAGCCAGGAATTTGTGGCAGATGGTAACCTCAGACCCGGATCTGAAGTGTTTCCATAATCATAAATTGATGCCTAGCTATACCCGTGGCAGAAACATTAAAGATTTGATCGTTAAAACTGATGTAACTGGTTTTTGACAAATGACAGCTCCCAGAAATTTTCTAAGTAGAAAAAACGAGTTTTATGGTAAGAACTTACCTTTGTTAAAACTCTTTCTGCGAGGTACACTGGGCTCCACAAGGATAGACATTGGGGTGTACGGTAGGATCTTGATCCGATGCACCAACAGGCTCAAAAGCTTCGACTGTTCCCAAGATGCATAGCGCAGCCTCCTCTATAACCCCGCCTCCCTGCTCAGTTTTTAGTTAACCAGCCCAATGCAGTAGCAGGAAAACAACAGTTAGTAGCCACATACACCACACTCTCACAACAGAAGAAGTGTCAGCGGCTAATGCCATACCAACCCAAAGAAGCTAAGTGCGTCAGGGTGGGCGCCTTGTGGAGCCCAGTGTACCTGGCAGAAAGAGTTTTAGCAAAGGTAAGTTCTTACCATAAAACTAATTTTCTGCTGCGGGGTACACTGGGCTCCACAAGGATAGACATTGGGGATGTCCTAAAGCAGTTCCTTATGGGAGGGGACGCACTGTAGCGGGCACAAGAACCCGGCGTCCTAAGGAAGCATCCTGTGAAGCGGCGGTATCGAAGGCATCGAACCTTATGAACGTGTTCACTGAGGACTATGTAGCCGCCTTGCACAATTGTTCAAGGGTCGCACCACGGCGGGCCGCCCAAGTAGGTCCAACAGACCGAGTAGAATGGGCCATAATGTGAGCAGGAGCTGACAGACCAGCCTTCACATAAGCATGTGAAGTCAAAACAGAACAAAGAGAGAATCAGATTTCCTAATAGAAGCAGTTCTCTTCACATAGATACGGAGAGCCCGTACCACATCCAAAGACCGCTCTTTGGGAGACAGATCAGGAGAAACAAGTGCCGGAACCACAATCTCCTGATTAAGGTGGAACGAAGAAACCACCTTAGGTAAATATCCGGGATGAGTCCTAAGAACCGCCCGGTCATGATGAAATATCAGATATGGGGAACTACAAGACAAGGCACCCAAATCCAACACTCTTCTAGCTGAGGCAATAGCCAGCAGAAACACCACCTTAAGGGAAAGCCACTTAAGACCAGCTGAACCAAGAGGTTCAAACAGAGACTCTTGTAACGCCTCCAAAACCACCGACAAGTCCCAAGGAGCCACAGGCGGGACATAGGGAGGTTGGATACGCAACACACACTGAGTAAAGGTATGCACATCAGGTAAGGTTGCAAGTTTTCTCTGAAACCACACCGACAAGGCAGAAATGTGAACCTTGAGGGAGGCCAGACGCAGGCCTAAGTCCAGGCCCTGCTGAAGAAAAGCCAACAACTTGGCTGTACTAAACTTGGAAGCGTCATAATTGTTAGATGCGCACCAAACAAAGTAAGAATGCCAGACCCTATAGTAAATCCGAGCAGAAGCCGGTTTCCGGGCCCGCAACATAGTTTGAACGACCGCCTCAGAAAAGCCTTTAGCCCTTAAGACGGAAGCTTCAAGAGCCACGCCGTCAAAGACAGCCGGGCCAGGTCCTGGCAGACACAGGGGCCCTAAACGAGGAGGTCTGGGCGTTGTGGAAGTAGAATTGGACTCTCTGACGAGAGGCCCTGGAGATCTGAGAACCAGTGCCGCCTGGGCCATGCTGGAGATATGAGAAGCAGGATTCTTCCTTCCTGTTTGAACTTCCGAATTACCCTGGGCAGGAGTGACACTGGAGGGAACACGTACGGCAGCCGAAACTTCCACGGCACCGCCAGCGCATCCACGAATGCTGCTTGAGGATCCCTTGTCCTTGCTCCGAAGACCGGAACCTTGTGATTGTGTCGAGATGCCATCAGATCCACATCTGGAAGGCCCCACCTTTCCACTAGGAGTTGAAACACTTCTGGATGGAGGCCCCACTCTCCGGCGTGTACGTCCTGACGACTGAGAAAGTCTGCTTCCCAATTCAGGACTCCCGGAATAATTATCGCCGATATGGCCGGTAGACGGCGTTCCGCCCATTGAAAATCCGTGAAACTTCCTTCATTGCCAAGTGGCTTCGAGTGCCGCCTTGATGATTTATGTAGGCCACAGTGGTGGCGTTGTCCGACTGTACTTGAACAGGACGGTTCTGAATTAAATGCTGGGCCAGGTTCAATGAGTTGAAGACCGCCCGCAATTCCAGAATGTTGATCGGGAGGAGAGACTCCTCCTTGGTCCACCGACCCTGAAGGGAGTGTTGCTCCAACACCGCGCTCCAACCCCTTAGACTGGCATCTGTCGTCAACAGGACCCAGTCGGATATCCAGGAGGGGCGACCCCTGCACAATCGTTGGTCCTGGAGCCACCAGTACAGCGACAGATGGACCTCCGGAGTCAATGAGATCATGTGAGACCTGATCCGGTGAGGCAGGCCATCCCACTTGGCCAGAATCAGCCTCTGGAGGGGGCGAGAATGGAATTGAGCATACGCCACCATGTCGAATGCTGATACCATGAGGCCCAGCACCTGCATCGCCGAATGTATCGTCACTTGCGGACAAGAGAGGAAGCAACGAATCCTGTCCTGAAGCTTCAGGACTTTCTCCTGAGACAAGAACTACCGCTGGTTGTGTGTGTCCAATAGCGCTCCCAGGTGCACCATGCTCTGAGCAGGGACCAGGGAGGATTTCTTCCAGTTGATGAGCCACCCGTGGGCTTGCAGAAACCGGACAGTCAGATCTAGGTGACGTATGAGAATTTCTGGGGAATTTGCAAGGATCAACAAGTCGTCCAGATACGGTAGGATCCTGACCCCTAGACAGCGGAGTACCACCGTCATCACCGCCATAACCTTGGTGAAGACTCGCGGAGCCGTGGTTAAACTAAAAGGTAACGCCCGAAACTGGTAATGGAGGTTGCAAATCGTAAACCTCAGGTATTGCTGATGCGACACTGCTATAGGAATATGCAGGTAAGCATCCTGTAAATTCAGGGAGACCATATAATCCCCAGGTTCCAAGGCCAGAACGATAGAGCGAAGGGTTTCCATACGGAACTTGGAGACTCTCACAAACCTGTTCAATGCCTTGAGGTTGAGAATGGGCCGGGAGGACCCATTCGGTTTCGGGACTAGAAATAGCGGAGAATAGTACCCCAGGCCTCTCTGAGCAAGAGGCACCTGTACTACCACTCCTGTGTCCAGGAGGGTCTGTACCACCGAATGAAGAGTTTTTGCCTTTGTCTGGTCCGTAGGGACGTCTGTCAGGCAAAATCGATGAGGGGGGCAGTTTTTGAAGGCTATGGCGTAACCTCGAGTGACGACTTCCCTTACCCAGGCATCTGAAGTGGACTTCAACCAATCCTGGGTATACCCTAGAAGCCGGCCCCCCACCCTGGGATCCCCCAGGTGGAGGCCCGCCCCGTCATGCGGCAGGTTTATCGGTCTTGCAAGCTGGCTGACGGGCAGCCCAGGCTTTTTGGGCTTTGGCTTACCAGGTTTGGAAGTGCGGGCCTGTTTGTGGTACGCCTGACCTTTTGCTTTACCTGAAGGACAAAAGGGACGAAAGGAAGTACTTTTAGCCTTTGACACAGAAGGAGCGGTACTTGGCAGACAGGCAGTTTTGGCAGTAACCAAATCAGCCACTATCTTATTTAAGTCCTCCCCAAACAGAATATCTCCCTTGAAAGGGAGTACCTCCAGGGTTTTTCTAGAATCCAGATCCACGGACCAGGCTCTCAGCCACAATATCCGGCAAGCCAGGACTAACGTAGTAGAGGCCTTGGCTGCTAGAATACCGGCATCAGAAGCCGCCTCTTTAATATAGTGAGAAGCTGTGACAATATATGACAAGCACTGTCTAGCATGGTCAGAAGAGACTTCAGCTTCCAACTCTAGGGCCCACGCTTCAATAGCCTCTGCAGCCCATGTCGCTGCAATAGTGGGCCTTTGTGCAGCACCCGTGAGGGTGTAAATCGCTTTCAGACAACCCTCCACACATTTATCCGTAGGCTCTTTCAGAGACGTGACGGTAGTGACAGGTAGAGCTGAGGAAACCACCATACTTGCCACATGCGAGTCCACAGGAGGAGGCGTTTCCCAATTTCTTGACAGCTCTTGCGCAAGGGGATAGCGAGCCAGCATCTTCTTGTGAGGCACAAACTTTTTTCCTGGATTTTCCCAGGATTCCTGATGTATATCCACTAGGTGATCAGAATGAGGTAAAACTTGTTTAACCACCTTCTGACGCTTGAACCTATCTGGTTTCAGAGGAGGGACGGATGGCTCGGGATCATCCGTAATCTGTAGAATCAACTTAATAGCCTCCAAAAGATCAGGAACATCCACTTGTGACCTTCCCTCCCCATCAGCAGTATCTGTGTCAGAATCTGTGGGGTCAGTGTAATCGCCATCTTCATCAGACGAGGTGTCAGTGACAGCAGTGGATTGTAAGGAGGTAAGAACTCGCTTAGAGGACCCCTTGGTCATAGGCGAGCGAGGGTCAGACTTTGTTGTAGACAAAGACTGGTTCAATTTCTTCAATTGAGCAGACAAGTTATCTGCCCACGGCGGGTTAGCCGTGGGGACCACAAACGGTTGTACCGGCATAGGAGGTCCCATAGGGGGCGTTAGTTTAGTAACTAATGTATTCAGAAGTGTGGAGAAAGTAGCCCACGGCGGGTCATTATGGACCCCCGTTGCCACAGTCCCACTGGGGGCCAAGGAGCCCCCAGAACCAGAGCCCTCAGCTGCTATATTCTCCTCATAGGGATCTGTGGCGTCAGCAACACCAGTAGTGTGTTCAGCCCCAGAACCGTTACCCTCAGAAGCAGATATGATATAACTTGCAGTATCAGGTAACACAGTACAATTGGCAGCAGTACAATACCTCTTGCCCAAACCCCTGCGCAATGTAGTCAGCACAAGCAGGGATACAGGAGAGATATGGCGACTAAAATCACAGAGAAAAATACAATTAGAGTATATCTTGTGAATATCCTATATTACAGTATTATAAACCTGACGCACCAAGCCCCATCAGGTTATAGAATATAGGGATAGCAAGTTGAGTGAGAGACACGAAATGAAAATCACCCAGCAAGCTAATGCACACATATATAGTCACAGTTGTACAATGCAGAGGTTATTACAAACAATAATACTGCACCGGACTAGCTTATATATATATATAGCTATGTAGTCAATAGATATAACACTGCACAGTAAGAACTGGATGTATATCACGGTGCCGGTATGAATGGTCGACCATGTTATGGTCGACAGTCATTAGGTCGACCACTATTGGTCGACATTGACATGGTCTACATGGACACATGTTCGACACATGAAAATGGTCGACACATTTAAGGTCGACACATGAAAAGGTCGACATGAGTTTTTTGTCTTTTTTTGGTGTCGTTTTTTGCGGAAAGTGAGTGGGAACCCCAATTAGTGCACCGCGTCCCCTCGCATGGCTCGCTTCGCTCGCCATGCTTTGGGCATGGTGCCTTCGCTCCGCTACCGCTTCGCTCGGCACAGATTACCGTTCCAATCGTAGTCCATGTGGATCGTAAAGTATGGAAAAGTTCCCCAAAAGAAAAAAACGTTAAAAACCTCATGTCGACCTTTTCATGTGTCGACCTTTTCATGTGTCGACCATTTTCATGTGTCAACCATGTGTCCATGTCGACCATGTCAATGTAGACCAATAGTGGTCGACCTAATGACTGTCGACCATAACATGGTCGACCCTCTGAACGGATACCGTATATCACAGGGTAATTGTGGGATCGCCTGTATGCCACAGTGTCCACTGCCAGCGCACGCGGCCCGCCTCCCACCGACCGCGCCGGATTGCGATACAGCACGGGTCCCGCGAGCGGGACCCAGTCACCACCTCCCGAAGCGCGGCCACGCGATCCCGGAGAGCCCCAGTCGTGTGTGCCTGACGAGAAGAAAACCGGAGCCTCCTGCTGTAGGTACCCGGTAACCAGTAGCAGAGCTTGCCACGGGCAAGCAGGACTTTTGCCCGGGGTGCCGCCTTCCGGAGGGCGCCACACCATTGCAAGATCCGCTGCTGCTGTGCCCCCCGCTGCCCGCTCTGTACCGCTGCCCGCTGTGAAGGGAAACTAGACGCTACGCATCTAGTTTCCCTTCGTGGAGAGGAATTTTACTGTGCGGTGCGCGATTACGTCATCGCGCACCGCACAGCAAAGGTCCTCTCCACGAAGGGAACTAGACGCGTAACGTCTAGTTTCCCTTCGTGGAGAGGACCTTTGCTGTGCGGTGCGCGATGACGTCATTGCACACCGCACATCATTTCAGCGGCGCTACTACTGTACAGGGGGCGTAACTGACCACGCCCCCTGTATGAAGCCACGCCCCTATTGCCGCCCGGGGCGCAAAAAGCCCCTGAACCGACCCTGCCGGCAACCAGGGCACGGGAGTGTACAGCGCCACTGGGGAGAGATGGAGCTGCAGCAGTGAATGTCTCCTGACATCTACGCACTGCGGTAGCCCTTGAAGTCTTCACTTTTCTTCATAAAAAGCTCTTCTTAGGGCTGCCTGGAGCAGCCCCTCTGTTATGTGCCTGCTATCTGCGGCACCAACTACAAAACTGAGCTCCTGTGCAGGGAGGCGGGGTTATAGAGAAGGCGGCGCTATGCATCTTGGGAACAGTCAAAGCTTTTGAGCCTGTTGGTGCATCGGATCAAGATCCTACTCTACACCCCAGTGTCTATCCTTGTGGAGCCCAGTGTACCCTACAGCAGAAATGGGTGTTTCAAATGCCTGGGGTGCACGACATGTTCCTACATCCTTATTGGCGATACAATACCACATCCACAGACGGACCAGAGGTTAAAAATCAAATGGCCACTAACATACACTTCAAGTTTTGTCATTTACGTAATTGTTTGCCCTTGCGGGCTATACTATGTAGGAAAAACCGAGTGCCAGCTTAAGGTGAGGCTGACACAACATAGGTCTGCCATAGGGGCAGCGTTAGGTTCGGGCACAACATTTTGCGACCCAGCGGCAGAACTTGGCTAGCCTCAGATACAAGGCCATTGACCATGTCCCGGCCTCCATTCGTGGAGGTGATAGGGGCAAGAAATTGCTCCAGTTAGAGTCTAAATGGATTTTTCGGCTTGATTGCATGGCGCCAAGGGGATTGAATGAATCCTTGGGATTTATCAATTTTCTGTGAAAAATGCCTATATACAGGCTTGAGGTATGTCTATGGTTGGAAATTACAAGTGATGTGGGTCTCCCATTGTAGCACAGGGTCTTATTTCTACATATTAACTAGATTAGTTCCCCCAGCTTGCAGGTCAGGGACTTTGTTGCTGGCTAGCAATGTAAAAGATTGATTTACCATTCTGTAAGTTTGCTATCCTTAACAGGTTTTTAGAGTATACATACTAAAATTTATTCCAGACACCACATTGGCTATTTTTCACAATGATTTTAGCACATTGCACTTAGTTCATAGTTTTAGTTTTTTACACCCAGCATACTCCAGATTGTATAAAGCGCCGTTTGTATGTATGTCAGGGCCGAAGCTAGGATTTTCGGCACCCGGGGCAAGGCAGTCATTTGGTCTCTCCCCCCCCAAACCAAAAAATAAAAAAAAACACTGCACAGTAGTACCTCTCATTACGCAGTCCCACGGAGGAGAGAGAGGAGAGAGTTGGGAGAGAGAGAGAGAGAGAGAGAGAGAGATATGGGTGAGGGAGAGATGGGGAGGGAGGGGGGGGGAAAGGGGGGGGCATGCACTCCTACATAACCCTGCAACAAGGTGTGTGGTGCCAGGCAGGTATTCCACACACAGCCCTCCCCCAGCACATTGTAACATTTGATCCATGACACAGCTCTCCCCCCAGAAGCACATATAATCCACAACAAAACTCTCCCCCCAGCACATATAATCTTTTACACATATCTCCCCCACAACACATATAATCCCTGACACAGATCTTCTCCCCCCACCAGCACATATAATCATTTACACAGCTCTCCCCCAGCACATATAATATCTGACACAGCTCCCCCTCAGGACAAATAATCCCACACACAGCTCACCCCTCCCCAACACATTTAATCCCTGACACAGCGCACATTACCCACCCTCATTTACATCTTTCTACTTGTAACTCACCGTGGGTTATCCTGTCTATGGGCTCTGGCTGGCAGTACCTCCTCTTAACAGTGCAGGCGAGACGGTGATGGCACTGCGTTGTGTCATTCCCGCTGCGGTCAGCGCCGTCGGAGGGGGACTTGAGGAGGTGGGCTATGGGAGACACCGTCCAATCGCTGCCCGCCCATTCCACCTATTAACGTAGGAGGCGCATCACACAGTGACAGTGGGGACAGTGGGGATGGAGGAGCGGCTGGCCGAATTGCTAGGCAGAGTTCTCAGTGCCCCCCTTCTTCCGGCGCCCGGGGCACGTGACCCCTTAGCCCCCCCCCCTAGTTACGGCCATGTGTATGTTGTTGTTTTAGATTTGTGTATCACAGACTTGTTTTTAGCAATGTGTCTTGTACATCTACATAATTTATATGTTTTGTTCACTGATTACTGTACAATTCATGTTGTTATTTTGTTCTTATGTGACCACTCACAGCGTGTTGCCATGGCAACCGATCAGCCCATGTACGTCACTTCCTGGCTGGCTGTGCCGCCGAAAGCGGAAGTGCGGGACGGGGGAGGCTCGGGAACACCGAGGTGCACGCAGCTGAGCGTCATGAAGGGGGGTAAGTGGAGCCAGTTTGTATATATATTTGCATTGTCTCACTGTATCACTGTCTGAGGAAGGGGATACGTCCCCGAAACGTAACCCACATTAAAAACAGCACCCCTCGATGGGTGTTTCTTCACCAAGTCTGTGAGTGCCGCCTCTGCTTTTGTTTATATACGGATGGTGTAATGGTTAGCATTACTGCCTCACAGCACTGAGGTCATGGGTTCGATTCCCACCATGGCCCTAACTGTGGGGAGTTTGTATATTATCCCCGTACTTGCGTGGGTTTCCTCCGGGTACTCCTCCCACAATCCAAAAATATACTGGTAGGTTAATTGGCTCCCAACAAAATTAACACTAGTATGAATGTGTCTGTGTACATGTGGTAGGGAATATAGAATGTAAGCTCCACTGGGGCAGGGACTGATGTGAATGGGCAAATATTCTCTGTACAGCGCTGCGGAATATGTGTGCGCTATATAAATAACTGGTAATAATAAATAATATATATATATATATATATGTCTCTCACAAAGCAGCCCATTGATTTGTCCTTTTCTCTTCGCTTGTTCTATCACGGCTTGGCTTTTCATGTAAACATGGCAACAATTTGTAAGCAAAAAATTATGATTTTTTTACTGAATAGAACCCTTTTCATTTAGAAAACATCAGTAATATTATTATTATTATTATTATTATTATCCTTTATTTATATGGCGCCACAAGGGTTCCGCAGCGCCCAATTACAGAGTACATAAACAAATAATCAACCAGGAAAACAGCAACTTACAGTTGACTACAATATAGGACAAGTACAGGGTAAATAAACATAGCTACATCAGCAGATGACACTGGAATAAGTATCAGGTGGCAGAAGACTGCTGGATTTGGTGCAGCTGAAGATTATTAAAGTAAGAAAAGGGTAAGCACATGAGGGATTACACACATGTGATTATAATGCGACCCGCTGGTCTAGTTATTGTAGACAATTCCTAAACCCTCACTCACCGATGAACAGCATTTAATAGATTGCTGTGACAGCTGTGGCTTTCAGGTAATTCCAGGCAATATCATCAGCAGGTCATACCTTAGCTGTGAGAGTTCCTGGCTATGAGAAGACCCAGCAGGACTCTCTAGGTATAAGACAGAAATATATACAGAAAAAGAATAGATCTCTTATTTGTTAATGCTGCAGCTGACATAAAAGCTTCAATATGGACAGAGTCTGTTTAGTAAGTAATTACATGGACTCCCAAGGTCTGCTACTAAAACGTGAAACATATATAAATATATTAATACATAGGCAAATACAGTATATAAGAATATTATATATATATATATATATATATATATATATATATCTCAATTATGGTACAGTACCTAAATATACTGTGGAATAGAAAAATTAATTTTAGTATGGTGGCTTAGTATTTTCTTCTTTTTTTTTGTAGTTATTTATAAGAAGAAGTAATAATAATATTAATAATAATAATAACAATTATTGTAAAGGACCACACTCCTATCCCTGACTTTTCGGAAGGACCTTGCGCTCTAACTATTGTTCAACACACTCCACTGCCACCACCTGTGATAAACATGAAAGAGGGGTTACAGGTCCCCAGTCGCCTCTACAGTATATAACAACTGCTCGCAGGCACGAGAACCCCAACATCCACGCAAAATGCGGTTTGCCACCTGCTTCAGCAGTTAATAGCAGCATATAACATAGTCTAGCGGTCTCACAAGGATTGGGTTCTGGAAGCATATGTGAATTAACTAAACAAAGAAAAGCTTTATTTACAAAGAGATACAGTGCTTATTAGAAAAGAATGTTACAAGAAATGTATACAAAAGTACATACAGGCAAGCAATTAAAATTAAAATGACAAACCTTCAGAGTTAACATGCAGCTAATCTGCCAACCACCAGAGTGCGAGACTTCTTCAACCAACAGATTGGAGATCTTCCCGATATATGAGGCACCAAATTGCAGCTCTGATTTACTTGATAGCCACCAGATTGGAGGTCTGCTTCAACCAACAGATTGAGGATCTGCTTTATATGCTAACCACCAGATTGGAGGTATTATTTATATGTTAACCTCCAAATTGGAGGTCTGCATGATATGCTAGCTACCAGCATAGGTGTGCGCAGGGGGGGTGCCTGGTGCGCACAGGCACCCCCTAATGTCTGGCACCACGATCTCACATACCTGATGCAGCGATCGCCGAGCAGGCTGATTACTGTCCCCTCTGCGCTGCACCCTCTCAGGACTGCATTACTGACCGGACACCTAGGTTAATCAAGGGTGCCACTGCCACCGGCTTTCAAACTCCCGGCTCCACCTCCATGTACAAAAACAACATGATGTGATGTGATTACATCATGCCGCTCACACGGCCACCCACCACATGCCCACCTCTCTCCTTCTATGCTATGCCAATGCCAGCCACTGATGAGGATCAGCATGCAGCCAGCGTTCCTCTTAGGAAGACAAATTCAATACTGGCAGGCGGTCGGCAGCAACATTGACACGTCACTCGTTTTTCCAGCAGCAGCAGAAGTACTAGTCTGTGACTGTCAGTGTCAGTGAGTGGCTGACTTGTAAGTAAGCTGCTGCAGCTTGCAGGGGAAAGAGAGGGGGATATTTTATATTGCGTTGACCATCAATAGATGGTGCTAGACACGCCCAAAAGGCGGTGCTAGACACATCCCTCCGATGGTGCACCCCCTAATAAAATGTGCTGCGCACACCTATGGCTACCAGATTGGTGGTCTGCTTTATATGCTAGCCAAAAGACTGGAGGTCTGCTTTATATGCTAGTCACCAAATTGGAGGTCTGCTTTATATGCTAGCCACCAGATTGGAGGTCTGCTTTATATGTTAGCTACCAGATTGGAGGCCTGCATTAAATGCTAGCTACCAGATTGGAAATCTGCATTATATGCTAGCTACCAGATTGGAGGTCTGCTTTAAATACTAGCCACCAGATTGGAGGTCTGCTTTTAATACTAGGCTCCAGATTGGAGGTCTTCATATGCTAACCAACAGATTAGAGGTCTGTATTACATTCTAGTCACCAAGTTGGAGGCCACCGTGCAGCCTAGAAAGCCACCGCACTCCAGGTACTCAGCTTTCTCCTGGTTCTGGCGTCAAGCCACAGAGTATCCTTAGGGTGCTTTGGGTGATGTACTTGTCCCTGGTCCCGGCAGCAAACTGACGTAGAGGTGGCAGTGTGTTTGACTCCTTCTGGGTCCTGGTGTCTCTGCCTCCTCATTGTGACATCATGACATTGCATGTTCAGGGGACATTTTCATCCTCCTACAGCCCTGACCGGATGTCTACTTTATGTGGTAACCACCAAATTGGGGATCTATATTACTTGATAGCCACCAAATTTGTGGTCTGCTATATATGCTAAACACTTAATAGGAGATGTACTTTAAATGGCAGCAACCACATTGGATATCTACTTTATGTGTAAGCCAGCAAATTGGAGGTCTGCTCTATAAACTTACTATTGCTATTAATGCTGAACAAATGGATCACACCAACCAATAAATAGGGAAAGACACAGTAATCCCGAATTACTGAAATTATTCCGGATAGTTATTTCTGGATTTGATAAATTGGAATTAGATTAAACTAGTTCAAATATGAAACCATTTGGCATAACCATGGTTATATCTATAACACTGTCTCAATCCAATATTTCTTAGAAAGACTCCTCCGTTCATAGAACTGAGCACCCAGAATACTGATGAAAACCATATGTAAATGGATGAACAAACAAGAAAACTGCCCATGAAAGACCTTTGAAAGTGAAAACATTCCCCCGGCTAGCGGTGACTAGTTTCTCAAACCTGCCCCTAAAAGTAAAGTGTAAGCCCACAAACAGGATTCATAATTTTAAGATCAAAAAAGGACACTTGGGAAGATGCACAAATCAGGATTGGTACAGTGAAGAAATACGAATTTCCCACAAATATCCTCTCTAGTTTTTCTTTATGGTGAACACATTATGTTTTAGCTGTCACACAGTAACCATAGCGACAGTCATATAAACAAAAACAAAATCAGTAATGGGCTAAAATTACATAAATAGTAATGTTATTATGAGGCTGATCAGTAACAAGAAACACAGGCATGTACTAATGCATAACATGTGACTAGAAAACCACATTATACAATGACTGGCGAAGTACAATGTATTTTTCCTCCCATACCAGAAGGAGTAAGACTATGCCGAGGCGCAAACAAATGTTTTCAGTATTGCAAAACACACATTTTCTACTCTTTCACTAAATAATGAATTATATAAGTAAAAAGATGCAGAAAAATTATTTATCTTAAAGGGGGATAGTTATTAATGTTATCTGTCTGTCTGTCTGTCTATCTATCGATCTATCTATCTATCTATCTATCTATCTATCTATCTATCTATCTATCTATCTATCTATCTATCTATCTATCTATCTATCATGTCCAGATTATGGGGGGGTACAGAAAAGAGATTATATTTTAATTTATCAGTTTCCAACATTTAAAAAAAACAAAAAAACAATGCAAAATCAGGACAGAATAAAACCTACCCTTGACCCACTTAACCGATGTTCACAGTCCAAGTAATCACACCCATGATCTGCCCAGTCACACCCCAAATAGATGTAGTCTCGCCTTTTTGGGATCCAAAATTGTGACCTTTCCCCCAAAACATGTCTTTTATACGTATACATTTCTAACGAGCAGAGAAAACTGTAGAATAAGATAATAACACAAGGAAACTAGTGCAATTATAAATCAACCAAACAAATCTAGAATTTTATTTTTTTCAAATGAGTGGAAACTAGTAAAGAAAACAAAAATGCATCTACATCAGTGGTTCCCAAAATGCTTTGAATCATGTCACCCTAGATTATCAAAACAAAATTCATGGCACCCCTAGGTCAAAAGTTTCTAAGTGAGAAATTTAGGGGTAAATTTACTAAGATGAGAGTTCTATATAAGATTGGATGTTGCCCATAGCAACCAATCTGATTCCAGTTATTATGTTCTAGAAGGTGCTAGATAAATGAGAAGTAAAATCTGATTGGTTGCTATGGGCAACATCCCATCTTAACTAGAACTCCCATTTTAGTAAATTTACCCCTTAGAAAGAAATATTAAATTAAGTAAATTCTGTTTATATGTCATCATTAGGTTCATGTGGTGAGGGACAAGATTTGCTTCTGTTTGTCCACATATTTTATGATTGGCAGGTAGCAGCGCTAGTTTTGCCTATTACATTGACCATAAATAATTTGAATTGTTCCTGGACCACCAACCCTAGGCATCCCTGCAAGTGCCCCGAGGAACCCCAGTTTGAGAACCATTGATCTACAGTAAAGCGTAGTAAAATCATAGGCTTTAAAGCATAATAAATTGGTTCTTTGCATAAGTTAAAACATTAAATTATTATGAACTATAATAATATGGGATCCAGACACAAAACAGCTGCCGGACTATTCCTGAGATGTGATTCAGCCATTAGTAAATGATTTCTAGAAGCATAAGTCCACCTTAGGGCCTGTTTTGTAAATACAGTATGACCCTAATCCTACAGTAGATCTGAACAAATACTTTTTCTAGCGGAATATATCTAGTATTTACCTTTCCTGCAGCGTCTTCATTTATTAATTACCAATTACATAGCGCAGAATACCGTGCAACACTTTACAGAAAAAAAGTGACCTCCTATTATTACAGTATTTTATTCTACTTTCATTACTGCTTTTATTCTCTGTTCTGATTTTCTCTAATGATCATTTTTCTAATACCACATACCCAGTGTTGCAGTGATAGGGGCCCATACTTAAGGGTGTGGCCAGCCTCCACAGATGCTTGAAATTTACAATAGTCTAGTGCAGTGTAATAATACCATGTATACCATGTATAATACAAGTGCACAGTCTGGAACCTGATCCCTAGAGGAAGGAGTGGGCACTCAGGCAGTGGGGCCTACCGGTGGTTTCCCTGGTACCCCTGTGGGCCAGTCCAACCCTGCACATACCATCATTATGGTCCAACTTGTTCACACATATTTCCACTGTATATTAATATAAATGTATATGTATTTATTTATCTGCGTACACTGAGCATAATATAATTTTGATCTGAATATCATTTATCCATACATTTTGATCTTATAGTTTTTTTTATGTTTAGGGTCCCATTTAATAAAGTATTGGCATTCCTCCAAATACGGAGGTTTTCCTAAATATTTGTGCGGTCTCTTTATTATGAGGTTATCACAGTAGGTGTCAGATACCTGCAGCAATCCCTCTCTTTTCAATTGCAGAATAAATTGCCTCAGGAACTGCAAAAAATGTCCAATTTACAAAGCCTTAAAAATCAAGTTGTTGACAAACTGGGTCAGAACAGAACCTGGAATCATAATGATAGTGTGAGCTACAGCTTTACTGTTTTATTCATGGAGAGGGGCTCTTATCTTGATCATTTACCCCAAATTATATTTTCTTATTGTCATTTGTCACTATACATAGTTCCACTTAATTTATATGTTATAATCCTAGTTTCTCTTATGTCCTAGATGATACTGGGGTCCACATTAGTACCACGGGGTATAGACAGGTCCACTAGGAGCCATGGGCACTTTAAGAAATCAATAGTGTAGGCTGGCTCCTCCCTCTATGCCCCTCCTACCAGACTCAGTTTAGAAAATGTGCCCGAAGGAGCCAATCACGCTTTGGAGAGCTCCTGTAGAGTTTTCTACTTTTATTTTCAATGTTTGTTATTTTCAGTCAGGGCTGTTCGGCGTGGGACTTAAGGGGGAGAACGGCCCAACTTCCTTAGAGCTGATGGTCCCGTTTCTCTGCTGACAGGACACTGAGCTCCTGAGGGAGCCATTCGCAAGCCACACCACGGCGCAGTGTACCCTCCCGCAGCATGCCACCACCCCCTAACAGAGCCAGAAGATGAAGAGTGGTGAGTACAACGCAGGCGTCCCGGTTAGCGGGGCGCCAGCGGGAATGGCGGAACAAGGGCTGGAGTGCTGCTCTGACTGCAGGCTGCGCTTCAGGGGGCACAGACAGACACACGCTGGCGGTGTGTCCCGCTGTGAGGGGCGTGCTGAGCCTCTGCTGATGCCCACACTGGCCACAACGTACTAACAGGGGTTTTAACTCTTGGTTAGACATTTTTTTACCTCAGGGCCAGTATAAAAAATGCGGGAAGCCGCGCGCCATTACAGGGGGCGGGGCTTCACTCAGAGCGGATCCTACAGCTCCAGCGCCATTTCCCACTGCAGCTCATAAAGGCAGCATTTCAGGGATGCACACCTCCTCCACAAGGACTCCAAGTCTCCTCAGTGGTACCAGGGGGTCTTAGTAAAGGGGGAGGGGGGCAAGTTTAAGACTATGGGGAACATTTACTACGCAGTGATAAGAGCGGAGAAGTGAGCCAGTGGAGAAGTTGCCCCATCAACCAATCAGCAGCTCTGTATCATTTTATAGTAGGTACAAAATGGCAAGCTGCTCAATCAGATTGTGATGTCACTCAGGTGCTAAAAGGGAGGGGTAATTCTGTGTAAGAAAAAACAATTTGTGTTCCCTAATGCACACTGAGTGAGAAATAATACTACATAATAATCAGATAATACGGAGATCGTAGTTGCGTATATCTGCAGATATAGGGTTAAGCCCCCAGGCCGTTCGGCAAGGCGTCTCCATCACTGGGGGTCCATAATACTAGATATGGGTCCGGGGTGCAGGACCCCACCACGTCGGCACTGGTCGGCTACCCCAGGTCAGCACACAGGTGAAAGTTAATAAGGGTTAATAAGAAGCACATAAGTGCTATATAAGTGAAGTGCGATTAAAATAATACAACAATATATACAAAGTGATATGGAAAATCATAAGTGTTAATAAAGTGTTAGGGTGTGCCGACCTGAAGCCGCCCAGCCATACCGACACAGGGGCCACCGCACCCCACACCCACCCCATAAATAATTACATATATGTTTGGGTCTGAATGCCCAGTGTAAGGCCACATGATAATGGCTCCTACAGAATCTGAGAGCCAGCTTACCTGGAGACACCCCTAACTTCTCCAATGGCACTCTGGAGTCAGCAATCCCTCCTAATGCTGACACATCCATGCCTCTCTAAATACAATGTACAAAATGGCAAGCTGCTCAATCAGATTGTGATGTCACTGTGTAAGAAAAACAATTTGTGTTCCCTAATGCACACTGAGTGAGAAATAATACTACATAATAATCAGATAATACGGAGATCTTAGTTGCGTATATCTGCATATATATGGTAAAGCCCCCAGGCCGTTCGGCAAGGCGTCTCCGTCACTGAGGGTCCCTAATACTAGGTATGGGTCCGGGGTGCAGGACCCCTCCACGTCGGCACAGGTCGGCTACCCCAGGTCAGCACACAGGTGAAAGTTAATTATATAGTAGGCAAATTATAGATGTTACTTCAGTGCTGATTGGTTGCCATGAGCAACTTCTCCACTGGCTCACTTCTCCGCTCTTATCACTGCTTAGTAAATGTCCCCCTAAGGTGTTTATTTCTGTGCGACCCAGCCAGGTTTTACCTTGCTAGAAGGGGCGTTGTGTGGCTGGTTCTGATTTCTGTGTCTCTCTGAGGACCCTGCCTACATATACTGAGTTTTCACTAGTGTCTGTGTGTGTGTAGGTGTCCCTTTATAATCATGTCCAGGGACTGTGTGTCTTGTACAGCAGAATGTCTCTCATTCTCTGGGGACTCAATACCCTGTACTCAGGATAGTGTTCACTCCCAGTCCAGTGGGGCTGAACCCCCATGGTTGGCCTCCATTAAAGGAATGATTTCACATATTTCTGCTAAGCTGTCTCATACTGAGAATGAGACAAAATTCTTACGGCAGTCTATGGATGACCTGATAAATAGAGATTCAGCTCCCATGCCTGCGCCCCACACTCTCTCTATTTGCCCACAAAAGCGTACTCTGGTCCAAATCATGCAGGGTGATACTGATCCTGACACGTCGGATCCAGAGGAGGGTAAAGTGGATGCGAGTGTGGGGGATGCTGTCCTGTCACAGGGTATACAGGCCCTCATTGAGGCTATCAGATCAGACTAAAGATGTAGAAGAGGAATCTTATTTTAACACTAAAAAGAAATCCTCAGCTACTTTCCCAGCTTCAAAGGAATTAAATGCCCTGTTTGAAGAGATGAGGGTGAACCCTGACAAAAAGTGTCAGATCCCTAAAAGGCTGATTTCTTCCTTTCCCTTTCCTGCGGAGGATAAGAAGAAATGGGAAAACCCGCCAATTGTGGGCGCATCAGTGTCCAGGTTGTCATGTAAGATAGTCTTACCGGTTCCCAGGGCCGTGTCCTTAAAGGACGCAGCTGACCGCAAGCTTGAGACAACTCTCAAATCTTTATACACTGCGGCTGGGGTGGCCCAGAGACCCACTATTGCTTGTGCATGGATCACTAGGGCCATTGTTAAGTGGTCAGGTAACCTACTGTAATTGACGGCTTAGATTCCTTACCCGTGGGAGAGATTATTTTACTCCTACAGTATGGGGGTAATTCTGAGTTGATCGCAGCAGGACATTTTTTAGCAGTTGGGCAAAACCATGTGCACTGCAGGGGAGGCAGATATAACATTTGCAGATAGAGTTAGATTTGGGTGGGTTATTTTATTTCTGTGCAGGGTAAATACTGGCTACTTTATTTTTACACTGCAAATTAGATTGCAGATTGAACACACCACACCCGAATCTAACTCTCTCTGCACATGTTATATCTGCCTCCCCTGCAGTGCACATGGTTTTGCCCAATTGCTAACAGAATTCCTGCTGCGATCAACTTGGAATTACCCCCTATATTCAGGATTCTGCTAATTTTATGGTGGAGGCCTTAAAGGAAATTGGTTTGCTCAACGCACGCACCACTGTCATGGCAGTGTCAACACGCAGAGGCTTGTGGCTACGCCAGTGGACTGTGGATGCGGATTCCAGGAAAGGCGAGGAAAACCTACCATTCACGGGTGAGGATCTTTTTGGAGATGAACTGGATACGTGGATATCCAAAGCTACAACGGGTAAGTCTACATACCTTCCTTCCGCAGCAACCCCAGCTAGGAAAACCTACTCTGCTCCAACTCTGCAGTCCTTTCGGACTGCAACATTTAAAGGAAAATCCAAGGGTTCTTCTACAACCTTCCGAGGCGGTAAAAGTAAACCCAGAAAACCTGCGTCTGCAGGTTCTCAGGAACAGACCTCCAGATCTGCTTTCTCAAAGCCTTCAGCATGATGGTGGACCGCACTGCCTGGAAGACAGGCAGGTGGGAGCCCGGTTACTTTATTTCAGTCACATATGGGCGACATCATGTCAAGATTCCTGGATCAAAGAGATTATCGCACAGGGATACAGACTAGAATTTCAGGAACTCCCACCTCCCAGATTCTTCAAATCCGGCTTACCAGCTTCTCCAGAAGCAACTTTGACTTTGCAGGCAGCGATTCAAAAACTGGTGCAGACTCAGGTCATTGTCCCAGTTCCACTACACCTACAAAACAAGGGTTATTATTCCAACCTGTTTGTAGTACCGAAACCGGACGGTTCGGTAAGGCTCAATTTAAACCTCATTTCACTGAACCCGTACTTATGGGTGTTCAAATTCAAGATGGAGTTTCTGAGAGCGGTGATCTCAGGTCTGGAGGAGGGGGAATTCCTCGTGTCTCTCGACATCAAGGATGCGTACCTTCACATTCCGATTTGGCCGCCTCACCAGACATATCTAAGGTTTGCCCTGCAGGACTGTCACTACCAGTTTCAGGCCCTGCCATTTGGCCTTTCCACGGCACCAAGGGTTTTCACCAAGGTGATGGCAGAGATAATGTTTCTCCTCTGCAAACAGAGAGTGAGCATTATACCATACCTGGATGACCTGCTGATAAGAGCGCCTTCCACGGGGAGGTTGTTGGACAGCATTGCCCTCTCAACCAGACTTCTCCAGGATCACAAATGGATTCTGAACCTAACAAAATCCAACCTGGAACCAACACGGAGGCTTCTGTTCCTAGGAATGATCCTGGGTACGGAGGAACAAAAGGTGTTCCTTCCCTTAGAAAAGGCATTGTTAATCCAGTCAATGGTCCGGGATGTCCTAAAACCAACCCGGATATCGGTGCATCTGTGTATTCGCCTTCTGGGGAAGATGGTATCCTCTTACAAGGCTCTGCAGTTTGGAAGGTTTCATGCCAGGCCAATCCAGCTGGATCTGTTGGACAAATGGTCCGGATCACATCTTCACTTGCACCAAAGGATATCTCTGTCCCCAAAAGCCAGGATTTGTCTTCTATGGTGGCTCCAGACTTCTCACCTGACCGAGGGTCGATGGTTCAGGATTCAAAATTGGATTCTGCTAATTACGGACGCAAGCCTCAGAGGTTGGGGAGCAGTCACCCAAGGGGAACAGTTCCAAGGAAAATGGTCAAGTCAGGAAGCCATTGTTCCGATCAACATTCTGGAATTAAGGGCCATATACAATGCCCTTCTACAGGCATCGCATCTTCTTCAAGATCAAGCCATTCAGGTTCAGTCGGACAATGTGACGGCCGTAACGTACATACACCGACAGGGCGGAATGAAGAGCAGAGCTGCAATGTCAGAGGTGACAAAAATTGTCCTCTGGGCAGAAAGATACGTGCTGGCGCTGTCGGCAATCTTCATTCCGGGAATAGACAACTGGGAAGCGGACTTCCTCAGCAGCTTCCTCTCCATCCAGGAGAGTTGGGCCTTCACCCGCAGGTGTTCGAGTCCTTGAGAAGTCGGTGGGGAATTCCACAGATAGACATGATGGTATCCCGTCTCAACAAGAAGCTAAAGCGGTATTGTTCCAGGTCGAGGGACCCACAAGCAGTGGCGGTGGACGCTCTGGTGACTCCATGGGTTTGCCACATGGTTTACGTGTTGTCACCTCTTCCACTGATCCCCAAAATTCTCAAAAGAATAAAAAGGGAAAAGGTTCAAGTGACTCTCATTGCTCCAGATTGGCCGAGAAGGGCCTGGTATACGGACCTACATGAGTCACTCCTGGAGGACCCATGGCCTCTACCTCTGCGAGAGGATCTTCTGCAACAGGGGCCGTTCTTCTATCAAGACTTACCGCGGCTATGTTTGACGGCATGGAAGATGAACATCAGATTTTAACCCGGAAAGGCATTCCGAACGAGGTTATTCCAACCCTGATCCAAGCTAGGAAAGGGGTAACATCTAAACATTACCACCGTATTTGGAAAAAATATGTCTCGTTGTGCAAAAACAGGAAATTTCCTGCAGTGGAATTTCAACTGGGACGCTTTCTCCTTTTTCTACAGTCAGGTGTGGATGTGGGCCTACGTTTGGGCTCCTTGAAAGTCCAGATTTTGGCCTTGTCCATTTTCTTCTAGAAACAATTGGCTTCCCTCCCTGAGGTTCAGACATTCTTGAAGGGGGTTCTGCACCTCCAACCGCCTTTTGTGCCTCCCACGGCACCTTGGGATCTTAGGGGGTCATTCTGAGTTGATCGCTCGCTAGCAGTTTTTAGCAGTCATGCAAACGCTAAGCCGCCGCCCTCTGGGAGTGTATTTTAGCTTAGCAGAAGTGCGAATGAAAGGATTTCAGAGCGGCTACAAAAAAAAAAAAAGTGCAGTTTTAGAGTAGCTCCAGACCTACTCCTAGCTTGCGATCACTTCAGACTGTTCAGTTCCGGATTTGACTTCACAAACACGGCCTGCGTTCTCCCAGCCACGCCTGTGTTTTTCCTGGCACGCCTGCGTTTTTTCAAACACTCCCTGAAAACGGTCAGTTGACACCCAGAAACGCCCACTTCATGTCAATCACTCTGCGGCCAGCAGTGCGACTGAAAAGCTTCGCTAGACCTTGTGTGAAACTGCATCACCGTTGTGAAAGTACGTAGTGCGTGTCCATTGCGCCGCATACGCATGCGCATAAGTGCAGTTTTTTTTCATCATCGTTGCGCAGCGAACATTTTCAGCTAGCGATCAACTCAGAATGACCCCCATAATGTGGTGTTGCGGTTTCTGCAATCGGACTGGTTTGAACCTTTAAAGGAGGTTGACGTTAAGTTTCTTACATGGAAAACTGTTACACTGTTGGCCTTGGCTTCCGCAAGGCGTGTGTCCGAACTGGGGTCATTGTCTTACAAAAGCCCCTGTTTGGTTTTTCATGAGGATAGAGCTGAACTCAGAACTCCCTGGATGTTGTGAGGGCTTTGAGGGTCTACGTGAAGAGGACAGCTCGTCACAGAAAATCTGACTCGCTGTTTGTTCTCTGTGATCCCAAAATGATTGGGTGTACTGCTTCAAAGCAGTCTATTGCTCACTGGATCAGGCTTACTATCCAGCAAGCTTTTTCATCGGCAGGATTGCCAGTTCCGAAAGTACAGGCCCACTCTACTGGGTCAGTGGGTTCTTCCTGGGCAGCTGGCCGGGGTGTCTCGGCTTTACAGCTCTGCCGAGCAGCTACCTGGTCAGGATCGAACACGTTTGCTAAGTTCTACAAGTTCGATACTTTGGCCTCTAAGGACCTTCAGTTTGGTCAATCAGTTCTGCAGGAACCTCAGCACTCTCCCACCCGGTTTGGGAGCTTTGGTACATCCCCATGGTAGTAATGTGGACCTCAGTATCCTCTAGGACGTAACAAAAAATAGGATTTTAATTATCTACCGGTAAATCCTTTTCTTGTAGTCCGTAGAGGATACTTGGTGCCCGCCCAGTGCTTCGTGTTTCCTGCCCTGTTACTTAGTTAAGTAATGTTGTTGGTTCAGCTGTTGCTGTTCCTGTTCAGTTTGGTTAGCATGGCTTTCCTCTTGTATGTGTGTGCTGGTTCGAATCTCACAACTGTTTAGTTAAATTCTTCTCTCGAAGTATGTCCATCTCCTCTGGCACAGTTTCTAGTCTGGTGGGAGGTGCATAGAGGGAGGAGCCAGCCCACACTATTGATTTCTTAAAGTGCCCATGTTTCCTAGTGGACCCGTCTATACCCCATGGTACTAATGTGGACCCCAGTATCCTCTACGGACTACGAGAAAAGGATTTACCGGTAGGTAATTAAAATCCTATTATTTTAATGTAGATTAATTATTACTCTTTTACCTTATGTCTAGTTTAAAGTTGCCTAAATTTTGCTTAAAACCAGTAACCGATATAAACACAATTGATGTGTAAAATTTACCATCTAAACCAGTATGTCCCAAATGCGGTCTTCAGGGGTGAGATCCGGATTCAAGTCTGTGGTGGCTCCAGGCTAACTTACTTGTGAGGGCCCCTACCAATAACATTGGCCCTCATTCCGAGTTGATCGGTCGCAAGGCGAATTTAGCAGAGTTACACACGCTAAGCCGCCGCCTACTGGGAGTGAATCTTAGCATCTTAAAATTGCGACCGATGTATTCGCAATATTGCGATCACAAACTACTTAGCAGTTTTAGAGTAGCTCCACACTTACTCTGCCTGTGCGATCAGTTCAGTGCTTGTCGTTCCTGGTTTGACGTCACAAACACACCCAGCGTTCGCCCAACCACTCCCCCGTTTCTCCGGCCACTCCTGCGTTTTTTCCGGAAACGGTAGCGTTTTCAGCCACACGCCCATAAAACGCCGTGTTTCCGCCCAGTAACACCCATTTCCTGTCAATCACATTACGATCGCCGGAGCGAGGAAAAAGCCGTGAGTAAAAATACTATCTTCATTGTTAAATTACTTGGCGCAGTCGCAGTGCGAATATTGCGCATGCGTACTAAGCGGATTTTCATTGCGATGCGATGAAAAATACCGAGCGAACGACTCGGAATGAGGGCCATTGTCAATATAATATGCTGGTAATGTTATCAAAAAGAGTAATATGTAAATGCTCCAAGTACCGCAAATGTGTTAAACACTGTGTGGCCGGAGGGGCTCCAGCCCACGTGGAAAATGGCCGCCGCGGCACTGGAGGGGTTAACCCCTAGTGCCCGGCGCCATTTTACAGACAGGTTTAAACTATTGTGGGCGCTAGGCGCCGTGTTTTAGTAATGTTTAAAAATATGTATTTTTAAATGTGTGCCGTGGTCCCGGACCTCTCCGGAGACCACGGCAGTGAGGGCAGCCCCCGGCGCGCTGAGCAGAGTGTGCGCGCCGGGGGAGAAGGGGACTGCTGCAGCCGGGAGATCAGCTCCCGCTGCAGCCATCGGGTGTGCGCCGCCGGAGTCCGGGAGCTCCGCTCCCGGCAGCGGTGAGCACAGCCCCCCAGCGCACTGAGCTGTGTGTGCGCCGGGGGGGGGGGGGGAGAAGGGTGAGCCGCTGCGGCTGGGAGCTCGGCTCCCGCTGCAGCGCGCTCTGGGCTTGCCTGAGCTGGGGGACGGGAGCTCTGCTCCCGGCGCCTCAGCACACTGGAGGCGGCCAGCCGCGGCAGCCGGGACGAACATCCCGGGCTGCTGGGCAGCAAGGGGGGTGCGCCGCATCCCGGCTCCCCGCCGGACGCTGCGGCGAGGCCACAGATCCAGCGCCGCATACAGGGGACCGGGCTAGCCGGCTCCCTGGCGGCGAGGGGATGAGTAGGTTGGTGAGTGCTGGGGTCCGGGAGCTACGCTCCCGGCACCTCAGCGCTGAAACAAGCCAGAGCCACAGCGGCCGGGACAAGTGTCCCGGGCCGCCGGGCTTCGGATCAGGGGTGTGCGCCGCTACGTGCGGCGAGGCCACAAAGTGAGTGCCCCACTGGGGGGACAGGGAGCGCCAGCTCCCTTGACCCCAGAGGCAGGCAGGCAGGCTGGAGGATGGGGGAAGCCAGCCCCATACCTCCAGCACAGACAGAGTCCTAGCAGCCAGGCTGCAGGACTAGGGGACGGGATGTAAAAAGAAAAACAAAGACATTGTTTTAAATGTAATAACATGTACAGTGTGTTTTAAATGTGATGTATTTAAAGGTAAATGCACTTACTTGGTTGGTAAGGCAGTGCATCGGCACATACAGAGCAGAACCGTGGTTCCAAACGCCACGGCAGGTTAGGAGTTTGGTGGTGGCAGCAAAAACCCGCCCACAACGCAGTGGGTGGAGTCAGTAACAGGCGGTTACTGACGGTAAGCGGGAATCCCCTATGTGGTCAGGCCTCGTGTGACTTGACCTTCCATTCTGTGCGCAGCCAACGGGACGCGAAAGCGGCGAGTGCTTTCGTACGGGACCGTCCTGTCACAGAAATTGGTGGCATAGAGGTGGGATTATCCCAGGCGGCTTTTCATCACCCGATTGGAGAAGCCGAGTTACTCAGGAGAGGAGTAACTGCAGCGCAGGAGAACGCACAAGATGGCGGAATTCAGCGGAATGTCCAAGGATGATCTGGAGATCGTGTGCCAGGAGAGGGTGTGGGACCCCCCTCTTCAGCTCATCACCCCCAAAGACAAGCATCTTCCAACCCGGGTGCTCTTGGCCAGCAACCGCACCGCAGCGTCCCTGCAACTGATCAGAGATCATCGGTGCCACGACTGGAGAAGAAGTGCTACGGCTGTGGGAAAATCGGACATCTGAGGATGAACTATCCTGCATCCCAAGCACCCCAGACTCGTGCCCCAAATCCGAGTGCTGGAGCCCGGCTCGCTTGTTTGACGAGAGGAGATGAGCCTACAGAGACTGTTCCCCCTCCAGTCAGTCTGATGGAGTGTGGTGAGAGACAGGTGCACTCTGCGGAGAGAGTCACCTGCATGGCCAAACAGCCCCTACACAACATGTGGAGGCACCTGCAGCCGGTCCACGTGGGACCCCTTCAGGGAGAAGGCCTAAGAGATTCTAGGGCCTCAATCACTGTGGTGAGCCCCCACCTTATAGATCCTGCTGCAGTATTGCAGGGTCGCACTGCCAAGGTCACCCTGGCAGATGGAATGGAGAAAGCGGTTCCCATGGCAAGAGTCTACCTGGACTGGGGAGCTGGACCAGAGTTGCGAGAAGTTGCCGTCATGGATGGTCTCCCAACTGATATGGTCCTGGGAAATGATCTGGGTGGTGGGATCGTCACTACGTTTGTTGGCGCCATTCCCCGGAGTCAAGTTCCAGAACCACCGTTGACATCAGCTACTCCAGCACAGCCCAGCCCAGAGGAAAAGACTACAGCTGCTAGATACTGCCAGCACAGCCAACCACAGCATCAACCAGCCCAGAGGAAAAGATTACAGCGGCTAGATCGGCACATCGACCCCGCATGCCTTTTGCCTCTGGTATGCCTACGTCCCCTAGCAACGCAGAGGATGTCGGATCCAGCTGGTTTGATCCTGTGGGGGTGCCCAGTGATGCTCCTGACCCAAGTGGTTTGCCAACTCCGGCGGTGAGTATGAGAAACCACACTGACTTTTCCATGACTGACCCCTACCAGACTGACCCTAGTAGTCCCCACCTAGATCCCCCTGTAGAGTGTCCCAATTTAGGAGAGATTGCGGGCCACAGGCAGGAGTTTAGGGAGGCTCAACTCTCTGACCAATCCCCGAAAGGCATGAGGCGCCACTCTGGCAGCGGCCTTGACCGGGTTGGGGCGGGAAGTTTGACCTGGCGGGAACGGTTAAGGTACAGGGTAGCCAGGAAAGTGGGAGGGGATAGACCAGATAGGGAATGTGTCCAACTGGTCCCCCCAGGGAACGTTCCTGCGCAACCGGTGTCGGTTGCCAGCGAAACCCCTTTGGACAGTAACCCGGAGACAGACCGTACCCTGAAGTGCCTGACACAGAGCTTACCCTGATCTGGAATGTCGGATGACGCCCAGACCAACTGTAAGGCTGGTGCCATGCGTTGGCAGCTGGGGCACTCCAGCGGTTGTGTTGTCTCTGGGCCTCTGCCCACAGGAGAACCTTTACTGCCAGTTGCTGTGGACATAGCAGGTCCCCTGCCTATGCTCAGTAGATCGGGGAAGTCACGCAGCCTCCCTGTAGTGGATGCCACACAGGATCCAGAGGCTGGTGGTCTGGCCGCCGTCACTGTGGCACAGGTAGCGGACGATGAGGGAAGAGTAGGCCTAGGTGACAGGGTAGGTTTCCCGAGTCATAGGTCGACAGAAGAGGATTGGAGGGCAGGTCTGACAGTTCGGGCAGACAGTTGCCAGCTAGGTATGATGGAGGTGCAGTGCCTGGGGCACCATGTGGGAGGAGACAGGGGTAGACCCAAACCAGAGGGTGAAGGCAACCAGAGGCTGTCCCCGACCCACATCACCCAGACCGGCACTGACCTTAGAACCTGTAAGGCCCTACGGACACGTTGTCATTGACTTTAGTCCTGTAGTGAACCCCTTGACAGAGATGGCTAGGAAGGGCATTCCCAAGTCAGTGGACTTTGCACCCGCTTGCGAGTTGGCATTCCAGTCATTGAAGGAGGATCGGGTACCCGCTCCAGTGCTGATGGCGCACATTCTGGACCAGGACTGTGTGTTACGAACTACTGCGCCACTGCACGGACTGGGAGCAGTCCGAGCCAGAAAGAGCCATATGGGCAGGAGCACCCTGTGGCCTGTTTGAGCAGTATACTGCTATTGTGGGAGGTGGGGTATGCCACAATTGGGACACCGTGGGTGGCACTTGTTTGTAACCAGCCCCCCACCGTGGTGACTTACCACCCACCTGTTAGGTGGCTGCAACCTACCTTGGGGAAATTTGACAGACTTTTGTGGTGGAGCTTTGAACTTGGACTTCAGGTGGACTATTTGCACATTGTGCACCCACGAAGAGAGGCCCACTACACTAGGGATGAACTGTCTAGGCCGGAGCCTACACCCCCCAGGTAGCGTCCCCTTCACCCCAACGGACTGCGGGACCAGGACCCAAATCGTTGGGACATGGGTCCCTGGTTGACCCGCTTGAATGGGGGGGGGGAGGAGTGTGGCTGGAGGGCCTCCAGCCCACGTGGAAAATGGCCGCCGCGGCACTGAAGGGGTTAACCCCTAGTGCCCGACGCCATTTTACAGACAATGGGCGCTTGGCGCCAGGTTTAAACTATTGTGGGCACTAGGCGCCGTGTTTTAGTAATGTTTAAAAATATGTATTTTTAAATGTGTGCCGTGGTCCCGGACCTCTCCGGAGACCACGGCAGTGAGGGCAGCCCCCGGCGCGCTGAGCAGAGTGTGCGCGCCGGGGGAGAAGGGGACTGCTGCAGCCAGGAGATCAGCTCCCGCTGCAGCCATCGGGTGTGCGCCGCCGGAGTCCGGGAGCTCTGCTCCCGGCAGCGGTGAGCACAGCCCCCCCGGCGCACTGAGCTGTGTGTGCGCCGGGGGGGGAGAAGGGTGAGCCGCTGCGGCTGGGAGCTTGGCTCCAGCTGCAGCGCGCTCTGGGCTTGCCTGAGCTGGGGGACGGGAGCTCTGCTCCCAGCGCCTCAGCACACTGGAGGCGGCCAGCCGCGGCAGCGGGGACGAACGTCCCGGGCTTCTGGGCGGCAAGGGGGGTGCGCCGCAGCCCGGCTCCCCGCCAGATGCTGCGGCGAGGCTACAGATCCAGCGCCGCATACAGGGGACAGGGCTAGCCAGCTCCCTGGCGGCGAGGGGATGAGTAGGTTGGTGAGTGCTGGGGTCCTCAGCGCTGAAACAAGCCAGAGCCACAGCGGCCGGGACAAGTGTCCCGGGCCGCCGGGCTTCGGATCAGGGGGGTGCGCCGCTACGTGCGGCGAGGCCACAAAGTGAGTGCCCCACTGGGAGGACAGGGAGCGCCAGCTCCCTGGACCCCAGAGGCAGGCAGGCAGGCAGGCTGGAGGATGGGGGAAGCCAGCCCCATACCTCCAGCACAGACAGAGTCCTAGCAGCCAGGCTGCAGGACTAGGGGACAGGATGTAAAAAGAAAAACAAAGACATTGTTTTAAATGTAATAACATGTACAGTGTGTTTTAAATGTGATGTATTTAAAGGTAAATGCACTTACTTGGTTGTGTGTCCCAGGAGGGGGGAATCCATGGCTGTGCAGGCTGATGGATTCTCCCAGACCTTTTCCCCCAAAAACGGAATAGTTTCCCATCCAGCCTCACACTTCAAAGGGGCATTGGGAGAAAGAGAAGAAGCTCAGCTGTGAAACAAGCTGAGTGGTTTTCTGGAGCTCCATGGAGATCACCCGTAGTGGCCTGGAAACCTGGACCGGGGAGCCAGGCTTCCCAGCTCTGGAGCCCAAATCCAGGCTGCAGGCAGTGGGCTGGGTCCCGGGCAGGTTTCTGGAAGTCAGTTTAGGAGGGAAAACTTCCCCCAGCCTAGACTGAACGGCAGCGGGGCGTATCCTGATCCTCCAGGATGGGACAGTCAAAGGAGAACGACCACTCCCCACTGTCCATAGGGAACAATGTTAGCTGTGCATGTGACCAAGGCATGCACAGCTCATGGGTAAACATTGATTGGTTGTACACCACAGGGCGGGCTTACCCCCTGTGGTAATGTGTATTGGAGTGGGATAAAAGGAGGGCAGTTGGCCCATAGAGATGGTATTGTACCATCTTTATTCTGCTGAAACATCTGATTGTATGCTGTTGCCCCTAGCAATAGGGAGGAGCCTTTTTAAAGGTTATTATCATTGAGCAAATAAACATCATTGCCTCAAGAAGACTGCTTCATCTTGTGGCCAAACCTAGCCCCGTCCTCCGGCTGTCCAGGGAAGCACCTAACGTCTCCAAGTTCCGCCTTCCGCCAGCTACCGGTAGAGGCCTAGCAAGTGGCTAGTGGGGATTCGTCAGCACCACACAGGTGTGGTAAGGCAGTGCGTCGGCACATACAGAGCAGAACCGTGGTTCCAAACGCCACGGCAGGTTAGGAGTTTGGTGGTGGCAGCAAAAACCCGCCCACAACGCAGTGGGTGGAGTCAGTAACAGGCGGTTACTGACGGTAAGCGGGAATCCCCTATGTGGTCAGGCCTCGTGTGACTTGACCTTCCATTCTGTGCGCAGCCAACGGGACGCGAAATCGGCGAGTGCTTTCGTACGGGACCGTCCTGTCACACACATTATAGTGGCTCTGGCTCACAATATGCAACATAGCAACCCCCGTTTACATATGTCACACTGCAAAATATGCTGGTGATGTACCTATATGTGAGGGGGCCATCATGTGTTGGGGCCCCCTGGTTGACCGCCCCTTGCCACCCTGTTGTTAATCCAGCACTCTCGGGTGGAGCTGACAGTGTGCAATTTCCATTATACAGCTGGCACACAGGTGTATCCACTACTAAAGGCCGATAAGTTAAACTACTGTACGTTCCCTAGTATAGCTTCTAATGGGGAAAGGAAGTGACAAGGTACATGGATCCCAGGAACAGAGAAGTTGACAAGAGAAGGTGGAAGCGTTGGCGGAGAGAAGGCGTCTGCCAGTGAGAGACTGCTGTGTGAGTACAGCATTAGAGAAGAGCTGCTGATTACATTACATTACTATTTTGCAACACATTTTTAAACAGAAACCACTGCCGTGTGTTTGTGCCACTGCTCTGTTGCTTAGTTTGGCCAGCCAAAGTACTGATAATCTGTACTTTGCAGCCCAGGGCGCACCTACGTGAACATCTGGATCAAGCCCATTGTTGTATGTATTGTCTATTTGTCTGTTTATTGCTGTTGTTTCCTGACTTGCCACTAGAATAGGTGGCCAGCAGTGTTTCATATATTATTTTGTGTTCTTTTGCTCCCATGTTGTGGCAGGGCTGGCATGCCCATCTAGCACTTCTTCCAGGTGGGGCGATGGTCTAATGGGCTGGTCAAACTGCACAGAGAGACGGTCTGGCCGAGCAGTGCACCTTCCATGCACTCTGCTTGGCTGCCTGGCACTGTGGCAGAAGGAAACAGGGGCTGCCTGAGCAGCTCCATCTCATAATGCTCTGCTCGGCCGGATCCTGACAGTACCCCTCCTTTTTAGGGTGGTCTCTGAACACCCACGCTGCTTAGTGGGACTCTTGGCATGAATGGTACAAATCAGTCTTGGAGCATGAATATCCTCTGCAGCCACCCAAGATCTTTCCTCCGGACCATATCCTTTCCAATCTATGAGATACTAGAGACGACCATACCTCTTGCGGGAGTCAAGAATCTTTTGAGGTGTTGGAAGTGGATGAAGACGACCCGAAGGAGATGTTCGTAGACTTTTATGTTGAGCACACTTGGAACAGGCTGCTACAAATTCAAAGACATCCGTTTTAAGATGAGGCCATCAGTAGAATCATTGAATGAACTTGAGAGTCTTAGTTAAGACCACCAGCATGACCCATGAAAGGTGAAGAATGAGCCCACGTAAGCAATTTCCTGCAAAGTTTTGGTGCCACAAAAAGTTCTCCCCAGAGGAGGAAGAGGAACAGTATGAGTAGAAGCAAATGAAGCCAAATTTAGAAAAAATTGTTTCTCAGAGGAGTCGAGTGAATCATCCATTTGAAAAGAACAAGAAAGTGCATCTGCTCTTCGATTTAAAGTTCCTGGGTGGTAAGAGAGTTTGAAGGAGAACCGAGAGAAGAAGAGAGCCCACCTGGCTTGCCATGGGTTTAAACAATGAGCTGTCTGGAGGTACAGAAGATTCTTGTGATCCGTGATAACAGAGATAGGGTGTTGAGCTCCCTCTAATAAATATTGCCACTCTTCAAAAGCTAATTTTATGGCCAACAGTTCTTGTTCACCAATAGGATAATTTTGCTCTACTTGGGAGAATCTTTGAGAAAAATATGCACAATGATGACTTTTCTTATCTTCGAAGAGCTGAGAAAGAACTACCCCGACTCCCACTGAAGAAGCATCTACAGTACTTCCACCTGAAAAGGGAGATTGAGATCAGATTGGCGAAGAATTGGAGCGGACATGAAGGCCTCTTTTAAGAATGTGAAGGCTTCCAAAACCTCGGGTGGCCACATTAAAGGATTGGATACTTTCCTGGTTAACATGGTAATTGGGGCGATGACAGTGGAGTAGTTCTTGATAAATTTTCTGTAAAAGTTGTCAAAGCCAAGAAATCGTTGTATCCCTTTTAGAGTGGTAGGAAGAGTCCAGTCATGAATCGCTTGAACCTTGGTTGAATCTATCTGTAGCTCCTGACCGGAGACGACACAACCGAGAAAGGTGATGGAGGGTACCTCAAAGGTGCACTTTTCCAGCTTGCAAAAAAAATGATTCTTCCTAAAACGGCTTAAGACCTCTTTGACTTTCTCACGATGGACCTTCAAATCTTTAGAAAAAATGAGAATATCGTCCAAATATACCACTAGGCAACTGTAAAGAAGATCTCTGAATATCTCGTTCACAAGGTTCTGGAAGACCGCCAGAGCATTGCAGAGACCGAAGGGCATCACTAGATACTCGTAATGCCCATCCTGGGTGTTGAAGGCGGTCTTCCATTCGTCTCCATAACGAATACATATCAGGTTATAAGCCCCTCGAAGGTCCAGCTTAGTGAAAATGGTGGCCCCTTTCACTCGATCGAATAATTCAGGAATCAGGGGCAGAGGATATCTTTTCTTCACAGTGATCTCATTTAAACCCAGTAGTCTATGCATGGCCGCAGACCCCATCCTTTTTTTCACGAAAAAGAAACCTGCCCCGGCCGGAGAGGAAGAGGGGCGAATAGAACCTTTACTGAGAAGAAGTCACCCACCTAGCCGCACCCATGCCAACATAGAGGAGAGGATGATGAGGAGAAAATCTTATGTAGTCTAGAAGGTGCTAAATTCCACCTTTTATAAATTTTTTATACAGTACATTTTACTTAATCAACGGCAGACTGTGCAACTTTAATCTAATGATTTTGCATCCTCCTGGAGGGGGAACCGAATCGCTCTCCCATTTACATTCATGATGGAGAACATGTTCCGAGCATGAGGAATGCAGTAAATTATATAAAATGGAAATAATACCCTGCTTCATTGACTAATAGAAACACAATCTCTTGAAAGGTGCAAACCGCCGAAAGAGTATTGCTTTGGGAAAGGAGTGTAAAAAGGAGCGTATGTTACGCTCGGCTTGAGTTGAGGATCTGACGACTGACAATTGAATAAGGGAGCACCTTTCGGCAAAGAAAGGAAATGAGGTGGCTGAATATGGTTCTTACTCATGGATTGAAGAGTTGGCCCGAAGATGAAGAGGGGTAGGCAATGAGAGCAATGACTGAGAACGATACACTGAAGAAAGATTAATTCAGTTTTAATGAGACCTCAATCATACACAACGACTAGAAGATAAGTCCGAGTGAGTTCTGAAGAACAAAATGTTCATAACTTGTAGACGGTGCTGAAGAATACTGAATGGAGAAGTGACTTGTGATTTGGAAACAATGCTGAAATACACTGAATGAGGAGATGACTTGTGATTTGAAAATGATGATGAAGAACACTAAATGAGGAGATTACTTGTGATTTGTAAACGATGCTGAAGAGTACTGGATGAAGAGATGACTTGAAGAACAATGTTGAAGAGAGGATCGCTGTGAGCACTGACAACAAACGAAGACCCTCTACCTGTAGAGGGGGTCATTCCGACTTGATCGCTAGCTGAAAATGTTCGCTGCGCAGCGATGATGCAAAAAAAGAAACTTCTGCGCATGCGTATGCGGTGCAATGCGAACGAGCAACGTACTTTCGCAACGAATGATGTAGTTTCACACAAGGACTAGCAAAGCTTTTCAGTTGCACTGCTGGCCGCAGTGTGATTGACAGGAAGAGGGCGTTTCTGGGTGTCAACTGACCATTTTCAGGGAGTTTTTGAAAAAACGCAGGCGTGCCAGGAAAAACGCAGGTGTGGCTGGGTGAGCGCAGGGTGTGTTCGTGACGTCAAAATGGGAACTGAACAGTCTGAAGTTATCGCAAGCGCTGAGTAGTTCTGAAGCTACTCTGAAACTGCACAATTTTTTTTTTGTAGCCGCTCTGCGATCCTTTCGTTCGCACTTCTGCTAAGCTAAAATACACTCCCAGAGGGTGGCGGCTTAGCGTTTGCACGGCTGCTAAAAACAGCTAGCGAGTGATCAACTCGGAATGACCCCCAGAGGACCCAGCAGTTAAACCGCAAGAGCAGGTGGACTGGGAGCAAAGGACTGCAATAACAGAACTGACCACCGGGCAGCCTCCACTGAACCAGGATACCACTGGTTAACCTGGGAGCACAGAGCTTGAGCACCTTACAGCAGCAAGTAACTTGAAGCACTAGCACCATAGCTAAGCATCAACCCCTTTTTATTAGAGATGAGCGGGTTCGGTTCCTCGGAATCCGAATCCCCCCGAACTTCAGCCTTTTTACACGGGTCCGAGGCAGACTCGGATCTTCCCGCCTTGCTCGGCTAACCCGAGCGCGCCCGAACGTCATCATCCCGCTGTCGGATTCTCGCGAGGCTCGAATTCTATCGCGAGACTCGGATTCTATATAAGGAGCCGCGCGCCGCCGCCATTTTCACACGTGCATTGAGAATGATAGGGAGAGGACGTGGCTGGCGTCCTCTCCGTTTATAGTTACTGTTAGTAGTTAGTTGATCTGATTGCTGCTTAGCTTATTGTGGGGAGGATTGGGGAGAGCTGCTAGGAGGAGTACAGTCAGTGCAGAGTTTTGCTAGTTTTTTTTAATCCGTTCTCTGCCTGAAAAAAACGCTCCATACCATATCTGTGCTTAGCCTCAGTGTGCTGCATGATATATCTATGTATATCTGACTGTGCTGAGTGCTCACTGCTCACACAGCTGAATACCTACCTGTGGTGGGGTTTTTTTTTCTATCTTCTTCATACTAGTAGTTTAGGAGTCTGCTGACAGTGTCCAGCAGGTCCGTCATTATATTATATATACCTGCAGTAGTGATATATATATATTTTTTATATCATTATCATCTCTATACTAGCAGACGCAGTACGGTAGTCCACGGCTGTAGCTACCTCTGTGTCGTCAGTCACTCGTCATCCATAAGTATACTAGTATCCATCCATCTCCATTGTTTACCTGAGGTGCCTTTTAGTTGTGCCTATTAAAATATGGAGAACAAAAATGTTGAGGTTCCAAAAATAGGGAAAGATCAAAATCCACTTCCACCTCGTGCTGAAGCTGCTGCCACTAGTCATGGCCGAGACGATGAAATTCCATCAACGTCGTCTGCCAAGGCCGATGCCCAATGTCATAGTACAGAGCATGTAAAATCCAAAACACAAAATATCAGTAAAAAAAGGACTCAAAAACCTAAAATAAAATCGTCGGAGGAGAAGCGTAAACTTGCCAATATGCCATTTACCACACGGAGTGGCAAGGAACGGCTGAGGCCCTGGCCTATGTTCATGGCTAGTGGTTCAGCTTCACATGAGGATGGAAGCACTCAGCCTCTCGCTAGAAAAATTAAAAGACTTAAGCTGGCAAAAGCACAGCAAAGAACTGTGCGTTCTTCAAAATCACAAATCTACAAGGAGAGTCCAATTGTGTCGGTTGCGATGCCTGACCTTCCCAACACTGGACGTGAAGAGCATGCGCCTTCCACCATTTGCACGCCCCCTGCAAGTGCTGGAAGGAGCACCCGCAGTCCAGTTCCTGATAGTCAGATTGAAGATGTCAGTGTTGAAGTACACCAGGATGAGGAGGATATGGGTGTTGCTGGCGCTGGGGAGGAAATTGACAAGGAGGATTCTGATGGTGAGGTGGTTTGTTTAAGTCAGGCACCCGGGGAGACACCTGTTGGCCGTGGGAGGAATATGGCCATTGACATGCCTGGTGAAAATACCAAAAAAATCAGCTCTTCGGTGTGGAAGTATTTCAACAGAAATGCGGACAACAGGTGTCAAGCCGTGTGTTGCCTTTGTCAAGCTGTAATAAGTAGGGGTAAGGACGTTAACCACCTCGGAACATCCTCCCTTATACGTCACCTGCAGCGCATTCATCATAAGTCAGTGACAAGTTCAAAAACTTTGGGCGACAGCGGAAGCACTCCACTGACCAGTAAATCCCTTCCTCTTGTAACCAAACTCACGCAAACCACCCCACCAACTCCCTCAGTGTCAATTTCCTCCTTCCCCAGGAATGCCAATAGTCCTGCAGGCCATGTCACTGGCAATTCTGACGAGTCCTCTCCTGCCTGGGATTCCTCCGATGCATCCTTGCCTACTGCTGCTGGCGCTGCTGTTGTTGCTGCTGGGAGTCGATGGTCATCCCAGAGGGGAAGTCGTAAGACCACTTTTACTACTTCCACCAAGCAATTGACTGTCCAACAGTCCTTTGCGAGGAAGATTAAATATCACAGCAGTCATCCTGCTGCAAAGCGGATAACTGAGGCCTTGGCATCCTGGGCGGTGAAAAACGTGGTTCCGGTATCCATCATTACTGCAGAGCCAACTATAGACTTGATTGAGGTACTGTGTCCCCGGTACCAAATACCATCTAGGTTCCATTTCTCTAGGCAGGCGATACCGAAAATGTACACAGACCTCAGAAAAAGACTCACCAGTGTCCTAAAAAATGCAGTTGTACCCAATGTCCACTTAACCACGGACATGTGGACAAGTGGAGCAGGGCAGACTGAGGACTATATGACTGTGACAGCCCACTGGGTAGATGTATTGACTCCTGCCGCAAGAACAGCAGCGGCGGCACCAGTAGCAGCATCTCGCAAATGCCAACTCTTTCCTAGGCAGGCTACGCTTTGTATCACCGCTTTCCAGAATACGCACACAGCTAAAAACCTCTTATGGCAACTGAGGAAGATCATCGCAGAATGGCTTACCCCAATTGGACTCTCCTGTGGATTTGTGGCATCGGACAACGCCAGCAATATTGTGTGTGCATTAAATATGGGCAAATTCCAGCACGTCCCATGTTTTGCACATACCTTGAATTTGGTGGTGCAGAATTATTTAAAAAACGAGAGGGGCGTGCAAGAGATGCTGTCGGTGGCCAGAAGAATTGCGGGACACTTTCGGCGTACAGGCACCACGTACAGAAGACTGGAGCAACACCAAAAACGCCTGAACCTGCCCTGCCATCATCTGAAGCAAGAAGTGGTAACGAGGTGGAATTCAACCCTCTATATGCTTCAGAGGTTGGAGGAGCAGCAAAAGGCCATTCAAGCCTATACAACTGACCACGATATAGGAGGTGGAATGCACCTGTCTCAAGCGCAGTGGAGAATGATTTCAACGTTGTGCAAGGTTCTGCAACCTTTTGAACTTGCCACACGTGAAGTCAGTTCAGACACTGCCAGCCTGAGTCAGGTCATTCCCCTCATCAGGCTTTTGCAGAAGAAGCTGGAGACATTGAAGGAGGAGCTAACACTGAGCGATTCCGCTAGGCATGTGGGACTTGTGGATGGAGCCCTTAATTTGCTTAACAAGGATTCACGGGTGGTCAATCTGTTGAAATCAGAGCACTACATTTTGGCCACCGTGCTCGATCCTAGATTTAAAACCTACGTTGTATCTCTCTTTCCGGCAGACACAAGTCTGCAGGGGTTCAAAGAACTGCTGGTGAGAAAATTGTCAAGTCAAGCGGAACGCGACCTGTCAACATCTCCTCCTTCACATTCTCCCGCAACTGGGGGTGCGAGGAAAAGGCTCAGAATTCCGAGCCCACCCGCTGGCGGTGATGCAGGGCAGTCTGGAGCGACTGCTGATGCTGACATCTGGTCCGGACTGAAGGACCTGACAACGATTACGGACATGTCGTCTACTGTCACTGCATATGATTCTCTCACCATTGAAAGAATGGTGGAGGATTATATGAGTGACCGCATCCAAGTAGGCACGTCAGACAGTCCGTACGTATACTGGCAGGAAAAAGAGGCAATTTGGAGGCCCTTGCACAAACTGGCTTTATTCTACCTAAGTTGCCCTCCCACAAGTGTGTACTCCGAAAGAGTGTTTAGTGCCGCCGCTCACCTTGTCAGCAATCGGCGTACGAGGTTACTTCCAGAAAATGTGGAGAAGATGATGTTCATTAAAATGAATTATAATCAATTCCTCCATGGAGACATTCACCAGCAGCAATTGCCTCCACAAAGTACACAGGGAGCTGTGATGGTGGATTCCATTGGGGACGAATTGATAATCTGTGAGGAGGGGGATGTACACGGTGATGAATCGGAGGATGATGATGAGGTGGACATCTTGCCTCTGTAGAGCCAGTTTGTGCAAGGAGAGATTAATTGCTTCTTTTTTGGTGGGGGTCCAAACCAACCCGTCATTTCAGTCACAGTCGTGTGGCAGACCCTGTCACTGAAATGATGGGTTGGTTAAAGTGTGCATGTCCTGTTTATACAACATAAGGGTGGGTGGGAGGGCCCAAGGACAATTCCATCTTGCACCTCTTTTTTCTTTCATTTTTCTTTGCGTCATGTGCTGTTTGGGGAGTGTTTTTTGGAAGGGCCATCCTGCGTGACACTGCAGTGCCACTCCTAGATGGGCCAGGTGTTTGTGTCGGCCACTAGGGTCACTTATCTTAGTCACACAGCTACCTCATTGCGCCTCTTTTTTTTCTTCTTTGCGTCATGTGCTGTTTGGGGAGTATTTTTTGGAAGGGCCATCCGGCCTGACACTGCAGTGCCACTCCTAGATGGGCCAGGTGTTTGTGTCGTCCACTAGGGTCACTTAGCTTACTCACACAGCTACCTCATTGCGCCTCTTTTTTTCTTTGCGTCATGTGCTGTTTGGGGAGTGTTTTTTGGAAGGGCCATCCTGCGTGACACTGCAGTGCCACTCCTAGATGGGCCAGGTGTTTGTGTCGGCCACTAGGGTCGCTGAGCTTAGTCACACAGCTACCTCATTGCGCCTCTTTTTTTCTTTGCGTCATGTGCTGTTTGGGGGGTGTTTTTTGGAAGGGCCATCCTGCGTGACACTGCAGTGCCACTCCTAGATGGGCCAGGTGTTTGTGTCGGCCACTTGGGTCGCTGAGCTTAGTCATCCAGCGACCTCAGTGCAAATTTTAGGACTAAAAATAATATTGTGAGGTGTGAGGTGTTCAGAATAGACTGAAAATGAGTGGAAATTATGGTTATTGAGGTTAATAATACTTTGGGATCAAAATGACCCCCAAATTCTATGATTTAAGCTGTTTTTTAGGGTTTTTTGAAAAAAACACCCGAATCCAAAACACACCCGAATCCGACAAAAAAAATTCGGTGAGGTTTTGCCAAAACGCGTTCGAACCCAAAACACGGCCACGGAACCGAACCCAAAACCAAAACACAAAACCCGAAAAATTTCCGGTGCACATCTCTACTTTTTATAAGGGAAAACTGCACCGGATTGGCTGGACGCGAACTGGGATACCTATTGGCTTGGCTTGGTCTCCTGCACAGAGGACACATGTGGAACCAGCATAGAGCCACAACCTCTGGCCTCAGCCTCCCAGACGCCGCACTCCAACGACAGGACACTTGGAAACAGACACCTCTGGCTGCCATGCTCCGCTCCCCAGGACCCAGACTCCAGCCTCCAGATGCCCGGCAGCCGCACCAGAGGACCTCGCTGCCGCAGCTCCTATCCACCGCAGCCACACCAGCCAGCTAACAGGAAGGCCGCAGGGACCCGAACCAGAGGTAAGGCTCCGTATGCTGACAGTGTAGCTGTAAATATTTATAAAATATGGGTCAAATACTCTAAGGAACACCAAGAATTGCCTTCAATAAGATCAAAGACAAATCTAGGGTGAAGCGGTAACTGAAGCCAGGAATGTGACCGGAGGGAGGGAGGGGATGCAGTCTATTTACCGACAATCAAAATACCGACGGTCAAAATACCGACAGCAATTGACCGATGATCAAAATCCCGACAAGTTCAAAATCCCGACGTGGTCAAAATACCGACATGTAAATTGTCGACAGGTCAAAATGCCGACATGAGTTTTTCATGATTTTTTTTCACTGAAACCGAGTTGTTCATACTTTACCATCCCAGTGGACCTGGAAGGGGAATATAATAGTGTGCTAAACGCGCAGCGAGGCACCGCGCCCAAGGCGAGCGCAGCGAGTCATGCGAGGGGACGTGGTACACTTATATGGTATCCATGTCAACCTATGTCGACATACACACCACAAAACAATGAAAAACTCATGTCGGCATTTTGACCTGTCGACATTTCACATGTCGGTATTTTGACCTTGTTGGTGTTTTAAATGTTGGTATTTTGTCCATGTCGGGATTTTAACCTTTTCGGGATTTTAACCATCGATGAATTGCTGTCGGGATTTCGACCGTAGGGATTTTGATTGTAGGTATTTCATACCGATCCCGGAGGGAGAACCCAGAGGAAAATCAAACCCACCTGTGAATTTGTCAGGTTTGGATTACTACCTGGAGTTGGATCTCACACGTTCGATAAAAGTCCGTCCTGCTGTGGGAATGCCAAAGAGTTATGGTGTGGGGCTGTAGTAGTCTACAGCACTAAGACTGTGTCATTGAAGAGCTGTGGATTAGAAGCAGGCCCTGATTGGCCATTGGGTTAACGGGGGTGGGGGGGAATATCCTGGTGGGCCGATTGGAGTGCGTGGCCACCTGTCCTCTGCGGTCTTGCCCCCTCCACCTGCTTATACATTGTGAGCACTGCGGACGCTGGGCGCTATCAGGAGAACCGGCCCGCCCCCCGCCTTCCTCTCCGCATCTCTAGGCTGATTGTGAGTGCTGCGGCCATTGGCCACTATCAGGAGAGCCGCCCCCCCCCTCCGCGTCACCCTGCTGCTTGTGAGAGCCGTGGGCACTGCCCGCTAACAGGAGAGCCGACCCTCCCCCCCCCCCCTCCGCATCACCAGGCAGATTGTGAGCGCCTCGGTCACTGGCCCTAGTCAGGAGAGCTGGCCTGTTCCCCCCCTCTGCGCCATCCTGCTGCTTGAATGTGAGAGCAGCGGCCACTGGCCACTATCAGGAGGGCTGCCCCCCCCCCCCCCCCTGCGTCACCAGGCTGCTTGTGAGCACCGCAGTCACTGGCCACTATCAGGAGAGCCGGCCTGCCCCTCCCTCCGTGTCACCCTGCTGCTTGTGAGAGCCGCGGCCCCTGCCCACTATCAGGAGAGCTGGCCCGCCCCCCCTCTGCGTCACCAGGCTGCTTGTGAGCACCGCAGTCACTGGCCACTATTAGGAGAGCTGCCCCCCTCCACGTCACAAGGCTGATTGTGAGCACCACGGCCACTGGAGGCTATCTAGAGAGCCGGCCCCACCCCCCTGACCGGAAGAGGAAGTCCGCGCGCCAAACGCCACAGATGTCATCGGTGCGGACCTTGCGCGGGAAGAAGAGAAGGTGCGGCCACGGTAGGTGCTAGTCCTGCTGCAGGAGAGGTGAATTGAGTATGACTACACTACTTCCCTAAATGCATGTTCCTCTCCTGTGTTGGTGTTGTGAAATGTGACTCCTGACAGGGAGCAACATGCTGTTACAGCAGTAGTATTTCTGGGGGTATAAGGTATAGGGTGTAATATCTCTGAGGGTTATGAGGTCTAATTTTATGTCTGAGGATATGAGGTTTGGGGTGTAATATTATATCTGGGTATTCTAGATATGAGGTGTAATATTACATCTGGGGATATGAGGTGTTATTATAGATATGAGGTATGGGGTGTAATGTTATGTCTGGGGGTATGAGGTGTAATATGTTGTCTTTGGGTGTGAGGTGTAATATGTCTGGGGTGTGAGGTGTATGATTATGTCTCGGGTTATGAGGTGTAATATTATGTACTAGGTGAGTCATCGCGCCCTACGGGTGCTCTTCACACCGTTGTAAGGGGCTACGCCCCCCTTAACCCTTGCACATCCTTGTGGCATGCAATATTTTTATTATATGGAGTATTACCTCCAATCATAATTGTGTGAGTGGTTAAATATTGCACGGACAAAGGGCGTGCAATGATTAAGGGGTCGAAGCCCCTTGCAATGGGGTGAACAGCGCATGCAGGGCCTGATGAATCACCTAGTAGGTGCTTTGGTTGGGGGAGTGGCGGGTGCGGGGAAGACGCGGATGTGATCCGAGGGTGACGCGGGAGGGGAGGCGCTGGTGCGGTGGTGCTGCAGATGGGGGTCCGGAGCCACCGCGGGTGGGGGAGGAGCAGTTGCGGGGGTGCCCCGGGTGGGGGAGGGGTGAATGCGGTGGTGCGGTGGGAGGGGCGGGTGCAGGGTTGCTGCGGGTGGGGGTGGGGGTCCGGAGCTACCGCGTGTGCTGGAGGGGGGGTGCCACGGATGGGGTCCCGGAGGTACTGCGAGTGAGGGAGGGGCGGGTTATGTTTATCCTTCTTCTTCTGTCAGCAGCTAGGCGGCTGTCCTCCCTTTGGCAGTGCCTCTCCCGGAGACTAACACAGCAGCCAGTCACTATTGTTAGCACCGGTGTCCCAACGCGCCGCATTACAGGGAAGAAGATGCACTCAATAAACTACAGCTCCCAGCAGCCCTAAGGACCGGAATGATTCGGCGCTAAGGGCTGCTGGGAGCTGTAGTTTATTTAGTGCGTCTACTTCCCTGTAATACGGCACATTGGGACACTGGTGCTAATAATAGTGACTGGATGGCAGAACTGAGTGACTGGCTGAATCAGTGTAAAAGGTGAGAGTGCTGTGCAGTGTCAGTGATACTGCACACAGGCCCGGCGCTAGCCGTTCAGCAAAGGGATACAGTGCAGGGAGGCACCAGGAAGGAGAGGCGTTCTCCCTGCTCTGCATCCCTGTGCTGAGCTGCTGATGCCGGCTGCTGTCACACATGCAGCGGCGCCAGCAGCACAAAACCTCCTCTCCCCCTCTGCGCCGGCAGCACAAAGCCTCCTCTCTCCCCCCACTCCCCTGTGTGACATTCAGTGGCCGGGGGAGAGCCAAAGTGGGCGGAGCTAGATGGGAGTAAGGGGCGTAGCTACACGGGACAATGCTGCAGCAGGAGGATGAGCTGCTACAGCTTTGGCCAGCCAGACTGCATTAGGTAAGTGTCTGGAAAGAGAGTGAGTGAGTGTGTTTATATACAGTGTCTGTGTATACTGTATATATGTGGGACTGTGTATGTGTGTAATGTTTTTACAGTATGTGTGTGTGTGTTTGTATATATTCTGTATATATAAATATGTATCTGTTGTGTGTGTATGTGTGTGTATGTGTGACTGCGGCATAATGTGTGTAAGTGTAATGTGTGTAAGCGGCACTGATATAGGGGGCATTACATGTGTAAGCGGCACTGGTACAGGGGGCGTTACGTGTGTAAGCGGCACTGGTAAAGGGGGCATTATGTGTGTAAGCGGCATTGCTACAGGGGGGCGTTACGTGTGTAAGCACCACTGGTACAGGGGGCGTAAAGTGTGTAAGCGGCACTGGTACAGGGGGCGTTATGTGTGTAAGCGGCACTGGTACAGGGGGCGTTATGTGTGTAAGCATCACTGGTACAGGGGTGCGTTACGTGTGCAAGCATCACTGGTACAGGGGGCTTTACGTGTGTAAGCGGCACTGGTACAGGGGGCGTTACGTGTCTAAGCGGCATAGATACAGGGGCGTTACGTGTCTAAGCGGCACAGATACAGGGGCGTTACGTGTCTAAGCGTCACTTGTACAGGGGGCGTTACGTGTCTAAGCGTCACTGGTACAGAGGGCATTACGTGTCTAAGCGGCACTGGTACAGAGGGCGTTATGTGTGTAAGCGTCACTGCTACGGGGGGCGTTACATGTGTAAGCGTCACTGCTGCGGGGGGCATTACGTGTGTAAGCGTCACTGGTACAGGGGGGGGCGTTACGTGTTTAAGCGTCACTGGTACAGGGGGTGTTACTGTGTTACTTGTGTATGGTCACTGGTACAGGGGGGTGTTACTCATGTATGGTCACTGGTACAGGGGGGCGTTACATGTGTAAGCGTCACTGGTACAGGGGGGCGTTACATGTGTAAGTGACTGGCACAGGGGGCGTTACATGTGTAAGTGTCTCTACTACAGGGGGTATTATGTGCGCTGTGCCTTTGTAAAGTATGCGAGGGTGCAAATTTATAGTTTGTAGGGGGGCGCCGAACACCCTAGCAACGGCCCTGACTGCACACCCACTCCACTGCACACACCTTTTACATTGATTCAACGTCCAGACAAAACCCTCCACGATATCACCCACTCTATCCGTTACATTAGCCATCTCAGGGCTTCCAGGCTGGCAGCCCAGGTGCTGTGTTGCGGAGTCAGGGCCTCTGGGGATCTGGGCGTGGCGGGGAGGCACTTCTGTGACATCATGCGCAGAGGAGGCTCCAGCCTCTGGGGCTCAGAAAGTATGCGGCGCAGGGAGGGCTATGAAAGCCTTCTGCTGCGCTGCTTTCATACACATCTATGCCGATGGCCGCAGCAGCTTTTGTTCCACCTACGCTGCGGCTGCGGCTAGGGATTGGGAATTGTTGATGCTGGAGGGGGCAGGCGGACTGGCAGCAGGACATAGGACGCTGCAGTAAAAGGATTTTTTTCCCCCCCTATATGCAGCACAGAGACTTGCTGCAGATGCACTGCAGTGGCATACCCTCCAGCTGTACCTTTTTGGCAGGTACAGTCCCTTTTTTTTATGGTTTGTACCGATTTATGACTCTCCAAGCTTCCATTGAAAGTATAGGAAAAGGGGCGTGGCCACATCCCCTTTTCGAATTTGTATAAATTTTTATGTGTAAATTGTTGGAGGGTATGATGCTGCAGATGCAGTGGGACTATTTTGGGGTGTGGGGCTGGAGCTGCAGCTCCATCAGTCCCATTGCTATTCCTGGTCTGTGAAAACACAGCAGGCAAAGGGCCGAGCCTCCCATTGGATGTAACCTGTGTGGGAGGGAGTTTTTCACCCAATCAGCTGTGGACTGGGTGTGATAGACCTGCCACTAACCCAATGAGAGCTCCTAGCCACGCCAAGCGTTATACACACAGGCACAAAGTCACAGATCTGTGCTATTATATAGGAGATGGGGGTATGAGCTGTAATATGTCTGTGGGTATGAGGTGTTATATAATATTTGGAGGTGTGAGGTGTAATATGTCTGGGAGTGTGAGGTGTAATATGCCTGGAAGTGTGAGGTGTAATATATCTGGGAGTCTTATTAAATGTATGCATTGCGTCCAGTAATGTAAAACACAAGGTGGTTGGAGCGCCATTCCTAGAATGTGCCCTATCCCACATGTTGCATTCCTCGCTCATTGTCAGCCTCTGCTCAATGGATCTTCAGAGAAAGGAAACTGCAAACTGTTTGGTTAAATTGTCCTGGCTCATCTTTTAATTAGAGATGAGCGGGTTCGGTTCTTCGAGAACCGAACACCCCCGAACTCCACGTGGTTTACGCGGGTCCGAGGCAGCCTCAGTTCTTCCCACCTGACTCAGAAAACCCGAACTAGGCAAAACGTCATCATCCCGCTGTCGGATTCTCGCGAGATTTGGATTCCATATAAAAAGCCGCGCGTCGCCGCCATTTTCACTCGTGCATTGTCGAGAGAGCGAGAGGACGTGGCTACGTTCTCTCAGTGGAAAGGTCAATATCAGCTCAATATCAGTGCTCAGTGTCACACTCGCGGCGCTGCGGCTGCCGCGCTTACCGCTCCGGGTGCGCTGGGTCTCCCGACGGTCGTCGCCCCCAGTGGGAACCGGGACGTCGCGTCTTGCTGGCGCTGCCTCCGGCGGGTTCCCGGGGTGTGGGTGCCGCCATTGCGCCCGGCATCCACGAGAGCGTGGTGAGCGGGTGACGTCATCGGCCCCTTCCGCCAATCAGGAGAGGGTGGGAAGTTCAAAGGCAGACGTCGTACAGAGCCATGGCGCCTGAGTATCGTCTTTTCCAATGACCACCAGTGCTAGCAGCGTTCAGCGTGTTCTCAAGCTGAACGTCTCCTGTGTTCCAGCGTTGCAGAGTATCTTTCAGTGGGACATTCCCTGTGCTACCAGCATTACAGTGTATCACTCAGTGGAACCTTCCCCGTGCTACCAGCGTTACAGTGTATCACTCAGTGGAACCTTCCCTGTGCTACCAGCGTTACAGTGTATCACTCAGTGGGACATTCTCTGCGTTACCAGCGTTACAGTGTATCTCTCAGAGGGACACCTCCTGTGCTTCCAGTATTACAGGGTATCCCTAAGTGGAACGCCTCCCAAACTTCCAGAGTTACACTGAATCTCAAATTCTCATTTATTTCTTCAGCATCACTCACAAGTTCTTCATTCTTCTGTATGCTTCAACATCGTTCTGAAATCTTCATTCATTTCTTCAACATCGCTCACAAGTTCTTCATTCTTCTGTGTACTTCAGCATCGCCCCCAAGCCTTGGCCACAACTAATTCCTTAGCATTACACGTCGGTTACAACGGCTAAGTTCTGCATGAGGAAAACCTACATCCGACCATCCCTGCTCCGGCCCAGCTGTGGTTCCTCTTCCCTACCATCGGATGAACCCCCGAGTTCTCAACACTCCCAACCCAGGTCAGTGACAGTATACTCAGGCCACATGGACCCGGGGGATCGGAACCCAGAGTCAAGCGCCATCCAAAACTTGGCTTCCCGAGTTCAGAGTCAGGAGGCGGCACAGAGCCAGGTGATGCAGTATCTCCAGGAATTATCCGGCCGGCTGGATCAAATTCAGGCCTCCCTGGCTTCAGTAGTTCCGGCTCCTGCTCCATTACCCGCTTCAGTAGTCGTCTCCAGTAATGTTTAATCCTCGTCTGGAACCAGGTCACGCCTTCAGTTTCCCACTCCCTCTCGCTATAATGGGAATCCAAAGAATTGCCGTGGTTTTCTCAACCAATGCGAGGTGCATTTTGAACTTCTCTCACACAATTTCCCCACGGATCGGTGCAAAGTGGCATACATTATTTCCTTGCTTGAAGGTTCAGCGTTGGATTGGGTGTCTCCGTTGTGGGAACGATCTGACCCATTGGTTTCCAGTTACACTCATTTCATCGCGTCATTCCGAAGGATTTTTGATGAGCCCGGCAGAACGACCGCTGCTTCCTCGGACCTGCTCCGAGTCCGTCAAGGCTCCCATTCTGTGGGACAGTATGTGATTCACTTCCAGACCATTGCCTCAGAACTACGCTGGAATAATGATGCTCTCAGGGCCGCTTTCTGGAACGGGCTCTCTGACCGTCTGAAGGACGAGCTGGTCACTAGGGATCTGCCGGATCCTTTAGAAGAGTTGATCTCACTCTGTGTCAAGTGGATCTTCGCATGCAGGAACGAGGTGGCGAACGTAGTCGGTCGGATCGATCCAGATTCCGGCTTCTCCCGCCTAAGCAAACAGTTACCCCGAGTCCGGACGAACCCATGCAAATCAACCGATCCCGGCTGTCCCCGGAGGAACGACAGCGCCGTCGTGAGGGTAAACTCTGCCTCTACTGTGGAGCCGCGGATCACTTTATCAAGTTCTGCAAGTCCCGTCCGGGAAACGGGCAGGCCTAGCATGTTCCGGAGGAGTCAAGTTAGGGGTTACATCTAAATCTTCTCCGACAGTGGATTGTTTACTCTCCGTGTCTCTGTTTTCTGAGTCTATAGCCAGAACTGTTAAGGCCCTGCTGGACTCTGGGGCTGCAGGGAATTTTGTTTCTCTTTGTTGTGTTCAGAGTCTGGGTTTACAGTTACAGTCTGTCAAACGACCTATAATGTTGACTGCCATCAATGGTACCAAAATATCTAATGGTCTTATTACAAGTCGCACAGAGCCAATCAAGCTGCAGGTCGGAGCTCTGCATCAAGAACATTTGGAGTTTCTAGTAATTCCGGAGATACCTCACGATCTTGTTCTTGGTCTACCTTGGCTTAAAATTCACAACCCTCATGTCGACTGGAAGTCGTCACAAATATTGTCCTGGAGTTCGTTTTGTCACTCTAGTTGTCTCACTCCTGTTTACCCGCTCCGTGCATCTTCCAAGTCGGATGAGGAGCTCATTCCGGAGGCCCACCGGGAGTTCACAGATGTGTTCTCGGAACAGGCGGCCTATCAGTTACCACCCCATAGACCCTGGGACTATCCCATTGAGCTTATCCCAGGGAAAATGCCATCCCGGGGACGCACATATCCCTTGTCATTACCCGAGACCCAAGCTATGTCGGACTATATCAAATCTAATCTACTGAAAGGATTCATTCGCCCCTCTACCTCCCCGGCTGGAGCAGGTTTCTTTTTCGTGAGGAAGAAGGACGGGGGATTAAGACCATGTATTGATTATCGTGGCTTAAACGATATCACCGTTAAGAACAAATACCCTTTGCCGCTAATTACTGAGCTATTTGATAGGGTTCGTGGAGCCCATGTCTTCACTAAGCTCGATTTAAGAGGAGCCTATAATTTGATACGTATCCGACAGGGGGACGAATGGAAGACGGCCTTCAATACCAGGGACGGGCATTACGAATATCTGGTAATGCCGTTTGGCCTCAGCAATGCCCCTGACGTTTTTCAGGGATTTGTAAATGAAATCTTCCGAGATATGTTATACCAAAGCGTAGTGGTGTACTTGGATGACATTCTGATATTTTCTAAGAATCTTGCAGAGCACAGAGTACAGGTCAAAGAAGTACTTCTTAGCTTACGAAGGAATCGTCTCTACGGCAAGATTTCCAAATGTATCTGAGGTCCCTTCGATTCCGTTCCTCGGTTATGTCATCTCGGGTACGGAGCTTTCGCATGGATCCGGAAAAACTCACTGCCATTCGGGACTGGACTCAGCCTCTCTCCTTGAAAGCGGTACAAAGATTCCTGGGCTTTGCAAATTACTACCGGAAATTCATTAAGGGATTTTCTACCATCGTTGCACCCATTACTGCCCTAACCAAAAAGGGGTCTGACCCAAGTCTCTGTTCTTCCGAAGCTGTAGAAGCGTTTGCCCGGTTGAAATCAGCCTTTATGTCTGCTCCGGTACTCCAACAACCGAATTTCTCAAAACCATTCTTCCTGGAAGTCGATGCTTCCTCAGTAGGCATCGGTGCTGTCCTTTCACAGTACTCTTCTGATGGGAAGTTACATCCATGTGGTTTCCATTCTCGTAAGTTCTCTCCTGCTGAACGAAACTACACCATTGGAGATCAGGAACTTTTAGCAATAAAATCTGCCCTAGAAGAATGGAGGTACTTATTGGAAGGTGCTAAACACCTAATTACTATTTACACCGATCACAAGAACTTGTTGTATATCAAGACGGCCCAGTGCTTGAATCCCCGTCAAGCTAGATGGGCGCTCATCTTCACTCAGTTCTCGTTTGTTATTAAGTACCGGGCCGGGACTCTTAACGCTAAGGCTGATGCTCTGTCTCGTTCTTTAACGGCCTCGGATGAGGAGAATTCCTTTGAAAAGAGTTTAATTCTCAGTCCAGTCTCTATTTCAGCAGCTCCCACCTCTCTGGGTCCTCCTCCTGGGAGAATGTCTGTACCAGTTGAATTTCGACCAAAGTTACTGCAGTGGGCTCATATCTCCAAGTTTTCCGGTCATCCTGGAGTTCAAAAAATGTGTGAATTTCTACGAAGGTCATATTGGTGGGACACCATGAAGAAGGATATACAAGATTATGTCAATTCATGTCCTCAATGTGCTCAGCACAAAACTCTTCATCTGCCTTCTGCGGGGTTGCTTTGTCCACTGTCAATTCCTAAGAAACCCTGGACCCATATTTCTATGGACTTTATTACCGAATTACCCCTCTCCAAGGGTTACAATACCATCTGGGTGATTATTGACCGCTTTTCAAAAATGGCACATTTTGTTTCCGTTGACCGGTTTACCAACGGCTCCCAAGTTGGCTTTACTATTTATTTGTGAACACTTCCGCCTGCACAGGTTACCTCGGGAGATAGTCTCTGATCGAGGGGTACAGTTCACTGCAAGATTTTGGAGGGCCATCTGCTCAGCCTTACAAATAAAACTCAAGTTCTCATCTGCTTACCATCCACAAACCAATGGGCAAACTGAACGTGTCAATCAAGATTTAGAGACTTTTCTCCGCGTTTATCTCTCTCCTTCACAGGACGATTCGATGGAACTGTTACCCTGGGCCGAGTTTGCCCATAATCATCTGTACCACTCTTCCACTGGTGAGTCCCCATTCCTCATTAATTACGGATTCTATCCACGAGTCCCAGAATTACCAACTTTTCCTTCGGAGGATGTTCCTGCTGCAGCTTCCACTCTCCGGCACTTCAGTCAAATCTGGAGTAGGGTTCATGCTAATCTCAAGAAAATCTCTGGCCGCTACAAATTCTTTGCGGATAGAAAACGGCGAGCAGCTCCTCAATACAAAGTTGGTGACAGTGTATGGCTCTCTACCCGCAATCTTCGTTTAAGAGTACCCGCTATGAAGTTTGCTCCGAGGTTCATCGGTCCTTACCCCGTTTTGCAAGTCCTGAACCCTGTTGTCTGCAAATTGGGATTGCCTTCCCACTTTCGGGTACCAAATTCTTTCCATGTTTCTCTCCTTTATCCCCTCATTTTAAATCGGTTTCATTCGGAGTCTTCTAGCCCAACCTCGGTAGAGACTGAAGCTGGAACAGAATTTGAAATCAAAACTATTCTTGACTCTCGTTATCTTCACAAGAATTTACAGTATCTGGTAGAATGGAAAGGTTATGGTCCTGAGGAGAGGAGCTGGGTCAAAGCTTCTGAAGTCACTGTTCCCCGACTAGTCCGGATCTTTCATTCTAAACATCCAATGAAACCAGGAAAGTGTCCAGGGGCCACTCCTAGAGGAGGGGGTACTGTCACACTTGCGGCGCTGCGGCTGCCGCGCTTACCGCTCCGGGTGCGCTGGGTCTCCCGGCGGTCGTCGCCCCCGGTGGGCTCCGGATCGTCGCGTCTTGCTGGCGCTGCCTCCGGCGGGTTCCCGGGGTGTGGGCACCGCCATTGCGCCCGGCATCCACGAGAGCGTGGTGAGCGGGTGACGTTATCGGCCCCTTCCGCCAATCAAGAGAGGGCGGGAAGTTCAAAGGCAGACGCCGTACAGACCCCCGGCGCCTGAGTATCGTCTTTTCCAATGAACACCAGTGCTAGCAGCGTTCAGCGTGTTCTCAAGCTGAACATCTCCTGTGTTCCAGCGTTGCAGAGTATCTTTCAGTGGGACATTCCCTGTGCTACCAGCGTTACAGTGTATCACTCAGTGGAACCTTCCCTGTGCTACCAGCGTTACAGTGTATCACTCAGTGGAACATTCTCTGCGTTACCACTGAATCTCAAATTCTCATTTATTTCTACAGCATCACTCACAAGTTCTTCATTCTTCTGTATGCTTCAACATCGTTCTGAAATCTTCATTCATTTCTTCAACATCGCTCACAAGTTCTTCATTCTTCTGTGTACTTCAGCATCGCCCCCAAGCCTTGGCCACAACTAATTCTTTAGCATTACACGTCGGTTACAATGGCTAAGTTCTGCATGAGGAAAACCTACATCCGGCCATCCCTGCTCCGGCCCAGCTGTGGTTCCTCTTTCCTACCATCGGAAGAACCCCCGAGTTCTCAACACTCCCAACCCAGGTCAGTGACACTCAGTATCTGTGCTGCATTGTGGTGACCAGTATACTACAGTACAATAGTCGAGTGCTGCATCTCGTGTTGCCAACTCTGAAATGAAAAACAAGCAACCGATGACTTAAAAATAAGCCCAAAACAAGCCCAAAACAATCCTAAAAAGCCCCAAAAAAAGCCCAACTCAAGTTTTTTTTTTATATAAAAACAAACATTATTGTTTGTCTTATTAAAAATACATATAATTATTTATATAATCTGCCTTTAAGGTCTTTACAATGATATTTATCAGCACAAAACTGGCTTTTAAAGAATACTGGAATTTTTATAAATATTATAGTTAGAGTTGTGAATTTAAGATACTATACTTTCATGTTTCCTCTAAAGAAAAATCTCAAGTGAAAATTGACAACTGTATATACTGTATCTGTGGTCATTTGTATTCACTGTGAAATATTTATTCTATGGAAAGATAAAACAAATAATCTTACAACATCCAACTTTGTACTTCTATTAAATAAATAAAGAGGCCAAATCAAGGTAACAAAACAAAAGATTAAGACAATTCAAAATAATAAATGCATATATAAATATTAAATAGTAACTCAATTCAATAAATAACAAAGGAATTACTGAGAGGTAAAGTGCATTGCAGATGGCAATAGAGATGAGCGCCTGAAATTTTTCGGGTTTTGTGTTTTGGTTTTGGGTTCGGTTCCGCGGCCGTGTTTTGGGTTCGAACGCGTTTTGGCAAAACCTCACCGAATTTTTTTTGTCGGATTCGGGTGTGTTTTGGATTCGGGTGTTTTTTTCAAAAAACACTAAAAAACAGCTTAAATCATAGAATTTGGGGGTCATTTTGATCCCAAAGTATTATTAACCTCAAAAACCATAATTTACACTCATTTTCAGTCTATTCTGAATACCTCACACCTCACAATATTATTTTTAGTCCTAAAATTTGCACCGAGGTCGCTGTGTGAGTAAGATAAGCGACCCTAGTGGCCGACACAAACACCGGGCCCATCTAGGAGTGGCACTGCAGTGTCACGCAGGATGTCCCTTCCAAAAAACCCTCCCCAAACAGCACATGACGCAAAGAAAAAAAGAGGCGCAATGAGGTAGCTGTGTGAGTAAGATTAGCGACCCTAGTGGCCGACACAAACACCGGGCCCATCTAGGAGTGGCACTGCAGTGTCACGCAGGATGGCCCTTCCAAAAAACCCTCCCCAAACAGCACATGACGCAAAGAAAAAAAGAGGCGCAATGAGGTAGCTGTGTGAGTAAGATTAGCGACCCTAGTGGCCGACACAAACACCGGGCCCATCTAGGAGTGGCACTGCAGTGTCACGCAGGATGTCCCTTCCAAAAAACCCTCCCCAAACAGCACATGACGCAAAGAAAAAAAGAGGCGCAATGAGGTAGCTGTGTGAGTAAGATTAGCGACCCTAGTGGCCGACACAAACACCGGGCCCATCTAGGAGTGGCACTGCAGTGTCACGCAGGATGTCCCTTCCAAAAAACCCTCCCCAAACAGCACATGACGCAAAGAAAAAAAGAGGCGCAATGAGGTAGCTGACTGTGTGAGTAAGATTAGCGACCCTAGTGGCCGACACAAACACCGGGCCCATTTAGGAGTGGCACTGCAGTGTCACGCAGGATGTCCCTTCCAAAAAACCCTCCCCAATCAGCACATGATGCAAAGAAAAAGAAAAGAAAAAAGAGGTGCAAGATGGAATTGTCCTTGGGCCCTCCCACCCACCCTTATGTTGTATAAACAAAACAGGACATGCACACTTTAACCAACCCATCATTTCAGTGACAGGGTCTGCCACACGACTGTGACTGATATGACGGGTTGGTTTGGACCCCCCCCCAAAAAAGAAGCAATTAATCTCTCCTTGCACAAACTGGCTCTACAGAGGCAAGATGTCCACCTCATCATCACCCTCCGATATATCACCGTGTACATCCCCCTCCTCACAGATTATCAATTCGTCCCCACTGGAATCCACCATCTCAGCTCCCTGTGTACTTTGTGGAGGCAATTGCTGCTGGTCAATGTCTCCGCGGAGGAATTGATTATAATTCATTTTAATGAACATCATCTTCTCCACATTTTCTGGATGTAACCTCGTACGCCGATTGCTGACAAGGTGAGCGGCGGCACTAAACACTCTTTCGGAGTACACACTTGTGGGAGGGCAACTTAGGTAGAATAAAGCCAGTTTGTGCAAGGGCCTCCAAATTGCCTCTTTTTCCTGCCAGTATAAGTACGGACTGTGTGACGTGCCTACTTGGATGCGGTCACTCATATAATCCTCCACCATTCTATCAATGTTGAGAGAATCATATGCAGTGACAGTAGACGACATGTCCGTAATCGTTGTCTGGTCCTTCAGTCCGGACCAGATGTCAGCATCAGCAGTCGCTCCAGACTGCCCTGCATCACCGCCAGCGGGTGGGCTCGGAATTCTGAGCCTTTTCCTCGCACCCCCAGTTGCGGGAGAATGTGAAGGAGGAGATGTTGACAGGTCGCGTTCAGCTTGACTTGACAATTTTGTCACCAGCAGGTCTTTCAACCCCAGCAGACTTGTGTCTGCCGGAAAGAGAGATCCAAGGTAGGCTTTAAATCTAGGATCGAGCACGGTGGCCAAAATGTAGTGCTCTGATTTCAACAGATTGACCACCCGTGAATCCTTGTTAAGCGAATTAAGGGCTCCATCCACAAGTCCCACATGCCTAGCGGAATCGCTCCGTGTTAGCTCCTCCTTCAATGTCTCCAGCTTCTTCTGCAAAAGCCTGATGAGGGGAATGACCTGACTCAGGCTGGCAGTGTCTGAACTGACTTCACGTGTGGCAAGTTCAAAGGGCATCAGAACCTTGCACAACGTTGAAATCATTCTCCACTGCGCCTGAGACAGGTGCATTCCACCTACTATATCGTGCTCAATTGTATAGGCTTGAATGGCCTTTTGCTGCTCCTCCAACCTCTGAAGCATATAGAGGGTTGAATTCCACCTCGTTACCACTTCTTGCTTCAGATGATGGCAGGGCAGGTTCAGTAGTTTTTGGTGGTGCTCCAGTCTTCTGTACGTGGTGCCTGTACGCCGAAAGTGTCCCGCAATTCTTCTGGCCACCGACAGCATCTCTTGCACGCCCCTGTCATTTTTAAAAAAATTCTGCACCACCAAATTCAAGGTATGTGCAAAACATGGGACGTGCTGGAATTTGCCCATATTTAATGCACACACAATATTGCTGGCGTTGTCCGATGCCACAAATCCACAGGAGAGTCCAATTGGGGTAAGCCATTCTGCGATGATCTTCCTCAGTTGCCGTAAGAGGTTTTCAGCTGTGTGCGTATTCTGGAAAGCGGTGATACAAAGCGTAGCCTGCCTAGGAAAGAGTTGGCGTTTGCGAGATGCTGCTACTGGTGCCGCCGCTGCTGTTCTTGCGGCGGGAGTCCATACATCTACCCAGTGGGCTGTCACAGTCATATAGTCCTGACCCTGCCCTGCTCCACTTGTCCACATGTCCGTGGTTAAGTGGACATTGGGTACAACTGCATTTTTTAGGACACTGGTGAGTCTTTTTCTGACGTCCGTGTACATTCTCGGTATCGCCTGCCTAGAGAAGTGGAACCTAGATGGTATTTGGTAACGGGGGCACACTGCCTCAATAAATTGTCTAGTTCCCTGTGAACTAACGGCGGATACCGGACGCACGTCTAACACCAACATAGTTGTCAAGGCCTCAGTTATCCGCTTTGCAGCAGGATGACTGCTGTGATATTTCATCTTCCTCGCAAAGGACTGTTGAACAGTCAATTGCTTACTGGAAGTAGTACAAGTGGGCTTACGACTTCCCCTCTGGGATGACCATCGACTCCCAGCAGCAACAACAGCAGCGCCAGCAGCAGTAGGCGTTACACGCAAGGATGCATCGGAGGAATCCCAGGCAGGAGAGGAATCGTCAGAATTGCCAGTGACATGGCCTGCAGGACTATTGGCATTCCTGGGGAAGGAGGAAATTGACACTGAGGGAGTTGGTGGGGTGGTTTGCGTGAGCTTGGTTACAAGAGGAAGGGATTTACTGGTCAGTGGACTGCTTCCGCTGTCACCCAAAGTTTTTGAACTTGTCACTGACTTATTATGAATGCGCTGCAGGTGACGTATAAGGGAGGATGTTCCGAGGTGGTTAACGTCCTTACCCCTACTTATTACAGCTTGACAAAGGGAACACACGGCTTGACACCTGTTGTCCGCATTTCTGGTGAAATACCTCCACACCGAAGAGCTGATTTTTTTGGTATTTTCACCTGGCATGTCAACGGCCATATTCCTCCCACGGACAACAGGTGTCTCCCCGGGTGCCTGACTTAAACAAACCACCTCACCATCAGAATCCTCCTGGTCAATTTCCTCCCCAGCGCCAGCAACACCCATATCCTCCTCATCCTGGTGTACTTCAACACTGACATCTTCAATCTGACTATCAGGAACTGGACTGCGGGTGCTCCTTCCAGCACTTGCAGGGGGCGTGCAAATGGTGGAAGGCGCATGCTCTTCACGTCCAGTGTTGGGAAGGTCAGGCATCGCAACCGACACAATTGGACTCTCCTTGTGGATTTGGGATTTCGAAGAATGCACAGTTCTTTGCTGTGCTGCTTTTGCCAGCTTGAGTCTTTTCATTTTTCTAGCGAGAGGCTGAGTGCTTCCATCCTCATGTGAAGCTGAACCACTAGCCATGAACATAGGCCAGGGCCTCAGCCGTTCCTTGCCACTCCGTGTCGTAAATGGCATATTGGCAAGTTTACGCTTCTCCTCCGACAATTTTATTTTAGGTTTTGGAGTCCTTTTTTTTCTGATATTTGGTGTTTTGGATTTGACATGCTCTGTACTATGACATTGGGCATCGGCCTTGGCAGACGACGTTGCTGGCATTTCATCGTCTCGGCCATGACTAGTGGCAGCAGCTTCAGCACGAGGTGGAAGTGGATCTTGATCTTTCCCTAATTTTGGAACCTCAACATTTTTGTTCTCCATATTTTAATAGGCACAACTAAAAGGCACCTCAGGTAAACAATGGAGATGGATACTAGTATACAATTATGGACTGCCTGCCGAGTGCAGACACAGAGGTAGCCACAGCCGTGAACTACCGTACTGTACTGTGTCTGCTGCTAATATAGACTGGTTGATAAAGAGATGTCTATGTAACTATGTATGTATAAAGAAGAAAGAAAAAAAAACCACGGTTAGGTGGTATACAATTATGGACGGACTGCCTGCCGAGTGCAGACACAGAGGTAGCCACAGCCGTGAACTACCGTACTGTACTGTGTCTGCTGCTAATAATATAGACTGGTTGATAAAGAGATGTCGTAGTAGTATGTATGTATAAAGAAGAAAGAAAAAAAAACCACGGTTAGGTGGTATACAATTATGGACGGACTGCCTGCCGAGTGCAGACACAGAGGTAGCCACAGCCGTGAACTACCGTACTGTACTGTGTCTGCTGCTAATATAGACTGGTTGATAAAGAGATGTCTAAGTAACTATGTATGTATAAAGAAGAAAGAAAAAAAAACCACGGTTAGGTGGTATACAATTATGGACGGACTGCCTGCCTAGTGCAGACACAGAGGTAGCCACAGCCGTGAACTACCGTACTGTACTGTGTCTGCTGCTAATATAGACTGGTTGATAAAGAGATGTCTATGTAACTATGTATGTATAAAGAAGAAAGAAAAAAAAACCACGGTTAGGTGGTATACAATTATGGACGGACTGCCTGCCGAGTGCAGACACAGAGGTAGCCACAGCCGTGAACTACCGTACTGTACTGTGTCTGCTGCTAATATAGACTGGTTGATAAAGAGATGTCTATGTAACTATGTATGTATAAAGAAGAAAGAAAAAAAAACCACGGTTAGGTGGTATACAATTATGGACGGACTGCCTGCCGAGTGCAGACACAGAGGTAGCCACAGCCGTGAACTACCGTACTGTACTGTGTCTGCTGCTAATATAGACTGGTTGATAAAGAGATGTCTATGTAACTATGTATGTATAAAGAAGAAAGAAAAAAAAACCACGGTTAGGTGGTATACAATTATGGACGGACTGCCTGCCGAGTGCAGACACAGAGGTAGCCACAGCCGTGAACTACCGTACTGTACTGTGTCTGCTGCTAATATAGACTGGTTGATAAAGAGATGTCTATGTAACTATGTATGTATAAAGAAGAAAGAAAAAAAAACCACGGTTAGGTGGTATACAATTATGGACGGACTGCCTGCCGAGTGCAGACACAGAGGTAGCCACAGCCATGAACTACCGTACTGTACTGTGTCTGCTGCTAATATAGACTGGTTGATAAAGAGATGTCTATGTAACTATGTATGTATAAAGAAGAAAGAAAAAAAAACCACGGTTAGGTGGTATACAATTATGGACGGACTGCCTGCCGAGTGCAGACACAGAGGTAGCCACAGCCGTGAACTACCGTACTGTACTGTGTCTGCTGCTAATATAGACTGGTTGATAAAGAGATGTCGTAGTAGTATGTATGTATAAAGAAGAAAAAAAAACCACGGTTAGGTGGTATATACAATTATGGACGGGCTGCCGAGTGCCGACACAGAGGTAGCCACAGCCGTGAACTACCGCACTGTACTGTGTCTGCTGCTAATATAGACTGGTTGATAAAGAGATAGTATACTCGTAACTAGTATGTATGTATAAAGAAAGAAAAAAAAACCACGGTTAGGTGGTATATACAATTATGGACGGGCTGCCGAGTGCCGACACAGAGGTAGCCACAGCCGTGAACTACCGCACTGTACTGTGTCTGCTGCTAATATAGACTGGTTGATAAAGAGATAGTATACTCGTAACTAGTATGTATGTATAAAGAAAGAAAGAAAAAAAAACCACGGTTAGGTGGTATATACAATTATGGACGGGCTGCCGAGTGCCGACACAGAGGTAGCCACAGCCGTGAACTACCGCACTGTACTGTGTCTGCTGCTAATATATAGACTGGTTGATAAAGAGATAGTATACTCGTAACTAGTATGTATGTATAAAGAAAGAAAAAAAAACCACGGTTAGGTGGTATATACAATTATGGACGGGCTGCCGAGTGCCGACACAGAGGTAGCCACAGCCGTGAACTACCGCACTGTACTGTGTCTGCTGCTAATATATAGACTGGTTGATAAAGAGATAGTATACTCGTAACTAGTATGTATGTATAAAGAAAGAAAAAAAAAACCACGGTTAGGTGGTATATACAATTATGGACGGGCTGCCGAGTGCCGACACAGAGGTAGCCACAGCCGTGAACTACCGCACTGTACTGTGTCTGCTGCTAATATATAGACTGGTTGATAAAGAGATAGTATACTCGTAACTAGTATGTATGTATAAAGAAAGAAAAAAAAACCACGGTTAGGTGGTATATACAATTATGGACGGGCTGCCGAGTGCCGACACAGAGGTAGCCACAGCCGTGAACTACCGCACTGTACTGTGTCTGCTGCTAATATAGACTGGTTGATAAAGAGATAGTATACTCGTAACTAGTATGACTATAAAGAAAGAAAAAAAAACCACGGTTAGGTGGTATATACAATTATGGACGGGCTGCCGAGTGCCGACACAGAGGTAGCCACAGCCGTGAACTACCGCACTGTACTGTGTCTGCTGCTAATATAGACTGGTTGATAAAGAGATAGTATACTACTAATATTATATATACTGGTGGTCAGGTCACTGGTCACTAGTCACACTGGCAGTGGCACTCCTGCAGCAAAAGTGTGCACTGTTTAATTTTAATATAATATTATGTACTCCTGGCTCCTGCTATAACCTATAACTGGCACTGCAGTGCTCCCCAGTCTCCCCCACAATTATAAGCTGTGTGAGCTGAGCACAGTCAGATATATATATACATTGATGCAGCACACTGGGCTGAGCAGTGCACACAGATATGGTATGTGACTGAGTCACTGTGTGTATCGTTTTTTTCAGGCAGAGAACGGATATATTAAATAAAACAAACAACTGCACTGTCTGGTGGTCACTGTGGTCGTCAGTCACTAAACTCTGCACTCTCTTCTACAGTATCACAGCCTCAGGTCAATCTCTCTCTCTCTCTCTCAACCCTAATCTAAATGGAGAGGACGCCAGCCACGTCCTCTCCCTATCAATCTCAATGCACGTGTGAAAATGGCGGCGACGCGCGGCTCCTTATATAGAATCCGAGTCTCGCGAGAATCCGACAGCGTCATGATGACGTTCGGGCGCGCTCGGGTTAACCGAGCAAGGCGGGAGGATCCGAGTCTGCTCGGACCCGTGAAAAAAACATGAAGTTCGTGCGGGTTCGGATTCAGAGAAACCGAACCCGCTCATCTCTAGATGGCATACTATGTGAGGTAAAGTGCATGGCACACTGTGTGAAGTATAGTGCATTGCAGATGGCATACTATGTGAGGTAAAATGCATGGCACACTGTGTGAAGTATAGTGCATTGCAGATAGCACACTGAGGGTCATTCCGAGTTGTTCGCTCGTTGCCGATATTTGCAACGGAGCGATTAAGGCAAAAATGCGCATGCGCATGGTACGCAGTGCGCATGTGCTAAGTAATTTAGCACAAAACTTTGTAGATTTACTCACGTCCGAACGAAGAATTTTCATTGTTGAAGTGATCGTAGTGTGATTGACAGGAAGTGGGTGTTTCTGGGCGGAAATTTACCGTTTTCTGGGAGTGTGCGGAAAAACGCAGGCGTGCCAGGATAAAACGCAGGAGTGTCTGGAGAAACGGGGGAGTGGCTGGTCGAACGCAGGGCGTGTTTGTGACGTCAAACCAGTAACGAAACGGGCTGAGCTGATCGCAGTGTAGGAGTAAGTCTCGAGCTACTCAGAAACTGCTAAGAATTATTTATTCGCAATTCTGCTAATCTTTCGTTCGCAATTCTGTTAAGCTAAGATACACTCCCAGAGGGCAGCGGCTTAGCGTGTGCAATGCTGCTAAAAGCAGCTAGCGAGCTAACAACTCGGAATGACCCCCACTGTGTGAGGTAAAGTGCATGGCACACTGTGTGAAGTAAAGTGCATTGCAGATGGCATACTGTGAGGTAAAGTACATAGGATACTGAATTACAAAGGTTTTATGTAAAATGGATATAAGCAAATTCATCTGAGCTGTCTCCATCGTCTATAGAAGCTTCCATGTTATACATTCCTGAGTTGAAGCGCTGAAGCATATTGGTAGTTGGTTTAAAATCCTTGCAACAAATACCCAAGCGTCTGACAAAGCTAAATATTTGTCTTACTTAAAACCCTTTAAGAGGTCTAAGAACATTGTACGCTATTGACGTATGGAATACCGTAAGGGTACGCACGTTGCGTAACGATCGCTTAGCCGTAGTCGAGACGCTCAAGCGTCACGTTCGCTCACGGCCAAGAGATCACAGACAGGCACGCTATTGGCTGCCGACTAACGTAATGTTTCGCTATAGCGTAGCGAACGCTCGGGACCACGAGGAGATCACCAGCGGCGCTAACGCTCACAATGTTAAACCTTTATATGTAAACCATGAACAATGTATTATACAGGAAAACCTTAGTGAAATGATAGAGTGTAGATGCAACACAGTGTAACCTTATTAACTCAAAAGCTGTTCGAGCGTCACCGACGCTCTGAGAATACTTAACACTATAAGAAATACACAAATACTGGGCTTAGGGTCTAACGCCTTATATGAATGTTATACTTGCAAAAGAATAATACAATACAAGTCATACACTACAATATAACATAGACTAACTAACCAGATAACTACACAGGAAATACAATACAATACAATTACGTTTAAGGGAAAATGAGAGAGAAAGAGGAGGAGAGAGAGAGAGATGGCTCACAACAGCAAGAAAGACAATATGATTGCGGAGAAAAACTTACGCACAAGGGGAACGATCGCATGCGCCTCGATATCCAGCTCCCGATTATCAGCAATGAGAACCGTTGAAGAGAGTGAGCTGGATATGGTCGGCTTGTCTATTTATGCCCCACACACAATACAATTCAATGGTCCTTACAATCTCATTGTTCATTGGACACAGGAATTCGTCTTCGTATTATAACAAAAGGTCATAGGTTGATTCATACAGGTGGGCTGAGACCATTTCCAACTGCTCAGGTGGGTGGGAAACTAGGTTTCCCGCCGCATGAATAAGTAAGTGCAAATAATAGTAAAAGTACATAAACTTCTTATGTCCATAACTATTCGCACGAGCGATTAATCTGCTTCAAACCAACACCGGAATATTGCTAATTAAATACTCTTCCGATGGATACTACACACCACTGTATGACCCATGTCTGACCCTTCGTATCAAACAAAGAGGGATCTCTTTGTCCATGAACATGCTATATTAACTAAACTTTCAGAATCTATCAAGGGGACCATGATCTACAAAATACATTATATGGTGAAAATATATAACAATTGAGTCGCACACTGAGCGCACAGAAACTCTACCGTAAATGCGCATACCGTGCGCCTGCGGGTGCCCGCAACAGCGAGTATGCGCACGCACGGGAGAGCGCACGCATGTGCAGCGCGGACCTGTATGAGGTGCAAATATGGCAATGTGCATCGTGATATTTTTCTGACTTTGACAGTCCACCCTTTGGCAGTCAACAATAACTGCCACTTCCTAAAACATTTCAAAAAGAGAAAAATATATGTCAGGTGTTAATACATTTCCATGGTTGGGTAGGGGAGGAGAGAAGAAGGTGTGAAAAGGGTATAACCTAGTGAGATAGCAGAAGCATGTGTGTATGAATCCATGTTTGGGGGGTCATGTATCATCGTGCCGTACATGTTGTAAATCAAGCTTCGAGGTATTGCGAAGTATACATTTGAATTCCTTCTTATCCCGCGGTACGGGTCTGTGGATGGGCTGTCAAACTTTACCGAGCTCTTTTCGGATTTTGGTTGCAACAAAATGGGGGAGCACATTTTAGTTGATGATACATGAATGGGGGAATATGTGATTGCTGATATCTGTGCCTGTATTCCCTATCGACTATGTGTGTCATTACCTGAAGGTTGTAGAGATGAAGATAAAGAACACTTATGGTAAATGCAGTGGTATTCTATGTCAGGTTAATGAACATTTGTCGGTTGAAGTCTTGTTCGGTGTCTGTTGAATGCAGTCTTCTTTGGGCTTTTGCCAAAAGGTGTGGGCAAAAAGCTTTGTCAATGTCCATAGACTTACAAAAGTGTTGGGCTAGCGTAATTTTAAAATTTCTAGGGAAACTGGGGGTCTATGGCATAGTTCATCAAATATCTGTGTATAAGGTTGTCAAAACTTCTTCTTTAATCCATCAGTTGTCTGTATACAAGATCATCAAATTCCTCGTCAAAAGTGGGTCTTTTTACCTTGGAAAAACCGGAAAAACAGGTGAAAGAAACGGACCGTATAATCGCATTTTCATCACATCATTGTTTCTACAGTTGGGTCATAAATCAAATCCATTGAAATTACAATGTCCTCACTCCTTAGACTCATTACCCTGGTACTACGTTTGCACTTCGTTAAAGCCTGACCGCATCTAAATATCAAGCCAATCGTTATGACAACACCTAAGATACATAGGAGAAACTTCCCTACATCCATTATGACTCCTTGAGCCCATTCTTCTAAACCAGAGAACCAATTTCGCGGGTTCAACCATGACACCCAACCAGTCAGCTCATTACCCACAGCAGCAAGGGTGAGATTGTGTCTCCTGCGAAATTCCCACTTTAATTGGAGAATGTCATCCATCTTTTGGTCTACGACCTCGACCGGGTCCTCGGTGCTATTCGTAATATATGTGCAGCATTTCACGCTGTACTGCGTTGCCAGTGTGACACAATATCCACCTGTCACTGCCGTGAGATAATTAAGAACCATTCTATGCTGAACCAGTTCTGTTTTATAAGCTTGAAGTTCTCTTCCAGTATACCTAAACGTGTCATCATACATTTCTGTGATATTGTCTAACAAATTTGCGAGCGCAGATATGTATTTATAATTCAGCACTCCTCTAGCGGTGCGAGTGAAATCTAACGCGATTAGGACCTGAATCCCGGTGGATTCATGGATTATGTCAGAGGTCGGATGCTCTGTTCTTTCTATCAGGTGCCGTTTAACTACGTGCTCGTAATGGGTGTGAGTATAAGGAGCTTGGGCACCACGGTGTATATCTTTCATTTTGGCATGTGATACAGTCATTACCTCAGGCAGTACTTTTCCAATATAACACAATCCTTCAGAGTTTGGGGCAAGCCACTTATACGCCTTCCTCCCGCATATGAAATATGCATCATCGGGGAGAACATATGGGACGGAGTAGGACATAACCATATTACACATCCTCCATGTGAAATCTCCTACCCCTAATTCTCCCATCTGTCTAGTACACGTATCAGTTTGTACGATATGTGCACAGTATCCTGGTGATACTTCTCCAACTCTCGTAATCCTACTTCCTAGGGTATACCTATATCGGAAAGATTTTTCTCTACTGGCTATGTAGCGTATAAGCTCTGTATCTGTCGGCATTCTATCTGCTCTATATGAAAAGGTCATGGTTTGGTTACTCCATGACACTTCCCAATTTCCCGGCTTTCGGGGATTGGTAATGTTAAAACATATTAGGGATCTATCCACATGATATTGGTGGAGCTTCAAACTAGGAGGACTGGAGATATTAAACCTCCTGTCCACCGGTCTCCCACCCTTTAGCTCAAGTACCTCCCCTACCGTTAAAGGAAATGGTACTAGTCCTGATTTGCTATGACCTTGAGGTACTTGAGAGCATACCCAACAATCTGTTTGATTTAACACACTACCTACTAAGGAGTGATAGTCACTCAATGGATGCCGGTCCATGTGGGTATTAAAACTGGATTGGCATTTCTTGATGCACCCATCCTCAACTACATTGTCACAGAGCCTACAGATACAGTTTTCTTCAGCTAACAATCCTTCACAATTCCTTCTATTGTCAATGCTATCGGATCTTTTTCTGATACTCGCCTTTACTTGTTGGTTAAGTTGTTCTTGGAAAACTACGCCTCCATCTTTGTCATCAGAACCCATTCCAGAACCTCTCTCGACCTCCATGGTACTCTCGCCGGAACAGACTGCTCTGGTCAACATCATGGTCAACAGGAAAATCCGGATCACAGTCTCTTGGGGCAAGTCCATCTTATAGGAGGAAATGGAGAAGAATGAGAAGGGGGGAAAAATAGTTGAGGGAGAGGGGATGGGAAGTGGAGAAAAACAATAAAAGGGAACAGGGAATCGACAACTGCTTTTGATCTTATGATTTTCAATGCTCAGGTGCCGCCTCAGTCCTCTTGGAACAGACACTCCAGTGATACAACTTCCTCTACTGTCTGTTCCTTATCACGGGACCTCTCTGGATCAGCAACCTTCTTACAGTGGGACGAATGAACCCAAGTCTCTCTCTCGGCAACCTTCAATGCTGTAGTGCTAGTCAATAAGACTTGGTATGGTCCTTCCCATCTGTCAATAAGGCAACCTGAGCGTAGAAAATTCTGTATCATTACATAATCCCCAGGTTCAATGTCATGACAATTACTATCTGGTAACTCAGGAATCACTAACTTCAACTTATCATTTTGATTCCTTAGCTGTCTACTCATGTTAACCAGGTACTTTACAGTCACTTCATTGTTACACTTCAAATCATCCTGAGGGTTAATCATAACATGCGGTTGTCGACCAAACAAGATTTCAAAGGGAGACAGATTAAGAGGGGACCTGGGAGTGGTTCTGATGCTGTACAGTACAATGGGTAAAGCTTCTGGCCATGTCAATCCTGTCTCTGCCATAACTTTGCTCAGTTTATTTTTAATAGTGCTATTCACTCTTTCCACCTTCGCACTCGCCTGTGGACGGTATGGAGTGTGCAGCTTGCTATCAATTCCCATCAACTTACACATTCCTTGAAAGACATCACCTGTAAAATGGGTACCCCTATCACTTTCGATTATTCTAGGGATACCATATCTACATACAAATTCCTGCACAATTTTCTTAGCAGTAAACATAGCGGTATTTGTGGCCGCAGGAAATGCTTCGACCCAATTTGAGAATACATCTATACAAACAAGTACATATTTCAAATTTCGACAAGGGGGTAATTGAATAAAGTCAATCTGTATTACCTGAAAAGGGCCGCCTGTAGGTGGGATATGAGATGGTTCTGTTGGTATTGCCTTTCCGATATTCTTTCTCAAACAGGTAAGGCATGACATTGCTCTCTTACTCGCATGAGATGAAAATCCTGGGGCGCACCAATATGCTCTTACCAACTTGCACATTCCCTCCTTGCCCAGATGAGTCAGCCTGTGTGCTGCCTCAGCTAAACATGGAAGATATGCTCTGGGGGCCACTGGTTTACCTTGTCCAACCGTCCAGAGTTCTGAGGACTCCTGGCCATATCCCTTTGCCTTCCAGACTGCCTTTTCCTGTGTGGAACACAAATTTTGCATTTCACACAACTTCTGTGTGTTGATGGTATTAAATACCATCAGTTGTGTGGTGTCTGTCTGTCTGGGGGTACCAGCTGCTAACTTAGCAGCTTCGTCTGCTCGGCTGTTACCAAGTGATACTGGGTCCTGGCTATATGTGTGTGCTTTACACTTGATAACAGCCACTCAGTCGGGTTCCTGTATCGCTGTTAGAAGCCTTTTGATGTGGGCTGCATGTGCTACCGGTGTACCAGCTGCCGTCATGAAGTTTCTGAGGCGCCATAGGGCTCCGAAATCATGGACTACCCCGAAGGCGTATCTAGAGTCGGTGTAGATATTGGCTGATTTGCCCTTAGCCAATTCACATGCTCTGGTTAGGGCGACCAGTTCAGCAACCTGGGCTGAGTGAGGTGGGCCTAGCGGTTCTGCTTCTATGGTGCCTTGGTCATCTACGACTGCGTACCCAGTACACAAGTCTCCCGAGTCTGACTGTCTGTGACAACTACCATCCGTGTAGAAGGTTAGATCTACATCTTCCAGTGGGTTGTTACTGATGTCAGGCCTTGCGGTAAAATTTTGGGTCAAATATTCCATACAATCATGTGTGTCCTCCTTTGTATTAAATCCTCTTTCCCCACCACTCTCATCCTCCACCCTTTGTGCCTGTCCAGGCACACCTGGGAGATATGTTGCAGGATTTAATGCACTGCATCTCCTTATGGTGATGTTTACGGGGGCCATTAGTGCCAATTCCCATCTTGTAAACCGCGCTGATGAGACGTGCCTGGTTTGGGCAGAATTTAGCAAGGCTGACACTGCATGTGGTGTATGAATTGTGAGGTTGTGACCTAGCACTACATCTTCGCTTTTTGTTACTAGCAATGCTATCGCAGCAACGCTTCGCAAGCATGTGGGGAGGGATAGCGCTACCGTATCTAGCTGAGCGCTGTAGTATGCTACCGGCCTGCTGGCATCACCATGCTTTTGGGTTAGGACGCCTGCCGCGCAACCAGCACTTTCTGTTCCGTACAGCTCAAAGGGTTTCCCATAGTCTGGCATACCTAATGCTGGCGCCTGCGTTAGGCACTGTTTAAGTCTCTCAAATGCCATCTCGGACTCGTCTGTATGCGAAATCCGATCAGGTTTGTTTGAGGAGACCATCTCCTGCAAAGGTAATGCCAGAATGGAAAATCCTGGGATCCAGTTACGGCAATACCCACACATTCCTAAAAACGTTCTGATCTGTTGCTGGGTTTGAGGCAGAGTCATATCTCTAATTGCTTGAATTCTATCAGCGGTCAGGTGTCTCAGTCCTTGTGTTAGACAGTGTCCCAAATATTTTACTTTAGTTTGGCATAATTGTAACTTGTCTTTGGAAACCTTGTGTCCTGTGTCTGAAAGATGAAACAGGAGCTGTTTCGTATCCTTCAGGGATGCTTCCAATGAATCTGAACACAGTAGTAAATCATCCACATACTGTATCAATACTGATCCACTCCCTGGTTGGAAAGACTGTAAACAATCATGCAAAGCCTGAGAAAATATACTTGGACTATCTATGAAACCTTGTGGTAATCGAGTCCATGTGTATTGGACTCCTCTGTATGTAAATGCAAACAAATATTGGCTGTCAGGGTGCAGAGGTACCGAAAAGAAAGCGGAGCAGAGGTCAATAACAGTGAAAAATTTCGCAGTGAGAGGGATTTGCATAAGGATGACAGCTGGATTTGGCACTACGGGGAACTGACTCTCAACTATTTTGTTAATCCCCCTTAGATCCTGCACTAGCCTGTAACCCCTCCCCCCACTCTTTTTCACAGGGAAGATGGGACTATTGGCAGTGCTGGATGTTCTTACCAGAATGCCCTGTTGTGGCAAGCGCTCTATTACTGGGTAAACTCCTAACTCCACCTCTGGCTTCAGAGGGTACTGTGGGATTTTTGGAGCTATCCTACCATCTTTTACTTGTACAACTACCGGAGCTATGTTTGCCATTAATCCAGTGTCCTGTCCATCTTTAGTCCAAAGTGACTCTGGTATCTGGGATGTCATTTCTTCTACCTGGGAGGGAGTCCTATTTGTCATAATGGTATGTGACATTAATTTTGATGGGGAGTCTAACATGTCTCGCACTTCCTGAGCGTGATTCTCAGGTATGTCCAAGAATACACCTTCAGGAGTACAATAAATGACGCACCCCATTTTACACAATAAGTCTCTTCCCAGGAGATTAGTCGGTGCCGATGCAGCCAGCAAAAAGGAATGCTTGGTATGTAAAGGCCCTATTGTAATCTCGGCTGGTTTGCTAACAGGGTAGTGCTAGACTACTCCCGTTACTCCCATGGCTGGAATTGTCTTACCAGTGGTTCTCATGCCCACTGTCGAATTTATCACTGATTTGGCCGCCCCCGTATCTACAAGAAAGTTTAATGATTTACCAGCTACATTAATTGCAATTTCAGGTTCACTTCCAAGACTTGCAATCAATTTTACTGGCTGCAGATTACAGGTATGGCCACACCCCTATTGGGTATGGTGACCTCCCTGAATCCCGCTGGCAGCAACTACTTGTGAAGGGGTTAAATGGGAACTACCAGAGGCTTGCCAGTCTCTGTTCGGGGGGTATCTTTTTGTTTCCCCTGCATGTGGCTCATAACTCCGTTTCTGTGGACCCTGCTCCCAATGTCGCGTGTCGTGTCGTTGTCTAGGGGGTTGATAAGACTTTTGTATGTTTCTCGATTTACAGTCTCGTGCAAAGTGTCCCTCTCTATGACAAGAAAAACAAGTTACCACATTTGACTTACCCACAGGGTTTGGTGATTTATACAAAGGCTGCCTTGTGGTCAGGGCCTGTATACTTACGGCCATTAATTTATCACCTTGTAATTCCCTGTATCTGGTGATATTCCGATCGTGATCAATAGCTGCCTCTCTCAAAGTAGCCACCGACAGACCTCGCCAACATGGTTGCGTGGTCTGTACCCTTGTCTTTAATGCTTCTTTTAAACCATCCATTAGTACAGACACTGCTACTTCTCGATGGTTTATGTTTGTTTTAATGTCCTCTATGCCTGTGTATTTAGCCATATCTAGTAATGCCCTGTGAAAATACTCTGCAGCTGTTTCTGACTCCTTTTGTTTAATGGAGAATATCTTGTTCCATTTAACTACAGCTGGGAAATACTCCTTTAACTGTAAACTTATCCTTTTTACATTGTCTTTGTTGTACACATCTGTAAGAGGTACATCCTGATCCAATCCACAGTCAGCTAAAAATTGAGCCGAGTCGACATTGGAGGGTAAACAAGCTCTCAGCAATACCTGCCAGTCTTTGTTGTTGGGCTCTAAAGTGTTCCCTAGGTCTCTGATGTATTTCTGGCTAGCAACTAAGTCTTTCCTAGGGTCAGGGAATTCAGACACTATGGTTCTTAATTCCATTCGGGAAAATGGGCTATACATGGCAATGTTCCTAATGGGAGTGACTCCTGTGGTGTCTGTTTTCCCATTTGGAACAGCTATCACCCTAACTGGATTAAGTCTAGCAACATCATTCTGTGTAGATTCTACAACCTGTGGTGAAATGGTTTCAGCATAGTGTATGGTGCCGTACTTACCTGTAGATACGACCTCACCTGTCCCTCCGCTAGGGGCCTTTGTTACTAATCTTAAGGGTTGGGCCGTGCCTACTGTAGTTTCTGATATGGTGGCTGCTAGAGAGAGCGCCGATATTGTTGCCGATTCGTCCTCTTGATCACACTCCTGGGGAAAGTTCAAAACAGGGTACAACTTGCACGGGTTAATACTTGCATTGGTTAACTTATTAACATTTACACAGTTGCTAAGTGTTTGTTTGTTACACCCTAATGCGTCATTCTCCGCAACCAATTTCTCTCCCGTTACGTATGGTGGTGGCGGGGCCGTGGCTATCAGTTTCTTGATAGGGTTAGATCCCGCCGCCTGAGCCAATCCTCTCTGTATTTCACCCTCCTGTTGCCATAACTGCAAATAATCATAATGTTTGATTCGTCTCTTTGTTGATTTAATGAGACATATCCTCCTCCTTAGATTTTGTAACACTTCTGGGCTAAAGCTACCTACTCTTGGGAATTTCTCCCCGTCATGTACCGTCATTCTCTCCCATTCATCACATAAAACCTCTGTGTGTGAACCGTATTTTTCACACATTACGTACCTTGCCGACCCGACTGGTCGGTTCACTGAATCAACCCGAACCGAGGTTGATCGCCCCCTACCTGAACAATTGGCCCCCATACCTGTAGGCGTTGCTTTATTCAGCCAACCCTTACAAAAACCAAAATGTTCACGATAGGCTGACGGTGGCGGTTTACCGAGTACCCCACTCACTCGCCCACGCCGACCAATACGACCTACACACTGTCCTAGTGCTGGCGTACTCGACCCAGGGCCCCTAGGAACCTTTATTTACTGGAACATGTGAGTGTGTTCCGCAGAGCATTGACCCTTTCCAGTAACTATTGGTTGTTGGACAATTCCTGAGTGACCAGCGAACTTCCCTTTTGAAAATAAAAAATTACACAAATCACGTCAGAATGTACAAATAGTATTTATGACCCGGTTCGTACACAAATGGCACTGGTCAGACTAACTAATGCACACAATTACGTGTGGTACAATCGTTCTGCACATAAGCAACTAATCTTATGTACGGAGCGACCAGCGGAATCGAAAATTGCGGCTGCAAATTCCTTCAGCATGAGCTTTATGGCCTATATGGGTTCCGCACCAACCCCCTGGGTTGTGCTCTTTTCTCTATTTATAGCGGACTTCCTTGTCTGCTGTACCTGGACCTCCTGGTCTGTTCCGGACCTCCTGGTCTGTACTACAGTATGACCTCCTGGTCTGCTATACTCTAATGCTCAGATTTATGTTTAACAAGGGATGCCTCCCTAGCCACCATGTACGTCACTTACATGCATGTACCTCACGAGAACTTGACTTCTGGTGGTTCAACCTCAAAAATTGTATAAACTTATATATGCAAACACTCACCACATGTACACTTTTGTTTCTATTTTTATTTCTGCGCAGAAATTTCTTTCCTTTAGACCAGATGTGTTGTAAATTTGGAGAAGGATCTGTTAGTCTAGATTTCGGACACTAAAATAGACTTGCGCTATTTATCGCGTTGCCACCTTTTCGCCTGTTACAATAACACTAGTGTGTGATTTGAGTTACGTGGGCGTACCCGAGCGCTCCGTTACGTAATATACGCTGCGTGCGTCGGCCTTTGAGTTGCGTACGTGAGTCTCACCCTTTGTTAGAGACACGTGTACGCAAAGCAAATATTCACCGTAACACAATTAACACGTTTATCAATGTAGATGATCCTCGATCATCTACCGAACACCACACCAATCTCTCCTTGTATCTTTAGGTAGAGCTGCGTGCGTGCTTTGCACTTTATCCCTTAATGTATTACTTTTACACTTTAACTATGAAATAGCGACAAATCTCTCTTAGCACGTTTATCAATTATAAAATGGCAAACAGGAGAGTGATATATGAAAATACATGAATAAAAGAAATGCAGATATGCGTGTGTGCGTACGCAAGACAGAAATAAACAGTTTTAAAAGACACTAGCGTGTTGTTCCTACCTCCGGTTCCGGATTCGCTCAGCACCCTTTACTAAGCGAAGCAGATGCTTATCCAGACAGCACTACGAGGAATATGATCTCCCGCCCTTTGCTGATGGATAATGTCAGCTGAAATTACCTAGTGCAGATATGTGAAGGACGGACGAGCCGCCAATTGACAAAGCTAAATATTTGTCTTACTTAAAACCCTTTAAGAGGTCTAAGAACACTGTACGCTATTGACGTATGGAATACCGTAAGGGTACGCACGTTGCGTAACGATCGCTTAGCCGTAGTCGAGACGCTCAAGCGTCACGTTCGCTCACGGCCAAGAGATCACAGACAGGCACGCTATTGGCTGCCGACTAACGTAATGTTTCGTTATAGCGTAGCGAACGCTCGGGACCACGAGGAGATCACCAGCGGCGCTAACGCTCACAATGTTAAACCTTTATATGTAAACCATGAACAATGTATTATACAGGAAAACCTTAGTGAAATGATAGAGTGTAGATGCAACACAGTGTAACCTTATTAACTCAAAAGCTGTTCGAGCGTCACCGACGCTCTGAGAATACTTAACACTATAAGAAATACACAAATACTGGGCTTAGGGTCTAACGCCTTATATGAATGTTATACTTGCAAAAGAATAATACAATACAAGTCATACACTACAATATAACATAGACTAACTAACCAGATAACTACACAGGAAATACAATACAATACAATTACGTTTAAGGGAAAATGAGAGAGAAAGAGGAGGAGAGAGAGAGAGATGGCTCACAACAGCAAGAAAGACAATATGATTGCGGAGAAAAACTTACGCACAAGGGGAACGATCGCATGCGCCTCGATATCCAGCTCCCGATTATCAGCAATGAGAACCGTTGAAGAGAGTGAGCTGGATATGGTCGGCTTGTCTATTTATGCCCCACACACAATACAATTCAATGGTCCCTACAATCTCATTGTTCATTGGACACAGGAATTCGTCTTCGTATTATAACAAAAGGTCATAGGTTGATTCATACAGGTGGGCTGTGACTGCTTCCAACTGCTCAGGTGGGTGGGAAACTATGTTTCCCGCCGCATGAATAAGTAAGTGCAAATAATAGTAAAAGTACATAAACTTCTTATGTCCATAACTATTCGCACGAGCGATTAATCTGCTTCAAACCAACACCGGAATATTGCTAATTAAATACTCTTCCGATGGATACTACACACCACTGTATGACCCATGTCTGACCCTTCGTATCAAACAAAGAGGGATCTCTTTGTCCATGAACATGCTATATTAACTAAACTTTCAGAATCTATCAAGGGGACCATGATCTACAAAATACATTATATGGTGAAAATATATAACAATTGAGTCGCACGCTGGGCGCACAGAAACTCTACTGTAAATGCGCATACCGTGCGCCTGCGGGTGCCCGCAACAGCGAGTATGCGCACGCACGGGAGAGCGCACGCATGCGCAGCGCGGACCTGTATGAGGTGCAAATATGGCAGTGTGCATCGTGATATTTTTCTGACTTTGACACGTCTTAAACCATATCTGACATAAAGAATACCACATAAAGTGGTCCTGAATTGCTTCACTGTTGTGTGTCTGGTCAGTGTCTTTGTTGTTGTCATTGTTAAAAACAAATTAGCCCTACTGAATACACACAACCGGCAGTCGTAAGGCCGTCTTTTCGTATGGGCTCAATGGGCTCTTGCCCAAGGGCCCCAGGAGTATAAGGGCCCTAGTCTGATAGCTGAGGGTCCCCTCTTTCCAGAGGTACCAGATTTGTGAAAATCGGCCCTAGGGAACCAGAGATATCCGACTTCAAAGCAGTAGTCCCCATCCAAGCCTGTTTATTGCTCTTCCTAGCCAGATATCTCTGGCTCTGTATGATTTAGAGTTTTTCTGAGGGTATATATCAAAATCTGGGACTCTCCACTTTCTGTTGACACTGGCAGCTTGTCTCTGCTATGCCCAGAACCAGAGATATCAGCCTTCAAGCAGCTGGTCCCTGCTCAAGCTCCACACACCTAATATGCAGTTTTATATATTCTAGATTGGGGGAACACCTTAGAAACGTTAGGAATTCCCTCACCACACATGCCCTATCTGAACACTTCCGTGTGGTACATCAAAGCAAATGTAGCTCAATTAAACAGTTCTGTGGGCTAAGACAAGGGGATTGGAGACGTAAAGATGTGGCAACACAGCTGGCTAAGGCAGAGATGAAGATGATTTACGATTTAGGGACACTGAAACCAGAAGGTCTGAACAGTGATTTTGAGATCAAGTGGTTCTTATAGAAACCCTTGTTCTTCATTTCCCCCTCTGCTATATTAGGATTCATTCCCCACTATCACGTATTTTTAGTGTCTTTTTATACATAGTGACAATTTTTATTGTACCGTTATAGCTATATTTGTGTCTTTTATCTTTTAATTTTTTAATTTTTAACCAGTGGTAATTTATTTATGAATATTTACATTTACTGTTTCTCTGTTTCCATTTGGTAAGCAATGTGCAGAATCTGCTTATCATCTGTTATTAATCCCGGATGTGACGTGATGCCATCCAGAAGACGTGAATTGGTTGCACACAACTAACCGCTGACCGGAAATGACGGAGCGGCGCCCGATCGCAAGAAATATATTTTAGTGGAGACACACATTCAGGCCTTTGGGACGCTATCCCGAACATTGGACAGACTTACACTTCCAATTTATAGATCAAGATCCCGGCAAAGTAAGGTATTATGAACTGTACCATATAAAAAACCAGGACGATACGTCACCTGAAGTATACGCCTGGTTGCCATGGTAACACATGGTAACAGGAAAAAGCAGTGGCTGGCAAAGGACCATGGGACGATGTTAGCAATTAAATGTATAGGGTCCAGCTGTGGCCACTGCTCATGGATTGGACGTAATCAGTTTAAATGGAACAATCTCAAGCAGCACATTTCATCATTTTTCACCTTGACAAAGACCTCGGCAGGAGGTAGAAACGCGTTGGTGGACGTTAGAGGCTGAGAGCAAGGGAGCAGCGGTGGACGGACCACTCCGGTACAGCGTGGTGTGGGGGATTCCCGGGTTTCCCTATACCAAAAAAACCCGCAAGCCGGCTCTGAACTGTTTTAACAGTTCTTTAATTCTGGTAATTCTCCATTGCTCCTTTTTTGCATCAGTCCGCAGATTGTGCTATTCATATGTTATATAATGACTCACTGCCTCCTATAAAAACAACGGGATCCAGTGCTTCCTTATCGTGCATGTTGCTAATTTGCACTTGTATTTTAAACGGAATGTTTTGTGTTTTTATGCTAATTAAAAACTGTATTGCACTATATATACCATTTTCCTCTTTCATGTCACCCATGTGAGTACCTACTCCCGGAATTGGTGAAACTACTTGTGGAGCGCAGGATAAGTCCCCTTATTTTATATAGTTTGTTTGCAGTTTTATATATTCGTTGGTGGATTGCTCTGGCTCCTGAACTCTGAATCCCAAGTCCCCTGTACCTCCTGACAGGTGAGACACTCTAATTTTTTATCTCATTCAAAGCTAAGAAATCTTTTTCCAGGAACTGGAGATATCTGCAGTCAAGCAAGCTGCTCTCTCACCAGAAAATGATGAATATTAAGCCCACTCCACTATCGACCCCTCCCTTACATATTAAACACCCCATACCACCCTGGAAGTCATGTACCGGGGCCCCTTCAGTCAGCCCAATGCTACCTTCTACAGTTTAGTGTTCTCCCTCCCACCCCATCTGTGCAGTAAAGGAGTAATTAGCAGAAATTACTGCTCCAGGTCCTATATGCTGAGCGGAAGTTAGTATACCCCCTACCGCCCACGGGACATCTAAGCTGCCGCTGATAGCACCCCCCCTGGAGGATGGGTAGGGGCCCCAGTGCATTGCTGTGCTCAGGGGCCCACACTGCTGTTAAGACGGTCCTGGGCAGTCGGCAACAATAGACATAATGAATGACTCATCATCATTTCTTTAAGACTCTATTCATCCACAACGTCTCACCTACAGTATGTCTGTGTGAGGATCTGTGTTATATGGATGAATGACTAATTATCTCTGAAAGTCAGTGTCAGTGATACCTAAAAACAAAAGAAGCCCAAAAACAAGCAGCAAAAAAAATTATAAGCCCAAAAACAAGCAACAAGCAACCACCCAAAAAAATAAGCAACCAGAAGAAAAAACAAGCCCAATTCCGCTTGTTATAAGCTGAATTGGCAACTATGGTCAGAACCTGGAATCATAATGATAGTGTGAGCTACAGCTTTACTGTTTTATTCATGGAGAGGGGCTCTTATCTTGATCATTTACCCCAAATTATATTTTCTTATTGTCATTTGTCACTATACATAGTTCCACTTAATTTATATGTTATAATCCTAGTTTCTCTTATGTCCTAGATGATACTGGGGTCCACATTAGTACCACGGGGTATAGACAGGTCCACTAGGAGCCATGGGCACTTTAAGAAATCAATAGTGTAGGCTGGCTCCTCCCTCTATGCCCCTCCTACCAGACTCAGTTTAGAAAATGTGCCCGAAGGAGCCAATCACGCTTTGGAGAGCTCCTGTAGAGTTTTCTACTTTTATTTTCAATGTTTGTTATTTTCAGTCAGGGCTGTTCGGCGTGGGACTTAAGGGGGAGAACGGCCCAACTTCCTTAGAGCTGATGGTCCCGTTTCTCTGCTGACAGGACACTGAGCTCCTGAGGGAGCCATTCGCAAGCCACACCACGGCGCAGTGTACCCTCCCGCAGCATGCCACCACCCCCTAACAGAGCCAGAAGATGAAGAGTGGTGAGTACAACGCAGGCGTCCCGGTTAGCGGGGCGCCAGCGGGAATGGCGGAACAAGGGCTGGAGTGCTGCTCTGACTGCAGGCTGCGCTTCAGGGGGCACAGACAGACACACGCTGGCGGTGTGTCCCGCTGTGAGGGGCGTGCTGAGCCTCTGCTGATGCCCACACTGGCCACAACGTACTAACAGGGGTTTTAACTCTTGGTTAGACATTTTTTTACCTCAGGGCCAGTATAAAAAATGCGGGAAGCCGCGCGCCATTACAGGGGGCGGGGCTTCACTCAGAGCGGATCCTACAGCTCCAGCGCCATTTCCCACTGCAGCTCATAAAGGCAGCATTTCAGGGATGCACACCTCCTCCACAAGGACTCCAAGTCTCCTCAGTGGTACCAGGGGGTCTTAGTAAAGGGGGAGGGGGGCAAGTTTAAGACTATGGGGAACATTTACTACGCAGTGATAAGAGCGGAGAAGTGAGCCAGTGGAGAAGTTGCCCCATCAACCAATCAGCAGCTCTGTATCATTTTATAGTAGGTACAAAATGGCAAGCTGCTCAATCAGATTGTGATGTCACTCAGGTGCTAAAAGGGAGGGGTAATTCTGTGTAAGAAAAAACAATTTGTGTTCCCTAATGCACACTGAGTGAGAAATAATACTACATAATAATCAGATAATACGGAGATCGTAGTTGCGTATATCTGCAGATATAGGGTTAAGCCCCCAGGCCGTTCGGCAAGGCGTCTCCATCACTGGGGGTCCATAATACTAGATATGGGTCCGGGGTGCAGGACCCCACCACGTCGGCACTGGTCGGCTACCCCAGGTCAGCACACAGGTGAAAGTTAATAAGGGTTAATAAGAAGCACATAAGTGCTATATAAGTGAAGTGCGATTAAAATAATACAACAATATATACAAAGTGATATGGAAAATCATAAGTGTTAATAAAGTGTTAGGGTGTGCCGACCTGAAGCCGCCCAGCCATACCGACACAGGGGCCACCGCACCCCACACCCACCCCATAAATAATTACATATATGTTTGGGTCTGAATGCCCAGTGTAAGGCCACATGATAATGGCTCCTACAGAATCTGAGAGCCAGCTTACCTGGAGACACCCCTAACTTCTCCAATGGCACTCTGGAGTCAGCAATCCCTCCTAATGCTGACACATCCATGCCTCTCTAAATACAATGTACAAAATGGCAAGCTGCTCAATCAGATTGTGATGTCACTGTGTAAGAAAAACAATTTGTGTTCCCTAATGCACACTGAGTGAGAAATAATACTACATAATAATCAGATAATACGGAGATCTTAGTTGCGTATATCTGCATATATATGGTAAAGCCCCCAGGCCGTTCGGCAAGGCGTCTCCGTCACTGAGGGTCCCTAATACTAGGTATGGGTCCGGGGTGCAGGACCCCTCCACGTCGGCACAGGTCGGCTACCCCAGGTCAGCACACAGGTGAAAGTTAATTATATAGTAGGCAAATTATAGATGTTACTTCAGTGCTGATTGGTTGCCATGAGCAACTTCTCCACTGGCTCACTTCTCCGCTCTTATCACTGCTTAGTAAATGTCCCCCTAAGGTGTTTATTTCTGTGCGACCCAGCCAGGTTTTACCTTGCTAGAAGGGGCGTTGTGTGGCTGGTTCTGATTTCTGTGTCTCTCTGAGGACCCTGCCTACATATACTGAGTTTTCACTAGTGTCTGTGTGTGTGTAGGTGTCCCTTTATAATCATGTCCAGGGACTGTGTGTCTTGTACAGCAGAATGTCTCTCATTCTCTGGGGACTCAATACCCTGTACTCAGGATAGTGTTCACTCCCAGTCCAGTGGGGCTGAACCCCCATGGTTGGCCTCCATTAAAGGAATGATTTCACATATTTCTGCTAAGCTGTCTCATACTGAGAATGAGACAAAATTCTTACGGCAGTCTATGGATGACCTGATAAATAGAGATTCAGCTCCCATGCCTGCGCCCCACACTCTCTCTATTTGCCCACAAAAGCGTACTCTGGTCCAAATCATGCAGGGTGATACTGATCCTGACACGTCGGATCCAGAGGAGGGTAAAGTGGATGCGAGTGTGGGGGATGCTGTCCTGTCACAGGGTATACAGGCCCTCATTGAGGCTATCAGATCAGACTAAAGATGTAGAAGAGGAATCTTATTTTAACACTAAAAAGAAATCCTCAGCTACTTTCCCAGCTTCAAAGGAATTAAATGCCCTGTTTGAAGAGATGAGGGTGAACCCTGACAAAAAGTGTCAGATCCCTAAAAGGCTGATTTCTTCCTTTCCCTTTCCTGCGGAGGATAAGAAGAAATGGGAAAACCCGCCAATTGTGGGCGCATCAGTGTCCAGGTTGTCATGTAAGATAGTCTTACCGGTTCCCAGGGCCGTGTCCTTAAAGGACGCAGCTGACCGCAAGCTTGAGACAACTCTCAAATCTTTATACACTGCGGCTGGGGTGGCCCAGAGACCCACTATTGCTTGTGCATGGATCACTAGGGCCATTGTTAAGTGGTCAGGTAACCTACTGTAATTGACGGCTTAGATTCCTTACCCGTGGGAGAGATTATTTTACTCCTACAGTATGGGGGTAATTCTGAGTTGATCGCAGCAGGACATTTTTTAGCAGTTGGGCAAAACCATGTGCACTGCAGGGGAGGCAGATATAACATTTGCAGATAGAGTTAGATTTGGGTGGGTTATTTTATTTCTGTGCAGGGTAAATACTGGCTACTTTATTTTTACACTGCAAATTAGATTGCAGATTGAACACACCACACCCAAATCTAACTCTCTCTGCACATGTTATATCTGCCTCCCCTGCAGTGCACATGGTTTTGCCCAATTGCTAACAGAATTCCTGCTGCGATCAACTTGGAATTACCCCCTATATTCAGGATTCTGCTAATTTTATGGTGGAGGCCTTAAAGGAAATTGGTTTGCTCAACGCACGCACCACTGTCATGGCAGTGTCAACACGCAGAGGCTTGTGGCTACGCCAGTGGACTGTGGATGCGGATTCCAGGAAAGGCGAGGAAAACCTACCATTCACGGGTGAGGATCTTTTTGGAGATGAACTGGATACGTGGATATCCAAAGCTACAACGGGTAAGTCTACATACCTTCCTTCCGCAGCAACCCCAGCTAGGAAAACCTACTCTGCTCCAACTCTGCAGTCCTTTCGGACTGCAACATTTAAAGGAAAATCCAAGGGTTCTTCTACAACCTTCCGAGGCGGTAAAAGTAAACCCAGAAAACCTGCGTCTGCAGGTTCTCAGGAACAGACCTCCAGATCTGCTTTCTCAAAGCCTTCAGCATGATGGTGGACCGCACTGCCTGGAAGACAGGCAGGTGGGAGCCCGGTTACTTTATTTCAGTCACATATGGGCGACATCATGTCAAGATTCCTGGATCAAAGAGATTATCGCACAGGGATACAGACTAGAATTTCAGGAACTCCCACCTCCCAGATTCTTCAAATCCGGCTTACCAGCTTCTCCAGAAGCAACTTTGACTTTGCAGGCAGCGATTCAAAAACTGGTGCAGACTCAGGTCATTGTCCCAGTTCCACTACACCTACAAAACAAGGGTTATTATTCCAACCTGTTTGTAGTACCGAAACCGGACGGTTCGGTAAGGCTCAATTTAAACCTCATTTCACTGAACCCGTACTTATGGGTGTTCAAATTCAAGATGGAGTTTCTGAGAGCGGTGATCTCAGGTCTGGAGGAGGGGGAATTCCTCGTGTCTCTCGACATCAAGGATGCGTACCTTCACATTCCGATTTGGCCGCCTCACCAGACATATCTAAGGTTTGCCCTGCAGGACTGTCACTACCAGTTTCAGGCCCTGCCATTTGGCCTTTCCACGGCACCAAGGGTTTTCACCAAGGTGATGGCAGAGATAATGTTTCTCCTCTGCAAACAGAGAGTGAGCATTATACCATACCTGGATGACCTGCTGATAAGAGCGCCTTCCACGGGGAGGTTGTTGGACAGCATTGCCCTCTCAACCAGACTTCTCCAGGATCACAAATGGATTCTGAACCTAACAAAATCCAACCTGGAACCAACACGGAGGCTTCTGTTCCTAGGAATGATCCTGGGTACGGAGGAACAAAAGGTGTTCCTTCCCTTAGAAAAGGCATTGTTAATCCAGTCAATGGTCCGGGATGTCCTAAAACCAACCCGGATATCGGTGCATCTGTGTATTCGCCTTCTGGGGAAGATGGTATCCTCTTACAAGGCTCTGCAGTTTGGAAGGTTTCATGCCAGGCCAATCCAGCTGGATCTGTTGGACAAATTGTCCGGATCACATCTTCACTTGCACCAAAGGATATCTCTGTCCCCAAAAGCCAGGATTTGTCTTCTATGGTGGCTCCAGACTTCTCACCTGACCGAGGGTCGATGGTTCAGGATTCAAAATTGGATTCTGCTAATTACGGACGCAAGCCTCAGAGGTTGGGGAGCAGTCACCCAAGGGGAACAGTTCCAAGGAAAATGGTCAAGTCAGGAAGCCATTGTTCCGATCAACATTCTGGAATTAAGGGCCATATACAATGCCCTTCTACAGGCATCGCATCTTCTTCAAGATCAAGCCATTCAGGTTCAGTCGGACAATGTGACGGCCGTAACGTACATACACCGACAGGGCGGAATGAAGAGCAGAGCTGCAATGTCAGAGGTGACAAAAATTGTCCTCTGGGCAGAAAGATACGTGCTGGCGCTGTCGGCAATCTTCATTCCGGGAATAGACAACTGGGAAGCGGACTTCCTCAGCAGCTTCCTCTCCATCCAGGAGAGTTGGGCCTTCACCCGCAGGTGTTCGAGTCCTTGAGAAGTCGGTGGGGAATTCCACAGATAGACATGATGGTATCCCGTCTCAACAAGAAGCTAAAGCGGTATTGTTCCAGGTCGAGGGACCCACAAGCAGTGGCGGTGGACGCTCTGGTGACTCCATGGGTTTGCCACATGGTTTACGTGTTGTCACCTCTTCCACTGATCCCCAAAATTCTCAAAAGAATAAAAAGGGAAAAGGTTCAAGTGACTCTCATTGCTCCAGATTGGCCGAGAAGGGCCTGGTATACGGACCTACATGAGTCACTCCTGGAGGACCCATGGCCTCTACCTCTGCGAGAGGATCTTCTGCAACAGGGGCCGTTCTTCTATCAAGACTTACCGCGGCTATGTTTGACGGCATGGAAGATGAACATCAGATTTTAACCCGGAAAGGCATTCCGAACGAGGTTATTCCAACCCTGATCCAAGCTAGGAAAGGGGTAACATCTAAACATTACCACCGTATTTGGAAAAAATATGTCTCGTTGTGCAAAAACAGGAAATTTCCTGCAGTGGAATTTCAACTGGGACGCTTTCTCCTTTTTCTACAGTCAGGTGTGGATGTGGGCCTACGTTTGGGCTCCTTGAAAGTCCAGATTTTGGCCTTGTCCATTTTCTTCTAGAAACAATTGGCTTCCCTCCCTGAGGTTCAGACATTCTTGAAGGGGGTTCTGCACCTCCAACCGCCTTTTGTGCCTCCCACGGCACCTTGGGATCTTAGGGGGTCATTCTGAGTTGATCGCTCGCTAGCAGTTTTTAGCAGTCATGCAAACGCTAAGCCGCCGCCCTCTGGGAGTGTATTTTAGCTTAGCAGAAGTGCGAATGAAAGGATTTCAGAGCGGCTACAAAAAAAAAAAAAGTGCAGTTTTAGAGTAGCTCCAGACCTACTCCTAGCTTGCGATCACTTCAGACTGTTCAGTTCCGGATTTGACTTCACAAACACGGCCTGCGTTCTCCCAGCCACGCCTGTGTTTTTCCTGGCACGCCTGCGTTTTTTCAAACACTCCCTGAAAACGGTCAGTTGACACCCAGAAACGCCCACTTCATGTCAATCACTCTGCGGCCAGCAGTGCGACTGAAAAGCTTCGCTAGACCTTGTGTGAAACTGCATCACCGTTGTGAAAGTACGTAGTGCGTGTCCATTGCGCCGCATACGCATGCGCATAAGTGCAGTTTTTTTTCATCATCGTTGCGCAGCGAACATTTTCAGCTAGCGATCAACTCAGAATGACCCCCATAATGTGGTGTTGCGGTTTCTGCAATCGGACTGGTTTGAACCTTTAAAGGAGGTTGACGTTAAGTTTCTTACATGGAAAACTGTTACACTGTTGGCCTTGGCTTCCGCAAGGCGTGTGTCCGAACTGGGGTCATTGTCTTACAAAAGCCCCTGTTTGGTTTTTCATGAGGATAGAGCTGAACTCAGAACTCCCTGGATGTTGTGAGGGCTTTGAGGGTCTACGTGAAGAGGACAGCTCGTCACAGAAAATCTGACTCGCTGTTTGTTCTCTGTGATCCCAAAATGATTGGGTGTACTGCTTCAAAGCAGTCTATTGCTCACTGGATCAGGCTTACTATCCAGCAAGCTTTTTCATCGGCAGGATTGCCAGTTCCGAAAGTACAGGCCCACTCTACTGGGTCAGTGGGTTCTTCCTGGGCAGCTGGCCGGGGTGTCTCGGCTTTACAGCTCTGCCGAGCAGCTACCTGGTCAGGATCGAACACGTTTGCTAAGTTCTACAAGTTCGATACTTTGGCCTCTAAGGACCTTCAGTTTGGTCAATCAGTTCTGCAGGAACCTCAGCACTCTCCCACCCGGTTTGGGAGCTTTGGTACATCCCCATGGTAGTAATGTGGACCTCAGTATCCTCTAGGACGTAACAAAAAATAGGATTTTAATTATCTACCGGTAAATCCTTTTCTTGTAGTCCGTAGAGGATACTTGGTGCCCGCCCAGTGCTTCGTGTTTCCTGCCCTGTTACTTAGTTAAGTAATGTTGTTGGTTCAGCTGTTGCTGTTCCTGTTCAGTTTGGTTAGCATGGCTTTCCTCTTGTATGTGTGTGCTGGTTCGAATCTCACAACTGTTTAGTTAAATTCTTCTCTCGAAGTATGTCCATCTCCTCTGGCACAGTTTCTAGTCTGGTGGGAGGTGCATAGAGGGAGGAGCCAGCCCACACTATTGATTTCTTAAAGTGCCCATGTTTCCTAGTGGACCCGTCTATACCCCATGGTACTAATGTGGACCCCAGTATCCTCTACGGACTACGAGAAAAGGATTTACCGGTAGGTAATTAAAATCCTATTATTTTAATGTAGATTAATTATTACTCTTTTACCTTATGTCTAGTTTAAAGTTGCCTAAATTTTGCTTAAAACCAGTAACCGATATAAACACAATTGATGTGTAAAATTTACCATCTAAACCAGTATGTCCCAAATGCGGTCTTCAGGGGTGAGATCCGGATTCAAGTCTGTGGTGGCTCCAGGCTAACTTACTTGTGAGGGCCCCTACCAATAACATTGGCCCTCATTCCGAGTTGATCGGTCGCAAGGCGAATTTAGCAGAGTTACACACGCTAAGCCGCCGCCTACTGGGAGTGAATCTTAGCATCTTAAAATTGCGACCGATGTATTCGCAATATTGCGATCACAAACTACTTAGCAGTTTTAGAGTAGCTCCACACTTACTCTGCCTGTGCGATCAGTTCAGTGCTTGTCGTTCCTGGTTTGACGTCACAAACACACCCAGCGTTCGCCCAACCACTCCCCCGTTTCTCCGGCCACTCCTGCGTTTTTTCCGGAAACGGTAGCGTTTTCAGCCACACGCCCATAAAACGCCGTGTTTCCGCCCAGTAACACCCATTTCCTGTCAATCACATTACGATCGCCGGAGCGAGGAAAAAGCCGTGAGTAAAAATACTATCTTCATTGTTAAATTACTTGGCGCAGTCGCAGTGCGAATATTGCGCATGCGTACTAAGCGGATTTTCATTGCGATGCGATGAAAAATACCGAGCGAACGACTCGGAATGAGGGCCATTGTCAATATAATATGCTGGTAATGTTATCAAAAAGAGTAATATGTAAATGCTCCAAGTACCGCAAATGTGTTAAACACTGTGTGGCCGGAGGGGCTCCAGCCCACGTGGAAAATGGCCGCCGCGGCACTGGAGGGGTTAACCCCTAGTGCCCGGCGCCATTTTACAGACAATGGGCGCTTGGCGCCAGGTTTAAACTATTGTGGGCGCTAGGCGCCGTGTTTTAGTAATGTTTAAAAATATGTATTTTTAAATGTGTGCCGTGGTCCCGGACCTCTCCGGAGACCACGGCAGTGAGGGCAGCCCCCGGCGCGCTGAGCAGAGTGTGCGCGCCGGGGGAGAAGGGGACTGCTGCAGCCGGGAGATCAGCTCCCGCTGCAGCCATCGGGTGTGCGCCGCCGGAGTCCGGGAGCTCCGCTCCCGGCAGCGGTGAGCACAGCCCCCCAGCGCACTGAGCTGTGTGTGCGCCGGGGGGGGGGGGGGAGAAGGGTGAGCCGCTGCGGCTGGGAGCTCGGCTCCCGCTGCAGCGCGCTCTGGGCTTGCCTGAGCTGGGGGACGGGAGCTCTGCTCCCGGCGCCTCAGCACACTGGAGGCGGCCAGCCGCGGCAGCCGGGACGAACATCCCGGGCTGCTGGGCAGCAAGGGGGGTGCGCCGCATCCCGGCTCCCCGCCGGACGCTGCGGCGAGGCCACAGATCCAGCGCCGCATACAGGGGACCGGGCTAGCCGGCTCCCTGGCGGCGAGGGGATGAGTAGGTTGGTGAGTGCTGGGGTCCGGGAGCTACGCTCCCGGCACCTCAGCGCTGAAACAAGCCAGAGCCACAGCGGCCGGGACAAGTGTCCCGGGCCGCCGGGCTTCGGATCAGGGGTGTGCGCCGCTACGTGCGGCGAGGCCACAAAGTGAGTGCCCCACTGGGGGGACAGGGAGCGCCAGCTCCCTTGACCCCAGAGGCAGGCAGGCAGGCTGGAGGATGGGGGAAGCCAGCCCCATACCTCCAGCACAGACAGAGTCCTAGCAGCCAGGCTGCAGGACTAGGGGACGGGATGTAAAAAGAAAAACAAAGACATTGTTTTAAATGTAATAACATGTACAGTGTGTTTTAAATGTGATGTATTTAAAGGTAAATGCACTTACTTGGTTGGTAAGGCAGTGCATCGGCACATACAGAGCAGAACCGTGGTTCCAAACGCCACGGCAGGTTAGGAGTTTGGTGGTGGCAGCAAAAACCCGCCCACAACGCAGTGGGTGGAGTCAGTAACAGGCGGTTACTGACGGTAAGCGGGAATCCCCTATGTGGTCAGGCCTCGTGTGACTTGACCTTCCATTCTGTGCGCAGCCAACGGGACGCGAAAGCGGCGAGTGCTTTCGTACGGGACCGTCCTGTCACAGAAATTGGTGGCATAGAGGTGGGATTATCCCAGGCGGCTTTTCATCACCCGATTGGAGAAGCCGAGTTACTCAGGAGAGGAGTAACTGCAGCGCAGGAGAACGCACAAGATGGCGGAATTCAGCGGAATGTCCAAGGATGATCTGGAGATCGTGTGCCAGGAGAGGGTGTGGGACCCCCCTCTTCAGCTCATCACCCCCAAAGACAAGCATCTTCCAACCCGGGTGCTCTTGGCCAGCAACCGCACCGCAGCGTCCCTGCAACTGATCAGAGATCATCGGTGCCACGACTGGAGAAGAAGTGCTACGGCTGTGGGAAAATCGGACATCTGAGGATGAACTATCCTGCATCCCAAGCACCCCAGACTCGTGCCCCAAATCCGAGTGCTGGAGCCCGGCTCGCTTGTTTGACGAGAGGAGATGAGCCTACAGAGACTGTTCCCCCTCCAGTCAGTCTGATGGAGTGTGGTGAGAGACAGGTGCACTCTGCGGAGAGAGTCACCTGCATGGCCAAACAGCCCCTACACAACATGTGGAGGCACCTGCAGCCGGTCCACGTGGGACCCCTTCAGGGAGAAGGCCTAAGAGATTCTAGGGCCTCAATCACTGTGGTGAGCCCCCACCTTATAGATCCTGCTGCAGTATTGCAGGGTCGCACTGCCAAGGTCACCCTGGCAGATGGAATGGAGAAAGCGGTTCCCATGGCAAGAGTCTACCTGGACTGGGGAGCTGGACCAGAGTTGCGAGAAGTTGCCGTCATGGATGGTCTCCCAACTGATATGGTCCTGGGAAATGATCTGGGTGGTGGGATCGTCACTACGTTTGTTGGCGCCATTCCCCGGAGTCAAGTTCCAGAACCACCGTTGACATCAGCTACTCCAGCACAGCCCAGCCCAGAGGAAAAGACTACAGCTGCTAGATACTGCCAGCACAGCCAACCACAGCATCAACCAGCCCAGAGGAAAAGATTACAGCGGCTAGATCGGCACATCGACCCCGCATGCCTTTTGCCTCTGGTATGCCTACGTCCCCTAGCAACGCAGAGGATGTCGGATCCAGCTGGTTTGATCCTGTGGGGGTGCCCAGTGATGCTCCTGACCCAAGTGGTTTGCCAACTCCGGCGGTGAGTATGAGAAACCACACTGACTTTTCCATGACTGACCCCTACCAGACTGACCCTAGTAGTCCCCACCTAGATCCCCCTGTAGAGTGTCCCAATTTAGGAGAGATTGCGGGCCACAGGCAGGAGTTTAGGGAGGCTCAACTCTCTGACCAATCCCCGAAAGGCATGAGGCGCCACTCTGGCAGCGGCCTTGACCGGGTTGGGGCGGGAAGTTTGACCTGGCGGGAACGGTTAAGGTACAGGGTAGCCAGGAAAGTGGGAGGGGATAGACCAGATAGGGAATGTGTCCAACTGGTCCCCCCAGGGAACGTTCCTGCGCAACCGGTGTCGGTTGCCAGCGAAACCCCTTTGGACAGTAACCCGGAGACAGACCGTACCCTGAAGTGCCTGACACAGAGCTTACCCTGATCTGGAATGTCGGATGACGCCCAGACCAACTGTAAGGCTGGTGCCATGCGTTGGCAGCTGGGGCACTCCAGCGGTTGTGTTGTCTCTGGGCCTCTGCCCACAGGAGAACCTTTACTGCCAGTTGCTGTGGACATAGCAGGTCCCCTGCCTATGCTCAGTAGATCGGGGAAGTCACGCAGCCTCCCTGTAGTGGATGCCACACAGGATCCAGAGGCTGGTGGTCTGGCCGCCGTCACTGTGGCACAGGTAGCGGACGATGAGGGAAGAGTAGGCCTAGGTGACAGGGTAGGTTTCCCGAGTCATAGGTCGACAGAAGAGGATTGGAGGGCAGGTCTGACAGTTCGGGCAGACAGTTGCCAGCTAGGTATGATGGAGGTGCAGTGCCTGGGGCACCATGTGGGAGGAGACAGGGGTAGACCCAAACCAGAGGGTGAAGGCAACCAGAGGCTGTCCCCGACCCACATCACCCAGACCGGCACTGACCTTAGAACCTGTAAGGCCCTACGGACACGTTGTCATTGACTTTAGTCCTGTAGTGAACCCCTTGACAGAGATGGCTAGGAAGGGCATTCCCAAGTCAGTGGACTTTGCACCCGCTTGCGAGTTGGCATTCCAGTCATTGAAGGAGGATCGGGTACCCGCTCCAGTGCTGATGGCGCACATTCTGGACCAGGACTGTGTGTTACGAACTACTGCGCCACTGCACGGACTGGGAGCAGTCCGAGCCAGAAAGAGCCATATGGGCAGGAGCACCCTGTGGCCTGTTTGAGCAGTATACTGCTATTGTGGGAGGTGGGGTATGCCACAATTGGGACACCGTGGGTGGCACTTGTTTGTAACCAGCCCCCCACCGTGGTGACTTACCACCCACCTGTTAGGTGGCTGCAACCTACCTTGGGGAAATTTGACAGACTTTTGTGGTGGAGCTTTGAACTTGGACTTCAGGTGGACTATTTGCACATTGTGCACCCACGAAGAGAGGCCCACTACACTAGGGATGAACTGTCTAGGCCGGAGCCTACACCCCCCAGGTAGCGTCCCCTTCACCCCAACGGACTGCGGGACCAGGACCCAAATCGTTGGGACATGGGTCCCTGGTTGACCCGCTTGAATGGGGGGGGGGAGGAGTGTGGCTGGAGGGCCTCCAGCCCACGTGGAAAATGGCCGCCGCGGCACTGAAGGGGTTAACCCCTAGTGCCCGACGCCATTTTACAGACAATGGGCGCTTGGCGCCAGGTTTAAACTATTGTGGGCACTAGGCGCCGTGTTTTAGTAATGTTTAAAAATATGTATTTTTAAATGTGTGCCGTGGTCCCGGACCTCTCCGGAGACCACGGCAGTGAGGGCAGCCCCCGGCGCGCTGAGCAGAGTGTGCGCGCCGGGGGAGAAGGGGACTGCTGCAGCCAGGAGATCAGCTCCCGCTGCAGCCATCGGGTGTGCGCCGCCGGAGTCCGGGAGCTCTGCTCCCGGCAGCGGTGAGCACAGCCCCCCCGGCGCACTGAGCTGTGTGTGCGCCGGGGGGGGAGAAGGGTGAGCCGCTGCGGCTGGGAGCTTGGCTCCAGCTGCAGCGCGCTCTGGGCTTGCCTGAGCTGGGGGACGGGAGCTCTGCTCCCAGCGCCTCAGCACACTGGAGGCGGCCAGCCGCGGCAGCGGGGACGAACGTCCCGGGCTTCTGGGCGGCAAGGGGGGTGCGCCGCAGCCCGGCTCCCCGCCAGATGCTGCGGCGAGGCTACAGATCCAGCGCCGCATACAGGGGACAGGGCTAGCCAGCTCCCTGGCGGCGAGGGGATGAGTAGGTTGGTGAGTGCTGGGGTCCTCAGCGCTGAAACAAGCCAGAGCCACAGCGGCCGGGACAAGTGTCCCGGGCCGCCGGGCTTCGGATCAGGGGGGTGCGCCGCTACGTGCGGCGAGGCCACAAAGTGAGTGCCCCACTGGGAGGACAGGGAGCGCCAGCTCCCTGGACCCCAGAGGCAGGCAGGCAGGCAGGCTGGAGGATGGGGGAAGCCAGCCCCATACCTCCAGCACAGACAGAGTCCTAGCAGCCAGGCTGCAGGACTAGGGGACAGGATGTAAAAAGAAAAACAAAGACATTGTTTTAAATGTAATAACATGTACAGTGTGTTTTAAATGTGATGTATTTAAAGGTAAATGCACTTACTTGGTTGTGTGTCCCAGGAGGGGGGAATCCATGGCTGTGCAGGCTGATGGATTCTCCCAGACCTTTTCCCCCAAAAACGGAATAGTTTCCCATCCAGCCTCACACTTCAAAGGGGCATTGGGAGAAAGAGAAGAAGCTCAGCTGTGAAACAAGCTGAGTGGTTTTCTGGAGCTCCATGGAGATCACCCGTAGTGGCCTGGAAACCTGGACCGGGGAGCCAGGCTTCCCAGCTCTGGAGCCCAAATCCAGGCTGCAGGCAGTGGGCTGGGTCCCGGGCAGGTTTCTGGAAGTCAGTTTAGGAGGGAAAACTTCCCCCAGCCTAGACTGAACGGCAGCGGGGCGTATCCTGATCCTCCAGGATGGGACAGTCAAAGGAGAACGACCACTCCCCACTGTCCATAGGGAACAATGTTAGCTGTGCATGTGACCAAGGCATGCACAGCTCATGGGTAAACATTGATTGGTTGTACACCACAGGGCGGGCTTACCCCCTGTGGTAATGTGTATTGGAGTGGGATAAAAGGAGGGCAGTTGGCCCATAGAGATGGTATTGTACCATCTTTATTCTGCTGAAACATCTGATTGTATGCTGTTGCCCCTAGCAATAGGGAGGAGCCTTTTTAAAGGTTATTATCATTGAGCAAATAAACATCATTGCCTCAAGAAGACTGCTTCATCTTGTGGCCAAACCTAGCCCCGTCCTCCGGCTGTCCAGGGAAGCACCTAACGTCTCCAAGTTCCGCCTTCCGCCAGCTACCGGTAGAGGCCTAGCAAGTGGCTAGTGGGGATTCGTCAGCACCACACAGGTGTGGTAAGGCAGTGCGTCGGCACATACAGAGCAGAACCGTGGTTCCAAACGCCACGGCAGGTTAGGAGTTTGGTGGTGGCAGCAAAAACCCGCCCACAACGCAGTGGGTGGAGTCAGTAACAGGCGGTTACTGACGGTAAGCGGGAATCCCCTATGTGGTCAGGCCTCGTGTGACTTGACCTTCCATTCTGTGCGCAGCCAACGGGACGCGAAATCGGCGAGTGCTTTCGTACGGGACCGTCCTGTCACACACATTATAGTGGCTCTGGCTCACAATATGCAACATAGCAACCCCCGTTTACATATGTCACACTGCAAAATATGCTGGTGATGTACCTATATGTGAGGGGGCCATCATGTGTTGGGGCCCCCTGGTTGACCGCCCCTTGCCACCCTGTTGTTAATCCAGCACTCTCGGGTGGAGCTGACAGTGTGCAATTTCCATTATACAGCTGGCACACAGGTGTATCCACTACTAAAGGCCGATAAGTTAAACTACTGTACGTTCCCTAGTATAGCTTCTAATGGGGAAAGGAAGTGACAAGGTACATGGATCCCAGGAACAGAGAAGTTGACAAGAGAAGGTGGAAGCGTTGGCGGAGAGAAGGCGTCTGCCAGTGAGAGACTGCTGTGTGAGTACAGCATTAGAGAAGAGCTGCTGATTACATTACATTACTATTTTGCAACACATTTTTAAACAGAAACCACTGCCGTGTGTTTGTGCCACTGCTCTGTTGCTTAGTTTGGCCAGCCAAAGTACTGATAATCTGTACTTTGCAGCCCAGGGCGCACCTACGTGAACATCTGGATCAAGCCCATTGTTGTATGTATTGTCTATTTGTCTGTTTATTGCTGTTGTTTCCTGACTTGCCACTAGAATAGGTGGCCAGCAGTGTTTCATATATTATTTTGTGTTCTTTTGCTCCCATGTTGTGGCAGGGCTGGCATGCCCATCTAGCACTTCTTCCAGGTGGGGCGATGGTCTAATGGGCTGGTCAAACTGCACAGAGAGACGGTCTGGCCGAGCAGTGCACCTTCCATGCACTCTGCTTGGCTGCCTGGCACTGTGGCAGAAGGAAACAGGGGCTGCCTGAGCAGCTCCATCTCATAATGCTCTGCTCGGCCGGATCCTGACAGTACCCCTCCTTTTTAGGGTGGTCTCTGAACACCCACGCTGCTTAGTGGGACTCTTGGCATGAATGGTACAAATCAGTCTTGGAGCATGAATATCCTCTGCAGCCACCCAAGATCTTTCCTCCGGACCATATCCTTTCCAATCTATGAGATACTAGAGACGACCATACCTCTTGCGGGAGTCAAGAATCTTTTGAGGTGTTGGAAGTGGATGAAGACGACCCGAAGGAGATGTTCGTAGACTTTTATGTTGAGCACACTTGGAACAGGCTGCTACAAATTCAAAGACATCCGTTTTAAGATGAGGCCATCAGTAGAATCATTGAATGAACTTGAGAGTCTTAGTTAAGACCACCAGCATGACCCATGAAAGGTGAAGAATGAGCCCACGTAAGCAATTTCCTGCAAAGTTTTGGTGCCACAAAAAGTTCTCCCCAGAGGAGGAAGAGGAACAGTATGAGTAGAAGCAAATGAAGCCAAATTTAGAAAAAATTGTTTCTCAGAGGAGTCGAGTGAATCATCCATTTGAAAAGAACAAGAAAGTGCATCTGCTCTTCGATTTAAAGTTCCTGGGTGGTAAGAGAGTTTGAAGGAGAACCGAGAGAAGAAGAGAGCCCACCTGGCTTGCCATGGGTTTAAACAATGAGCTGTCTGGAGGTACAGAAGATTCTTGTGATCCGTGATAACAGAGATAGGGTGTTGAGCTCCCTCTAATAAATATTGCCACTCTTCAAAAGCTAATTTTATGGCCAACAGTTCTTGTTCACCAATAGGATAATTTTGCTCTACTTGGGAGAATCTTTGAGAAAAATATGCACAATGATGACTTTTCTTATCTTCGAAGAGCTGAGAAAGAACTACCCCGACTCCCACTGAAGAAGCATCTACAGTACTTCCACCTGAAAAGGGAGATTGAGATCAGATTGGCGAAGAATTGGAGCGGACATGAAGGCCTCTTTTAAGAATGTGAAGGCTTCCAAAACCTCGGGTGGCCACATTAAAGGATTGGATACTTTCCTGGTTAACATGGTAATTGGGGCGATGACAGTGGAGTAGTTCTTGATAAATTTTCTGTAAAAGTTGTCAAAGCCAAGAAATCGTTGTATCCCTTTTAGAGTGGTAGGAAGAGTCCAGTCATGAATCGCTTGAACCTTGGTTGAATCTATCTGTAGCTCCTGACCGGAGACGACACAACCGAGAAAGGTGATGGAGGGTACCTCAAAGGTGCACTTTTCCAGCTTGCAAAAAAAATGATTCTTCCTAAAACGGCTTAAGACCTCTTTGACTTTCTCACGATGGACCTTCAAATCTTTAGAAAAAATGAGAATATCGTCCAAATATACCACTAGGCAACTGTAAAGAAGATCTCTGAATATCTCGTTCACAAGGTTCTGGAAGACCGCCAGAGCATTGCAGAGACCGAAGGGCATCACTAGATACTCGTAATGCCCATCCTGGGTGTTGAAGGCGGTCTTCCATTCGTCTCCATAACGAATACATATCAGGTTATAAGCCCCTCGAAGGTCCAGCTTAGTGAAAATGGTGGCCCCTTTCACTCGATCGAATAATTCAGGAATCAGGGGCAGAGGATATCTTTTCTTCACAGTGATCTCATTTAAACCCAGTAGTCTATGCATGGCCGCAGACCCCATCCTTTTTTTCACGAAAAAGAAACCTGCCCCGGCCGGAGAGGAAGAGGGGCGAATAGAACCTTTACTGAGAAGAAGTCACCCACCTAGCCGCACCCATGCCAACATAGAGGAGAGGATGATGAGGAGAAAATCTTATGTAGTCTAGAAGGTGCTAAATTCCACCTTTTATAAATTTTTTATACAGTACATTTTACTTAATCAACGGCAGACTGTGCAACTTTAATCTAATGATTTTGCATCCTCCTGGAGGGGGAACCGAATCGCTCTCCCATTTACATTCATGATGGAGAACATGTTCCGAGCATGAGGAATGCAGTAAATTATATAAAATGGAAATAATACCCTGCTTCATTGACTAATAGAAACACAATCTCTTGAAAGGTGCAAACCGCCGAAAGAGTATTGCTTTGGGAAAGGAGTGTAAAAAGGAGCGTATGTTACGCTCGGCTTGAGTTGAGGATCTGACGACTGACAATTGAATAAGGGAGCACCTTTCGGCAAAGAAAGGAAATGAGGTGGCTGAATATGGTTCTTACTCATGGATTGAAGAGTTGGCCCGAAGATGAAGAGGGGTAGGCAATGAGAGCAATGACTGAGAACGATACACTGAAGAAAGATTAATTCAGTTTTAATGAGACCTCAATCATACACAACGACTAGAAGATAAGTCCGAGTGAGTTCTGAAGAACAAAATGTTCATAACTTGTAGACGGTGCTGAAGAATACTGAATGGAGAAGTGACTTGTGATTTGGAAACAATGCTGAAATACACTGAATGAGGAGATGACTTGTGATTTGAAAATGATGATGAAGAACACTAAATGAGGAGATTACTTGTGATTTGTAAACGATGCTGAAGAGTACTGGATGAAGAGATGACTTGAAGAACAATGTTGAAGAGAGGATCGCTGTGAGCACTGACAACAAACGAAGACCCTCTACCTGTAGAGGGGGTCATTCCGACTTGATCGCTAGCTGAAAATGTTCGCTGCGCAGCGATGATGCAAAAAAAGAAACTTCTGCGCATGCGTATGCGGTGCAATGCGAACGAGCAACGTACTTTCGCAACGAATGATGTAGTTTCACACAAGGACTAGCAAAGCTTTTCAGTTGCACTGCTGGCCGCAGTGTGATTGACAGGAAGAGGGCGTTTCTGGGTGTCAACTGACCATTTTCAGGGAGTTTTTGAAAAAACGCAGGCGTGCCAGGAAAAACGCAGGTGTGGCTGGGTGAGCGCAGGGTGTGTTCGTGACGTCAAAATGGGAACTGAACAGTCTGAAGTTATCGCAAGCGCTGAGTAGTTCTGAAGCTACTCTGAAACTGCACAATTTTTTTTTTGTAGCCGCTCTGCGATCCTTTCGTTCGCACTTCTGCTAAGCTAAAATACACTCCCAGAGGGTGGCGGCTTAGCGTTTGCACGGCTGCTAAAAACAGCTAGCGAGTGATCAACTCGGAATGACCCCCAGAGGACCCAGCAGTTAAACCGCAAGAGCAGGTGGACTGGGAGCAAAGGACTGCAATAACAGAACTGACCACCGGGCAGCCTCCACTGAACCAGGATACCACTGGTTAACCTGGGAGCACAGAGCTTGAGCACCTTACAGCAGCAAGTAACTTGAAGCACTAGCACCATAGCTAAGCATCAACCCCTTTTTATTAGAGATGAGCGGGTTCGGTTCCTCGGAATCCGAATCCCCCCGAACTTCAGCCTTTTTACACGGGTCCGAGGCAGACTCGGATCTTCCCGCCTTGCTCGGCTAACCCGAGCGCGCCCGAACGTCATCATCCCGCTGTCGGATTCTCGCGAGGCTCGAATTCTATCGCGAGACTCGGATTCTATATAAGGAGCCGCGCGCCGCCGCCATTTTCACACGTGCATTGAGAATGATAGGGAGAGGACGTGGCTGGCGTCCTCTCCGTTTATAGTTACTGTTAGTAGTTAGTTGATCTGATTGCTGCTTAGCTTATTGTGGGGAGGATTGGGGAGAGCTGCTAGGAGGAGTACAGTCAGTGCAGAGTTTTGCTAGTTTTTTTTAATCCGTTCTCTGCCTGAAAAAAACGCTCCATACCATATCTGTGCTTAGCCTCAGTGTGCTGCATGATATATCTATGTATATCTGACTGTGCTGAGTGCTCACTGCTCACACAGCTGAATACCTACCTGTGGTGGGGTTTTTTTTTCTATCTTCTTCATACTAGTAGTTTAGGAGTCTGCTGACAGTGTCCAGCAGGTCCGTCATTATATTATATATACCTGCAGTAGTGATATATATATATTTTTTATATCATTATCATCTCTATACTAGCAGACGCAGTACGGTAGTCCACGGCTGTAGCTACCTCTGTGTCGTCAGTCACTCGTCATCCATAAGTATACTAGTATCCATCCATCTCCATTGTTTACCTGAGGTGCCTTTTAGTTGTGCCTATTAAAATATGGAGAACAAAAATGTTGAGGTTCCAAAAATAGGGAAAGATCAAAATCCACTTCCACCTCGTGCTGAAGCTGCTGCCACTAGTCATGGCCGAGACGATGAAATTCCATCAACGTCGTCTGCCAAGGCCGATGCCCAATGTCATAGTACAGAGCATGTAAAATCCAAAACACAAAATATCAGTAAAAAAAGGACTCAAAAACCTAAAATAAAATCGTCGGAGGAGAAGCGTAAACTTGCCAATATGCCATTTACCACACGGAGTGGCAAGGAACGGCTGAGGCCCTGGCCTATGTTCATGGCTAGTGGTTCAGCTTCACATGAGGATGGAAGCACTCAGCCTCTCGCTAGAAAAATTAAAAGACTTAAGCTGGCAAAAGCACAGCAAAGAACTGTGCGTTCTTCAAAATCACAAATCTACAAGGAGAGTCCAATTGTGTCGGTTGCGATGCCTGACCTTCCCAACACTGGACGTGAAGAGCATGCGCCTTCCACCATTTGCACGCCCCCTGCAAGTGCTGGAAGGAGCACCCGCAGTCCAGTTCCTGATAGTCAGATTGAAGATGTCAGTGTTGAAGTACACCAGGATGAGGAGGATATGGGTGTTGCTGGCGCTGGGGAGGAAATTGACAAGGAGGATTCTGATGGTGAGGTGGTTTGTTTAAGTCAGGCACCCGGGGAGACACCTGTTGGCCGTGGGAGGAATATGGCCATTGACATGCCTGGTGAAAATACCAAAAAAATCAGCTCTTCGGTGTGGAAGTATTTCAACAGAAATGCGGACAACAGGTGTCAAGCCGTGTGTTGCCTTTGTCAAGCTGTAATAAGTAGGGGTAAGGACGTTAACCACCTCGGAACATCCTCCCTTATACGTCACCTGCAGCGCATTCATCATAAGTCAGTGACAAGTTCAAAAACTTTGGGCGACAGCGGAAGCAGTCCACTGACCAGTAAATCCCTTCCTCTTGTAACCAAACTCACGCAAACCACCCCACCAACTCCCTCAGTGTCAATTTCCTCCTTCCCCAGGAATGCCAATAGTCCTGCAGGCCATGTCACTGGCAATTCTGACGAGTCCTCTCCTGCCTGGGATTCCTCCGATGCATCCTTGCCTACTGCTGCTGGCGCTGCTGTTGTTGCTGCTGGGAGTCGATGGTCATCCCAGAGGGGAAGTCGTAAGACCACTTTTACTACTTCCACCAAGCAATTGACTGTCCAACAGTCCTTTGCGAGGAAGATTAAATATCACAGCAGTCATCCTGCTGCAAAGCGGATAACTGAGGCCTTGGCATCCTGGGCGGTGAAAAACGTGGTTCCGGTATCCATCATTACTGCAGAGCCAACTATAGACTTGATTGAGGTACTGTGTCCCCGGTACCAAATACCATCTAGGTTCCATTTCTCTAGGCAGGCGATACCGAAAATGTACACAGACCTCAGAAAAAGACTCACCAGTGTCCTAAAAAATGCAGTTGTACCCAATGTCCACTTAACCACGGACATGTGGACAAGTGGAGCAGGGCAGACTGAGGACTATATGACTGTGACAGCCCACTGGGTAGATGTATTGACTCCTGCCGCAAGAACAGCAGCGGCGGCACCAGTAGCAGCATCTCGCAAATGCCAACTCTTTCCTAGGCAGGCTACGCTTTGTATCACCGCTTTCCAGAATACGCACACAGCTAAAAACCTCTTATGGCAACTGAGGAAGATCATCGCAGAATGGCTTACCCCAATTGGACTCTCCTGTGGATTTGTGGCATCGGACAACGCCAGCAATATTGTGTGTGCATTAAATATGGGCAAATTCCAGCACGTCCCATGTTTTGCACATACCTTGAATTTGGTGGTGCAGAATTATTTAAAAAACGAGAGGGGCGTGCAAGAGATGCTGTCGGTGGCCAGAAGAATTGCGGGACACTTTCGGCGTACAGGCACCACGTACAGAAGACTGGAGCAACACCAAAAACGCCTGAACCTGCCCTGCCATCATCTGAAGCAAGAAGTGGTAACGAGGTGGAATTCAACCCTCTATATGCTTCAGAGGTTGGAGGAGCAGCAAAAGGCCATTCAAGCCTATACAACTGACCACGATATAGGAGGTGGAATGCACCTGTCTCAAGCGCAGTGGAGAATGATTTCAACGTTGTGCAAGGTTCTGCAACCTTTTGAACTTGCCACACGTGAAGTCAGTTCAGACACTGCCAGCCTGAGTCAGGTCATTCCCCTCATCAGGCTTTTGCAGAAGAAGCTGGAGACATTGAAGGAGGAGCTAACACTGAGCGATTCCGCTAGGCATGTGGGACTTGTGGATGGAGCCCTTAATTTGCTTAACAAGGATTCACGGGTGGTCAATCTGTTGAAATCAGAGCACTACATTTTGGCCACCGTGCTCGATCCTAGATTTAAAACCTACGTTGTATCTCTCTTTCCGGCAGACACAAGTCTGCAGGGGTTCAAAGAACTGCTGGTGAGAAAATTGTCAAGTCAAGCGGAACGCGACCTGTCAACATCTCCTCCTTCACATTCTCCCGCAACTGGGGGTGCGAGGAAAAGGCTCAGAATTCCGAGCCCACCCGCTGGCGGTGATGCAGGGCAGTCTGGAGCGACTGCTGATGCTGACATCTGGTCCGGACTGAAGGACCTGACAACGATTACGGACATGTCGTCTACTGTCACTGCATATGATTCTCTCACCATTGAAAGAATGGTGGAGGATTATATGAGTGACCGCATCCAAGTAGGCACGTCAGACAGTCCGTACGTATACTGGCAGGAAAAAGAGGCAATTTGGAGGCCCTTGCACAAACTGGCTTTATTCTACCTAAGTTGCCCTCCCACAAGTGTGTACTCCGAAAGAGTGTTTAGTGCCGCCGCTCACCTTGTCAGCAATCGGCGTACGAGGTTACTTCCAGAAAATGTGGAGAAGATGATGTTCATTAAAATGAATTATAATCAATTCCTCCATGGAGACATTCACCAGCAGCAATTGCCTCCACAAAGTACACAGGGAGCTGTGATGGTGGATTCCATTGGGGACGAATTGATAATCTGTGAGGAGGGGGATGTACACGGTGATGAATCGGAGGATGATGATGAGGTGGACATCTTGCCTCTGTAGAGCCAGTTTGTGCAAGGAGAGATTAATTGCTTCTTTTTTGGTGGGGGTCCAAACCAACCCGTCATTTCAGTCACAGTCGTGTGGCAGACCCTGTCACTGAAATGATGGGTTGGTTAAAGTGTGCATGTCCTGTTTATACAACATAAGGGTGGGTGGGAGGGCCCAAGGACAATTCCATCTTGCACCTCTTTTTTCTTTCATTTTTCTTTGCGTCATGTGCTGTTTGGGGAGTGTTTTTTGGAAGGGCCATCCTGCGTGACACTGCAGTGCCACTCCTAGATGGGCCAGGTGTTTGTGTCGGCCACTAGGGTCACTTATCTTAGTCACACAGCTACCTCATTGCGCCTCTTTTTTTTCTTCTTTGCGTCATGTGCTGTTTGGGGAGTATTTTTTGGAAGGGCCATCCGGCCTGACACTGCAGTGCCACTCCTAGATGGGCCAGGTGTTTGTGTCGTCCACTAGGGTCACTTAGCTTACTCACACAGCTACCTCATTGCGCCTCTTTTTTTCTTTGCGTCATGTGCTGTTTGGGGAGTGTTTTTTGGAAGGGCCATCCTGCGTGACACTGCAGTGCCACTCCTAGATGGGCCAGGTGTTTGTGTCGGCCACTAGGGTCGCTGAGCTTAGTCACACAGCTACCTCATTGCGCCTCTTTTTTTCTTTGCGTCATGTGCTGTTTGGGGGGTGTTTTTTGGAAGGGCCATCCTGCGTGACACTGCAGTGCCACTCCTAGATGGGCCAGGTGTTTGTGTCGGCCACTTGGGTCGCTGAGCTTAGTCATCCAGCGACCTCAGTGCAAATTTTAGGACTAAAAATAATATTGTGAGGTGTGAGGTGTTCAGAATAGACTGAAAATGAGTGGAAATTATGGTTATTGAGGTTAATAATACTTTGGGATCAAAATGACCCCCAAATTCTATGATTTAAGCTGTTTTTTAGGGTTTTTTGAAAAAAACACCCGAATCCAAAACACACCCGAATCCGACAAAAAAAATTCGGTGAGGTTTTGCCAAAACGCGTTCGAACCCAAAACACGGCCACGGAACCGAACCCAAAACCAAAACACAAAACCCGAAAAATTTCCGGTGCACATCTCTACTTTTTATAAGGGAAAACTGCACCGGATTGGCTGGACGCGAACTGGGATACCTATTGGCTTGGCTTGGTCTCCTGCACAGAGGACACATGTGGAACCAGCATAGAGCCACAACCTCTGGCCTCAGCCTCCCAGACGCCGCACTCCAACGACAGGACACTTGGAAACAGACACCTCTGGCTGCCATGCTCCGCTCCCCAGGACCCAGACTCCAGCCTCCAGATGCCCGGCAGCCGCACCAGAGGACCTCGCTGCCGCAGCTCCTATCCACCGCAGCCACACCAGCCAGCTAACAGGAAGGCCGCAGGGACCCGAACCAGAGGTAAGGCTCCGTATGCTGACAGTGTAGCTGTAAATATTTATAAAATATGGGTCAAATACTCTAAGGAACACCAAGAATTGCCTTCAATAAGATCAAAGACAAATCTAGGGTGAAGCGGTAACTGAAGCCAGGAATGTGACCGGAGGGAGGGAGGGGATGCAGTCTATTTACCGACAATCAAAATACCGACGGTCAAAATACCGACAGCAATTGACCGATGATCAAAATCCCGACAAGTTCAAAATCCCGACGTGGTCAAAATACCGACATGTAAATTGTCGACAGGTCAAAATGCCGACATGAGTTTTTCATGATTTTTTTTCACTGAAACCGAGTTGTTCATACTTTACCATCCCAGTGGACCTGGAAGGGGAATATAATAGTGTGCTAAACGCGCAGCGAGGCACCGCGCCCAAGGCGAGCGCAGCGAGTCATGCGAGGGGACGTGGTACACTTATATGGTATCCATGTCAACCTATGTCGACATACACACCACAAAACAATGAAAAACTCATGTCGGCATTTTGACCTGTCGACATTTCACATGTCGGTATTTTGACCTTGTTGGTGTTTTAAATGTTGGTATTTTGTCCATGTCGGGATTTTAACCTTTTCGGGATTTTAACCATCGATGAATTGCTGTCGGGATTTCGACCGTAGGGATTTTGATTGTAGGTATTTCATACCGATCCCGGAGGGAGAACCCAGAGGAAAATCAAACCCACCTGTGAATTTGTCAGGTTTGGATTACTACCTGGAGTTGGATCTCACACGTTCGATAAAAGTCCGTCCTGCTGTGGGAATGCCAAAGAGTTATGGTGTGGGGCTGTAGTAGTCTACAGCACTAAGACTGTGTCATTGAAGAGCTGTGGATTAGAAGCAGGCCCTGATTGGCCATTGGGTTAACGGGGGTGGGGGGGAATATCCTGGTGGGCCGATTGGAGTGCGTGGCCACCTGTCCTCTGCGGTCTTGCCCCCTCCACCTGCTTATACATTGTGAGCACTGCGGACGCTGGGCGCTATCAGGAGAACCGGCCCGCCCCCCGCCTTCCTCTCCGCATCTCTAGGCTGATTGTGAGTGCTGCGGCCATTGGCCACTATCAGGAGAGCCGCCCCCCCCCCTCCGCGTCACCCTGCTGCTTGTGAGAGCCGTGGGCACTGCCCGCTAACAGGAGAGCCGACCCTCCCCCCCCCCCCTCCGCATCACCAGGCAGATTGTGAGCGCCTCGGTCACTGGCCCTAGTCAGGAGAGCTGGCCTGTTCCCCCCCTCTGCGCCATCCTGCTGCTTGAATGTGAGAGCAGCGGCCACTGGCCACTATCAGGAGGGCTGCCCCCCCCCCCCCCCCTGCGTCACCAGGCTGCTTGTGAGCACCGCAGTCACTGGCCACTATCAGGAGAGCCGGCCTGCCCCTCCCTCCGTGTCACCCTGCTGCTTGTGAGAGCCGCGGCCCCTGCCCACTATCAGGAGAGCTGGCCCGCCCCCCCTCTGCGTCACCAGGCTGCTTGTGAGCACCGCAGTCACTGGCCACTATTAGGAGAGCTGCCCCCCTCCACGTCACAAGGCTGATTGTGAGCACCACGGCCACTGGAGGCTATCTAGAGAGCCGGCCCCACCCCCCTGACCGGAAGAGGAAGTCCGCGCGCCAAACGCCACAGATGTCATCGGTGCGGACCTTGCGCGGGAAGAAGAGAAGGTGCGGCCACGGTAGGTGCTAGTCCTGCTGCAGGAGAGGTGAATTGAGTATGACTACACTACTTCCCTAAATGCATGTTCCTCTCCTGTGTTGGTGTTGTGAAATGTGACTCCTGACAGGGAGCAACATGCTGTTACAGCAGTAGTATTTCTGGGGGTATAAGGTATAGGGTGTAATATCTCTGAGGGTTATGAGGTCTAATTTTATGTCTGAGGATATGAGGTTTGGGGTGTAATATTATATCTGGGTATTCTAGATATGAGGTGTAATATTACATCTGGGGATATGAGGTGTTATTATAGATATGAGGTATGGGGTGTAATGTTATGTCTGGGGGTATGAGGTGTAATATGTTGTCTTTGGGTGTGAGGTGTAATATGTCTGGGGTGTGAGGTGTATGATTATGTCTCGGGTTATGAGGTGTAATATTATGTACTAGGTGAGTCATCGCGCCCTACGGGTGCTCTTCACACCGTTGTAAGGGGCTACGCCCCCCTTAACCCTTGCACATCCTTGTGGCATGCAATATTTTTATTATATGGAGTATTACCTCCAATCATAATTGTGTGAGTGGTTAAATATTGCACGGACAAAGGGCGTGCAATGATTAAGGGGTCGAAGCCCCTTGCAATGGGGTGAACAGCGCATGCAGGGCCTGATGAATCACCTAGTAGGTGCTTTGGTTGGGGGAGTGGCGGGTGCGGGGAAGACGCGGATGTGATCCGAGGGTGACGCGGGAGGGGAGGCGCTGGTGCGGTGGTGCTGCAGATGGGGGTCCGGAGCCACCGCGGGTGGGGGAGGAGCAGTTGCGGGGGTGCCCCGGGTGGGGGAGGGGTGAATGCGGTGGTGCGGTGGGAGGGGCGGGTGCAGGGTTGCTGCGGGTGGGGGTCCGGAGCTACCGCGTGTGCTGGAGGGGGGGTGCCACGGATGGGGTCCCGGAGGTACTGCGAGTGAGGGAGGGGCGGGTTATGTTTATCCTTCTTCTTCTGTCAGCAGCTAGGCGGCTGTCCTCCCTTTGGCAGTGCCTCTCCCGGAGACTAACACAGCAGCCAGTCACTATTGTTAGCACCGGTGTCCCAACGCGCCGCATTACAGGGAAGAAGATGCACTCAATAAACTACAGCTCCCAGCAGCCCTAAGGACCGGAATGATTCGGCGCTAAGGGCTGCTGGGAGCTGTAGTTTATTTAGTGCGTCTACTTCCCTGTAATACGGCACATTGGGACACTGGTGCTAATAATAGTGACTGGATGGCAGAACTGAGTGACTGGCTGAATCAGTGTAAAAGGTGAGAGTGCTGTGCAGTGTCAGTGATACTGCACACAGGCCCGGCGCTAGCCGTTCAGCAAAGGGATACAGTGCAGGGAGGCACCAGGAAGGAGAGGCGTTCTCCCTGCTCTGCATCCCTGTGCTGAGCTGCTGATGCCGGCTGCTGTCACACATGCAGCGGCGCCAGCAGCACAAAACCTCCTCTCCCCCTCTGCGCCGGCAGCACAAAGCCTCCTCTCTCCCCCCACTCCCCTGTGTGACATTCAGTGGCCGGGGGAGAGCCAAAGTGGGCGGAGCTAGATGGGAGTAAGGGGCGTAGCTACACGGGACAATGCTGCAGCAGGAGGATGAGCTGCTACAGCTTTGGCCAGCCAGACTGCATTAGGTAAGTGTCTGGAAAGAGAGTGAGTGAGTGTGTTTATATACAGTGTCTGTGTATACTGTATATATGTGGGACTGTGTATGTGTGTAATGTTTTTACAGTATGTGTGTGTGTGTTTGTATATATTCTGTATATATAAATATGTATCTGTTGTGTGTGTATGTGTGTGTATGTGTGACTGCGGCATAATGTGTGTAAGTGTAATGTGTGTAAGCGGCACTGATATAGGGGGCATTACATGTGTAAGCGGCACTGGTACAGGGGGCGTTACGTGTGTAAGCGGCACTGGTAAAGGGGGCATTATGTGTGTAAGCGGCATTGCTACAGGGGGGCGTTACGTGTGTAAGCACCACTGGTACAGGGGGCGTAAAGTGTGTAAGCGGCACTGGTACAGGGGGCGTTATGTGTGTAAGCGGCACTGGTACAGGGGGCGTTATGTGTGTAAGCATCACTGGTACAGGGGTGCGTTACGTGTGCAAGCATCACTGGTACAGGGGGCTTTACGTGTGTAAGCGGCACTGGTACAGGGGGCGTTACGTGTCTAAGCGGCATAGATACAGGGGCGTTACGTGTCTAAGCGGCACAGATACAGGGGCGTTACGTGTCTAAGCGTCACTTGTACAGGGGGCGTTACGTGTCTAAGCGTCACTGGTACAGAGGGCATTACGTGTCTAAGCGGCACTGGTACAGAGGGCGTTATGTGTGTAAGCGTCACTGCTACGGGGGGCGTTACATGTGTAAGCGTCACTGCTGCGGGGGGCATTACGTGTGTAAGCGTCACTGGTACAGGGGGGGGCGTTACGTGTGTAAGCGTCACTGGTACAGGGGGTGTTACTGTGTTACTTGTGTATGGTCACTGGTACAGGGGGGTGTTACTCATGTATGGTCACTGGTACAGGGGGGCGTTACATGTGTAAGCGTCACTGGTACAGGGGGGCGTTACATGTGTAAGTGACTGGCACAGGGGGCGTTACATGTGTAAGTGTCTCTACTACAGGGGGTATTATGTGCGCTGTGCCTTTGTAAAGTATGCGAGGGTGCAAATTTATAGTTTGTAGGGGGGCGCCGAACACCCTAGCAACGGCCCTGACTGCACACCCACTCCACTGCACACACCTTTTACATTGATTCAACGTCCAGACAAAACCCTCCACGATATCACCCACTCTATCCGTTACATTAGCCATCTCAGGGCTTCCAGGCTGGCAGCCCAGGTGCTGTGTTGCGGAGTCAGGGCCTCTGGGGATCTGGGCGTGGCGGGGAGGCACTTCTGTGACATCATGCGCAGAGGAGGCTCCAGCCTCTGGGGCTCAGAAAGTATGCGGCGCAGGGAGGGCTATGAAAGCCTTCTGCTGCGCTGCTTTCATACACATCTATGCCGATGGCCGCAGCAGCTTTTGTTCCACCTACGCTGCGGCTGCGGCTAGGGATTGGGAATTGTTGATGCTGGAGGGGGCAGGCGGACTGGCAGCAGGACATAGGACGCTGCAGTAAAAGGATTTTTTTCCCCCCCTATATGCAGCACAGAGACTTGCTGCAGATGCACTGCAGTGGCATACCCTCCAGCTGTACCTTTTTGGCAGGTACAGTCCCTTTTTTTTATGGTTTGTACCGATTTATGACTCTCCAAGCTTCCATTGAAAGTATAGGAAAAGGGGCGTGGCCACATCCCCTTTTCGAATTTGTATAAATTTTTATGTGTAAATTGTTGGAGGGTATGATGCTGCAGATGCAGTGGGACTATTTTGGGGTGTGGGGCTGGAGCTGCAGCTCCATCAGTCCCATTGCTATTCCTGGTCTGTGAAAACACAGCAGGCAAAGGGCCGAGCCTCCCATTGGATGTAACCTGTGTGGGAGGGAGTTTTTCACCCAATCAGCTGTGGACTGGGTGTGATAGACCTGCCACTAACCCAATGAGAGCTCCTAGCCACGCCAAGCGTTATACACACAGGCACAAAGTCACAGATCTGTGCTATTATATAGGAGATGGGGGTATGAGCTGTAATATGTCTGTGGGTATGAGGTGTTATATAATATTTGGAGGTGTGAGGTGTAATATGTCTGGGAGTGTGAGGTGTAATATGCCTGGAAGTGTGAGGTGTAATATATCTGGGAGTCTTATTAAATGTATGCATTGCGTCCAGTAATGTAAAACACAAGGTGGTTGGAGCGCCATTCCTAGAATGTGCCCTATCCCACATGTTGCATTCCTCGCTCATTGTCAGCCTCTGCTCAATGGATCTTCAGAGAAAGGAAACTGCAAACTGTTTGGTTAAATTGTCCTGGCTCATCTTTTAATTAGAGATGAGCGGGTTCGGTTCTTCGAGAACCGAACACCCCCGAACTCCACGTGGTTTACGCGGGTCCGAGGCAGCCTCAGTTCTTCCCACCTGACTCAGAAAACCCGAACTAGGCAAAACGTCATCATCCCGCTGTCGGATTCTCGCGAGATTTGGATTCCATATAAAAAGCCGCGCGTCGCCGCCATTTTCACTCGTGCATTGTCGAGAGAGCGAGAGGACGTGGCTACGTTCTCTCAGTGGAAAGGTCAATATCAGCTCAATATCAGTGCTCAGTGTCACACTCGCGGCGCTGCGGCTGCCGCGCTTACCGCTCCGGGTGCGCTGGGTCTCCCGACGGTCGTCGCCCCCAGTGGGAACCGGGACGTCGCGTCTTGCTGGCGCTGCCTCCGGCGGGTTCCCGGGGTGTGGGTGCCGCCATTGCGCCCGGCATCCACGAGAGCGTGGTGAGCGGGTGACGTCATCGGCCCCTTCCGCCAATCAGGAGAGGGTGGGAAGTTCAAAGGCAGACGTCGTACAGAGCCATGGCGCCTGAGTATCGTCTTTTCCAATGACCACCAGTGCTAGCAGCGTTCAGCGTGTTCTCAAGCTGAACGTCTCCTGTGTTCCAGCGTTGCAGAGTATCTTTCAGTGGGACATTCCCTGTGCTACCAGCATTACAGTGTATCACTCAGTGGAACCTTCCCCGTGCTACCAGCGTTACAGTGTATCACTCAGTGGAACCTTCCCTGTGCTACCAGCGTTACAGTGTATCACTCAGTGGGACATTCTCTGCGTTACCAGCGTTACAGTGTATCTCTCAGAGGGACACCTCCTGTGCTTCCAGTATTACAGGGTATCCCTAAGTGGAACGCCTCCCAAACTTCCAGAGTTACACTGAATCTCAAATTCTCATTTATTTCTTCAGCATCACTCACAAGTTCTTCATTCTTCTGTATGCTTCAACATCGTTCTGAAATCTTCATTCATTTCTTCAACATCGCTCACAAGTTCTTCATTCTTCTGTGTACTTCAGCATCGCCCCCAAGCCTTGGCCACAACTAATTCCTTAGCATTACACGTCGGTTACAACGGCTAAGTTCTGCATGAGGAAAACCTACATCCGACCATCCCTGCTCCGGCCCAGCTGTGGTTCCTCTTCCCTACCATCGGATGAACCCCCGAGTTCTCAACACTCCCAACCCAGGTCAGTGACAGTATACTCAGGCCACATGGACCCGGGGGATCGGAACCCAGAGTCAAGCGCCATCCAAAACTTGGCTTCCCGAGTTCAGAGTCAGGAGGCGGCACAGAGCCAGGTGATGCAGTATCTCCAGGAATTATCCGGCCGGCTGGATCAAATTCAGGCCTCCCTGGCTTCAGTAGTTCCGGCTCCTGCTCCATTACCCGCTTCAGTAGTCGTCTCCAGTAATGTTTAATCCTCGTCTGGAACCAGGTCACGCCTTCAGTTTCCCACTCCCTCTCGCTATAATGGGAATCCAAAGAATTGCCGTGGTTTTCTCAACCAATGCGAGGTGCATTTTGAACTTCTCTCACACAATTTCCCCACGGATCGGTGCAAAGTGGCATACATTATTTCCTTGCTTGAAGGTTCAGCGTTGGATTGGGTGTCTCCGTTGTGGGAACGATCTGACCCATTGGTTTCCAGTTACACTCATTTCATCGCGTCATTCCGAAGGATTTTTGATGAGCCCGGCAGAACGACCGCTGCTTCCTCGGACCTGCTCCGAGTCCGTCAAGGCTCCCATTCTGTGGGACAGTATGTGATTCACTTCCAGACCATTGCCTCAGAACTACGCTGGAATAATGATGCTCTCAGGGCCGCTTTCTGGAACGGGCTCTCTGACCGTCTGAAGGACGAGCTGGTCACTAGGGATCTGCCGGATCCTTTAGAAGAGTTGATCTCACTCTGTGTCAAGTGGATCTTCGCATGCAGGAACGAGGTGGCGAACGTAGTCGGTCGGATCGATCCAGATTCCGGCTTCTCCCGCCTAAGCAAACAGTTACCCCGAGTCCGGACGAACCCATGCAAATCAACCGATCCCGGCTGTCCCCGGAGGAACGACAGCGCCGTCGTGAGGGTAAACTCTGCCTCTACTGTGGAGCCGCGGATCACTTTATCAAGTTCTGCAAGTCCCGTCCGGGAAACGGGCAGGCCTAGCATGTTCCGGAGGAGTCAAGTTAGGGGTTACATCTAAATCTTCTCCGACAGTGGATTGTTTACTCTCCGTGTCTCTGTTTTCTGAGTCTATAGCCAGAACTGTTAAGGCCCTGCTGGACTCTGGGGCTGCAGGGAATTTTGTTTCTCTTTGTTGTGTTCAGAGTCTGGGTTTACAGTTACAGTCTGTCAAACGACCTATAATGTTGACTGCCATCAATGGTACCAAAATATCTAATGGTCTTATTACAAGTCGCACAGAGCCAATCAAGCTGCAGGTCGGAGCTCTGCATCAAGAACATTTGGAGTTTCTAGTAATTCCGGAGATACCTCACGATCTTGTTCTTGGTCTACCTTGGCTTAAAATTCACAACCCTCATGTCGACTGGAAGTCGTCACAAATATTGTCCTGGAGTTCGTTTTGTCACTCTAGTTGTCTCACTCCTGTTTACCCGCTCCGTGCATCTTCCAAGTCGGATGAGGAGCTCATTCCGGAGGCCCACCGGGAGTTCACAGATGTGTTCTCGGAACAGGCGGCCTATCAGTTACCACCCCATAGACCCTGGGACTATCCCATTGAGCTTATCCCAGGGAAAATGCCATCCCGGGGACGCACATATCCCTTGTCATTACCCGAGACCCAAGCTATGTCGGACTATATCAAATCTAATCTACTGAAAGGATTCATTCGCCCCTCTACCTCCCCGGCTGGAGCAGGTTTCTTTTTCGTGAGGAAGAAGGACGGGGGATTAAGACCATGTATTGATTATCGTGGCTTAAACGATATCACCGTTAAGAACAAATACCCTTTGCCGCTAATTACTGAGCTATTTGATAGGGTTCGTGGAGCCCATGTCTTCACTAAGCTCGATTTAAGAGGAGCCTATAATTTGATACGTATCCGACAGGGGGACGAATGGAAGACGGCCTTCAATACCAGGGACGGGCATTACGAATATCTGGTAATGCCGTTTGGCCTCAGCAATGCCCCTGACGTTTTTCAGGGATTTGTAAATGAAATCTTCCGAGATATGTTATACCAAAGCGTAGTGGTGTACTTGGATGACATTCTGATATTTTCTAAGAATCTTGCAGAGCACAGAGTACAGGTCAAAGAAGTACTTCTTAGCTTACGAAGGAATCGTCTCTACGGCAAGATTTCCAAATGTATCTGAGGTCCCTTCGATTCCGTTCCTCGGTTATGTCATCTCGGGTACGGAGCTTTCGCATGGATCCGGAAAAACTCACTGCCATTCGGGACTGGACTCAGCCTCTCTCCTTGAAAGCGGTACAAAGATTCCTGGGCTTTGCAAATTACTACCGGAAATTCATTAAGGGATTTTCTACCATCGTTGCACCCATTACTGCCCTAACCAAAAAGGGGTCTGACCCAAGTCTCTGTTCTTCCGAAGCTGTAGAAGCGTTTGCCCGGTTGAAATCAGCCTTTATGTCTGCTCCGGTACTCCAACAACCGAATTTCTCAAAACCATTCTTCCTGGAAGTCGATGCTTCCTCAGTAGGCATCGGTGCTGTCCTTTCACAGTACTCTTCTGATGGGAAGTTACATCCATGTGGTTTCCATTCTCGTAAGTTCTCTCCTGCTGAACGAAACTACACCATTGGAGATCAGGAACTTTTAGCAATAAAATCTGCCCTAGAAGAATGGAGGTACTTATTGGAAGGTGCTAAACACCTAATTACTATTTACACCGATCACAAGAACTTGTTGTATATCAAGACGGCCCAGTGCTTGAATCCCCGTCAAGCTAGATGGGCGCTCATCTTCACTCAGTTCTCGTTTGTTATTAAGTACCGGGCCGGGACTCTTAACGCTAAGGCTGATGCTCTGTCTCGTTCTTTAACGGCCTCGGATGAGGAGAATTCCTTTGAAAAGAGTTTAATTCTCAGTCCAGTCTCTATTTCAGCAGCTCCCACCTCTCTGGGTCCTCCTCCTGGGAGAATGTCTGTACCAGTTGAATTTCGACCAAAGTTACTGCAGTGGGCTCATATCTCCAAGTTTTCCGGTCATCCTGGAGTTCAAAAAATGTGTGAATTTCTACGAAGGTCATATTGGTGGGACACCATGAAGAAGGATATACAAGATTATGTCAATTCATGTCCTCAATGTGCTCAGCACAAAACTCTTCATCTGCCTTCTGCGGGGTTGCTTTGTCCACTGTCAATTCCTAAGAAACCCTGGACCCATATTTCTATGGACTTTATTACCGAATTACCCCTCTCCAAGGGTTACAATACCATCTGGGTGATTATTGACCGCTTTTCAAAAATGGCACATTTTGTTTCCGTTGACCGGTTTACCAACGGCTCCCAAGTTGGCTTTACTATTTATTTGTGAACACTTCCGCCTGCACAGGTTACCTCGGGAGATAGTCTCTGATCGAGGGGTACAGTTCACTGCAAGATTTTGGAGGGCCATCTGCTCAGCCTTACAAATAAAACTCAAGTTCTCATCTGCTTACCATCCACAAACCAATGGGCAAACTGAACGTGTCAATCAAGATTTAGAGACTTTTCTCCGCGTTTATCTCTCTCCTTCACAGGACGATTCGATGGAACTGTTACCCTGGGCCGAGTTTGCCCATAATCATCTGTACCACTCTTCCACTGGTGAGTCCCCATTCCTCATTAATTACGGATTCTATCCACGAGTCCCAGAATTACCAACTTTTCCTTCGGAGGATGTTCCTGCTGCAGCTTCCACTCTCCGGCACTTCAGTCAAATCTGGAGTAGGGTTCATGCTAATCTCAAGAAAATCTCTGGCCGCTACAAATTCTTTGCGGATAGAAAACGGCGAGCAGCTCCTCAATACAAAGTTGGTGACAGTGTATGGCTCTCTACCCGCAATCTTCGTTTAAGAGTACCCGCTATGAAGTTTGCTCCGAGGTTCATCGGTCCTTACCCCGTTTTGCAAGTCCTGAACCCTGTTGTCTGCAAATTGGGATTGCCTTCCCACTTTCGGGTACCAAATTCTTTCCATGTTTCTCTCCTTTATCCCCTCATTTTAAATCGGTTTCATTCGGAGTCTTCTAGCCCAACCTCGGTAGAGACTGAAGCTGGAACAGAATTTGAAATCAAAACTATTCTTGACTCTCGTTATCTTCACAAGAATTTACAGTATCTGGTAGAATGGAAAGGTTATGGTCCTGAGGAGAGGAGCTGGGTCAAAGCTTCTGAAGTCACTGTTCCCCGACTAGTCCGGATCTTTCATTCTAAACATCCAATGAAACCAGGAAAGTGTCCAGGGGCCACTCCTAGAGGAGGGGGTACTGTCACACTTGCGGCGCTGCGGCTGCCGCGCTTACCGCTCCGGGTGCGCTGGGTCTCCCGGCGGTCGTCGCCCCCGGTGGGCTCCGGATCGTCGCGTCTTGCTGGCGCTGCCTCCGGCGGGTTCCCGGGGTGTGGGCACCGCCATTGCGCCCGGCATCCACGAGAGCGTGGTGAGCGGGTGACGTTATCGGCCCCTTCCGCCAATCAAGAGAGGGCGGGAAGTTCAAAGGCAGACGCCGTACAGACCCCCGGCGCCTGAGTATCGTCTTTTCCAATGAACACCAGTGCTAGCAGCGTTCAGCGTGTTCTCAAGCTGAACATCTCCTGTGTTCCAGCGTTGCAGAGTATCTTTCAGTGGGACATTCCCTGTGCTACCAGCGTTACAGTGTATCACTCAGTGGAACCTTCCCTGTGCTACCAGCGTTACAGTGTATCACTCAGTGGAACATTCTCTGCGTTACCACTGAATCTCAAATTCTCATTTATTTCTACAGCATCACTCACAAGTTCTTCATTCTTCTGTATGCTTCAACATCGTTCTGAAATCTTCATTCATTTCTTCAACATCGCTCACAAGTTCTTCATTCTTCTGTGTACTTCAGCATCGCCCCCAAGCCTTGGCCACAACTAATTCTTTAGCATTACACGTCGGTTACAATGGCTAAGTTCTGCATGAGGAAAACCTACATCCGGCCATCCCTGCTCCGGCCCAGCTGTGGTTCCTCTTTCCTACCATCGGAAGAACCCCCGAGTTCTCAACACTCCCAACCCAGGTCAGTGACACTCAGTATCTGTGCTGCATTGTGGTGACCAGTATACTACAGTACAATAGTCGAGTGCTGCATCTCGCTGCCCAGTGTCAGTTCTAGTATCCTCATCAGTGCTCAGTATCACTACTCATTGTCTTGTGCTGGATTGTGGTGACCAGTATACTACAGTACAATAGTCCAGTGCTGCATCTCGCTGCCCAGTGTCAGTTCTAGTATCCTCATCAGTGCTCAGTATCACTGCTCATTGTCCTGTGCTGCATTGTGGTGACCAGTATACTACATTACAATAGTCCAGTGCTGCATCTCGCTGCCCAGTGTCAGTTCTAGTATCCTCATCAGTGCTCAGGATCACTACTCATTGTCTTGTGCTGCATTGTGGTGACCAGTATACTACAGTACAATAGTCCAGTGCTGCATCTCGCTGCCCAGTGTCAGTTCTAGTATCCTCATCAGTGCTCAGTATCACTACTCATTGTCTTGTGCTGCATTGTGGTGACCAGTATACTACAGTACAATAGTCCAGTGCTGCATCTCGCTGCCCAGTGTCAGTTCTAGTATCCTCATCAGTGCTCAGTATCACTACTCATTGTCTTGTGCTGCATTGTGGTGACCAGTATACTACAGTACAATAGTCCAGTGCTGCATCTCGCTGCCCAGTGTCAGTTCTAGTATCCTCATCAGTGCTCAGTATCACTACTCATTGTCTTGTGCTGCATTGTGGTGACCAGTATACTACAGTACATTACTAAAAGTCCAGTGTTTTGTGCTGCATCTTGCTGTTGTAGGGTGCTGTGGTAGTGTCCTGTCACTGTGCATAGGTCATCATCATTCCAGTCACAGTGGTATCTGGTATGTGCTCTGTGGGGCTGGTCTCTTCAAAGTGCTGCTGGGATTTCTAAGTGAGTTGGAAACAGTATAAAGGTGAACTCTGATTAATCTCTGTCTATCCATACAGAGATATTAATTTTGTGAGAGAAAGTAATCTGATTCTGATTGATTGATTGATTGATTGATTGATTGTATCTATACTGTTTCTTTTTGTTTTAATACATCTGTACTGGGTTTTTTTTTTTTGTGTTGTTTTTCTTTTGGAGGGAAAAAAAAAAAAGTGTGAGGTGATAGCCTGAGGGGTTAACTCAGGTGTGAGTAATCAGGAGTAATCAGGAGGGTGAGGGGCTGATTGAAACAGCTGGGTGAGCCTATATAAGCAGTGACCAGACTCTTTGAGCCTGCTCTGTGGGGCTGGTCTCTTCAAAGTGCTGCTGGGATTTCTAAGTGAGTTGGAAACAGTATAAAGGTGAACTCTGATTAATCTCTGTCTATCCATACAGAGATATTAATTTTGTGAGAGAAAGTAATCTGATTCTGATTGATTGATTGATTGATTGATTGTATCTATACTGTTTCTTTTTGTTTTAATACATCTGTACTGGGTTTTTTTTTTTTTGTGTTGTTTTTCTTTTGGAGGGGGAAAAAAAAAAAGTGTGAGGTGATAGCCTGAGGGGTTAACTCAGGTGTGAGTAATCAGGAGTAATCAGGAGGGTGAGGGGCTGATTGAAACAGCTGGGTGAGCCTATATAAGCAGTGACCAGACTCTTTGAGCCTGCTCTGTGGGGCTGGTCTCTTCAAAGTGCTGCTGGGATTTCTAAGTGAGTTGGAAACAGTATAAAGGTGAGTTAGAATACAGATAAAGGTGAGTTTTTTAATACACAATCAGAAACACACATTTACAGTACCATTAAACTTCTGGTGAGACTGCAAGGGGCTGACCTTGTGAGTGAGTGAGAGGGTCTCTTACTTGGAGTAGCAGAGGGGCTGTGATTGTGCGGGTGTGAGGGGCATTTTTTTATTTTTTTTCTTAGCAGGAGCTGGAAGCCGAGTGAAAAGGAGGAGCAGTGAGCTGGTACAACTGCAACTGCTAAGTGGAGTATAGGTGCCGCAGGTGAGAGCACTACGGCTGCATAAAAGTGAAGGACCAAGAACCGCACAAAGATAGATAAGTATAAGCCAGCTTAATTATTGTATAAGTGATATTGCTTGTCTTCTATTTTTTATTTTTGCTGCTTTTTCTTTGAGTGTAACAGGGAGTTAGACCTTGCAAACAATATGGGAGGGGCTGTGATTGAGGACCTCACTCAGTGCATGTCGTGCAAGATGTATGCACACCTGGAGCTACCGGCCCAGTGTGAATACATCTGCACGAGGTGTGTGCGAACTGTTGCCCTGGAAGCCCAGGTAACTGATCTAGAGCAAACGGTTACGCGACTGAGGGAGATTCACAATCTCGAGCGTAGTTTAGACAGAACGGTGGAGGAGTTGCGGGAGGGGTCACTGGTAGAAGAGGATGATGATCAGGTAGCCAGTTGGGTCACAGTTAGAAGGAAGAATAAGAGGGGGAGGCACGACATCTCCGAACTATCAAACCCGAACAAATTTGCCCGATTGGACGAGGAATCGGAGGATGATAGCGAAGAAATGACGGTGCCGGAGGAGACTGCTCCCTCTAGCATCCAGAGGTGCGGTCCCTCTGGCGCGGTTGGGATAAAAGATAGAGAGGTACCTAGTCAAATGGTGGTGGTAGGGGATTCTATCATCAGGAAGGCAGATAGGGCAATCTGCTACCGGGACCATGATCGCCGTACAGTCTGTTGTCTCCCGGGTGCTCGGGTACGGCACATCGCGGACCGGGTAGATAGATTGTTGGGAGGGGCTGGCAAAGACCCGGCGGTCTTGGTGCACGTTGGCACCAATGACAAAGTTAGCGGAAGGTGGGATGTCCTTAAGAAAGATTATAGGGACTTAGGAAAGAAACTGAAGGCAAGGACATCTAAGGTAATATTCTCGGAATTATTACCCGTGCCACGCGCTAGTCCAGGGAGGCAGAGGGAGATTAGGGAGGTAAATGTGTGGCTTAGGGATTGGTGCAGGAAAGAGGGGTTTGTGTTCCTGGAACACTGGGCGGACTTCTCAGTCAGACGCCATCTCTTTTGTCGTGACGGATTGCACCTGACTGAGGAGGGGGCAGCGGTGCTGGGGGGAAGGATGGTTAGAAGGTTGGAGGAGATTTTAAACTAGGAGCCTGGGGGGAGGGTTTAGCTAAAAACTACGGGTCATGCAGTGAGAATAGTGGGGATGGCGGTAGTAAACAAAATGGGGGAGAAGTTGGGGGGAGGGTAAGAGCAGGCAGTAAGGTTATTAACATGGGTACTAAAAGGGATTTTACCAAAGCACTAACCAATGACGATTACAGGTCATCCTTGCCACATAAGGTGAAAGATGTCCCTAATGCAAGGGAAAATACTTATCTTAGTTGTATGTATGTAAACGCCAGAAGCATTACTGGTAAAAAGGGTGAACTAGAAATACTTGCAGCAAGCAAACAGTATGATATTATAGGCATTACTGAAACTTGGTGGGATGAATCTCATGACTGGACAGTCAATCTAGAGGGCTATACACTGTTTAGGAGAGACAGACTAAATAAAAAGGGTGGAGGGGTGTGTCTGTACGTAAAGCCGTTTTTAAAACCTAATATATGGGAAGATACTCAGGAGGGTACTGTAGACACTGTTGAGACACTATGGGTAGAAATTGCATGCGGGGAAAAAGGAACAAAAAAGTTAGTATTGGGTGTATGCTATAGGCCGCCTGGTATCAACGCATCTGATGATGAATTGTTACTAAAGCAAATTGAAAAAGCAGCAGGAGTAGGAGACATAGTAGTGATGGGAGATTTTAACTATCCAGAGATAAACTGGAAAAACGATTCATGTGATACTGCTAGGGGCAGTATGTTTTTAAACACACTAAATGATAACTACCTAGTCCAACTAATTGAGGAACCAACTAGGTACAATGCAATCTTAGACCTGGTATTAACAAACAATCAGGATTTGGTATCGGGTATTATAGTAGGGGAACCCATAGGAAACAGCGACCATAATATGGTCACATTCAATATCAGTTTCTACAAACAGCCCTATACTGGCTCAACTAGGACTTTAAATTTTAGCAAAGCAAATTTTGAAATGATGAGGGTATTTTTCAGGGATATTGAATGGGAAGGTTTGTTTTTAGGAAAAAATACTACGGAGAAATGGGAGGTACTAAAATTCCTGCTAGCTAAAAATACACTCAAATATATTCCTATGAGTAGCAAAGAAGGGAATAAAAATCATAAACCGATGTGGCTTAACAAAAAGATTAAGGAACTTATGGGCAAGAAAAGGCGAGCATTTAAAAAATACAAATCTGACGGGGAAGCAGAGTCATTTCAGCACTATAAGGAATGTAACAAAAATTGCAAAAAGGAAATAAGAGCGGCTAAAGTAGAAACTGAAAAACTAGTAGCAAAGGAAAGCAAAGCAAATCCCAAAAAAATCTTTAAATACATCAATAGCAAGAGATTAAAAAAGGAGAGTATAGGCCCTTTGAAGGACACGTTGGGAGTCTTAAGCAAAAATGATAATGACATAGCGAACACACTAAATGAGTTTTTTTCAACAGTATTCACTAGAGAGGACCCAATTCAGGGACTGACACACAATCTCAATAAGGACAATATCACACTGATAGGTACTTATTTAAGCGAGGAAGTAGTCTGTCACCGATTAAAACATTTAAAGATTAATAAATCACCAGGGCCCGATGGTATTCATCCAAGGGTTCTAATGGAGCTTCACTCTGAACTGGCAAAACCGCTATCTCTGATCTTTGAGGATTCAGTTATATCAGGTATGGTTCCCAAAGACTGGCGTATAGCGGAAGTAGTGCCTATATTCAAAAAGGGAAGTAAAGCTGAACCAGGTAATTATAGACCAGTTAGTCTTACATCTATAGTGGGGAAAGTATTGGAAGGTATTCTAAGAGATAGTATTCAGAAGTTCCTTGAAACCAATAAGGTCATTAAAAGGAATCAACATGGGTTTATGAAGGACAGATCCTGTCAAACCAACTTACTTGGCTTTTATGAAACAGTAAGCGCAAACCTAGATCAGGGTAAAGACGTGGATGTAATCTTTTTAGACTTTGCCAAAGCGTTTGATACTGTACCACACATGAGACTTATATACAAGCTACAAGAATCAGGGCTAGGAAGCACAATATGCACTTGGGTCAAAAACTGGTTAGATAATAGGAAGCAGCGCGTTGTGGTTAATGGATATTTTTCGACTTGGACTGAAGTGCTAAGTGGTGTGCCGCAAGGCTCAGTATTAGGACCGCTATTGTTCAATATTTTCATTAACGACCTAACAGAAGGTCTAGAGAGCATGGTGTCAATTTTTGCAGATGATACCAAATTGTGTAAGGCTATAAATACAGAGGAGGATGCCGAGTCTCTTCAGAACGACTTAGTTAAATTAGAAGCATGGGCAGCCAAATGGAGAATGCGCTTCAACACAGACAAGTGTAAGGTAATGCACTGTGGTAACAAGAACAAAAATTACACCTACCTACTAAATGGGGTAAAACTAGGGGATTCTGTACTGGAAAAGGACTTAGGTGTCCTCATAGATAGCAAGCTAAGCAGTAGTACCCAAAGTAGGACTGCAGCAAAGAAGGCTAATAAGATATTAGCATGCATAAAACGGGGTATTGATGCTAGGGACGAGAGTATTATACTCCCATTATATAAATCACTAGTGAGGCCACACCTTGAATACTGTGTACAGTTCTGGGCACCGTACTACAAAAAGGATATCCTGGAGCTTGAAAAGGTACAAAGGAGGGCGACCAAACTAATTAAGGGCATGGAGACGATGGAATACAAGGAAAGGCTTGAAAGACTAGGCATGTTTACATTGGAAAAGCGGAGACTAAGAGGGGATATGATCAACATCTACAAATATATAAGGGGACAATACTCAGAGCTTGCGCGGGACCTGTTTTTGGTTAGATCAACACAGAGGACTCGTGGACACTCGCTCAGGTTAGAGGAGAGGAGATTCCGCACAATACGGCGTAAAGGCTTTTTCACGGTAAGGACAATACGTGTTTGGAATTCCCTGCCCGAGGGAGTTGTAATGGCGGAATCTGTCAACACCTTTAAGAATGGGTTAGATAAATTCCTATTGGATAAGGATATCCAGGGGTATGGTGCATAGTCATGCATTATAGTTACTATTTAGTCAAATCATCATGCAGAGGACACCACAAATAGGTTGAACTCGATGGACAATTGTCTTTTTTCAACCTCAGATACTATGTTACTATGTTACTATGTTACTATGTATCTATCTAGTGGTATCTAATTCCAGACATTACTGCCGTCTAATTCCAGGTATATTGCTGGCATATAATTCCACACATTTAAAAGTGGAGAACAAAAATTTGGAGGGTAAAATAGGGAAAGATCAAGATCCACTTCCACCTAGTGCTGAAGCTGCTGCCACTAGTCATGGCAGAGATGATGAAATGCCATCAACATCGTCTGCCAAGGCCGATGCCCAATGTCATAGTAGAGAGCATGTAAAATCCCAATAACAAAAGTTCAGTAAAATGACCCAAAAATCTAAATTAAAATCGTCTGAGGAGAAGCGTAAAGTTGTCAATATGCAATTTACGACGCGGAGTGGCAAGGAACAGCTGAGCAAAGAACCAAAAAATGACTGTTTTGCGCTAAAATACTAAATGGTGCATATATATGAATGAAAACTCCTGTATAATATATAACCATCTGATTCATTCATTCAATAAAAAAATATATATAAAAAGATTGGGTAACGTTCTGCTTTTACTATATAGAATTCATGTGTACAAGTCATCAAATACTTTTCCTAATTGCTATAACAATGGAAAACACCTGATATATATTACCACATGTAGTATGAATACCTATGCACACTCTAGATAGTATCCAATCTTAAGTATACATCTTTCATAAAAAAGTGCAATTTAAAATGTTATCCATATAGATATTGTAGAAACAACTGTGTTTAAAGATGCTGTCCCAAATTGTGGTTACCACTCATATGCTGTATGCACACAGCTTATTGTTCCATGATATATATGTTTATTAAAATGGTATGAAAACTTTTGCACACTCGTATGCTTTTCAGTTTTAAGGTGCAGTCTCTTTTATATACAAGCGGTGGCACTAAGTATGGTGTCCCACGTTATGTGCAAACGATCCTGAGAGCACTTTTCCCGTAATGTGATTGCTGCTTATGTGCCGTGTATGGCAGCTTACCACTGCAGCCCTACTGGCTGTTTTGCAAAAGACCCAGCCGGCGGTTTCTGATTTAAGGAGTCACGTTTGGCCGTCCTTGGTTCCCGGCTTATCGACCAGATCACCATCAGTTGTAGAAATTTGTAGAATGATCAGCAAATTCTCCCTCTAATGGCTGAGGCCCTGGCCTATGTTCATGGCTAGTGGTTCAGCTTCACATGAGGATGGAAGCACTCATCCTCCCGCTAGAAAAATGAAAAGAGTTAAGCTGGCAAAAGCACAGCAAAGAACTGTGCGTTCTTCTAAATCACAAATCCCCAAGGAGAGTCCAATTGTGTCGGTTGCGATGCCTGACCTTAAAAACACTGGACGGGAAGAGGTGGCTCCTTCCACCATTTGCACGCCCCCTGCAAGTGCTGGAAGGAGCACCCACAGTCCAGTTCCTGATATTCAAATTGAAGATGTCACTTTCAAGTACACCAGGATGAGGATATGGGTGTTGCTGGCGCTGAGGAGGAAATTGACAAGGAGGATTCTGATGTTGAGGTGGTTTGTTTAAGTCAGGCACCCGGGGAGACACCTGTTGTCCGTGGGATGAATAAGGCCATTGACATGCCTGGTCAAATTACCAAAAAAATCACCTCTTTGGTGTGGAATTATTTTAACAGAAATGTGGACAACATGTGTCAAGCCGTGTGTTGCCTTTGTCAAGCTGTAATAAGTAGCGGTAAGGACGTTAACCACCTAGGAACATCCTCCCTTATATGTCACCTGGAGCGCATTCATCAGAAGTCATTGACAAGTTCAAAAACTTTGGGTGACAGCGGAAGCAGTCCACTGACAACTAAATCATTTCTTCCTCTTGTACCCAAGCTCCTGCAAACCACACCACTAACTCCCTCAATGTCAATTTCCTCCTTAGACAGGAACACCAATAGTCCTGCAGGCCATGTCGCTGGCAAGTCTGACCAGTTCTCTGCTAACTGGGATTCCTCCGATGGATCCTTGAGTGTAACGCCAACTGCTGCTGTTGCTGCTGGCGCTGCTGTTGTTGCTGCTGGGAGTCGATCGTCATCCCAGAGGGAAAGTCGGAAGACCACTTGTACTACTTCCAGTAAGCAATTGACTGTCCAACAGTCCTTTGCGAGGAAGATGAAATATCACAGCAGTCATCCTGTTGCAAAGCGGATAATTCAGGCTTTGACAACTATGTTGGTGTTAGACGTGCGTCCGGTATCCACCGTTAGTTCACAGGAACTTAGAGAATTGCTTGAGGTAGTGTGTCCCCGGCACCAAATACCATCTAGGTTCCACTTCTCTAGGCAGGCGATACAATGTACACAGACGTCAGAAAAAGACTCACCAGTGTCCTAAAACATGCAGTTGTACCCACTGTCCACTTAACCATGGACATGTAGACAAGTGGAGCAGGGCAGACTCAGGACTATATGACTGTGACAGCCCACTGGGTAGATGTATTGCCTCCCGCAGCAAGAACAGCAGCGGCGGCACCAGTAGCAGCATCTCGCAAATGCCAACTCGTTCCTAGGCAGGCTACGCTTTGTATCACTGCTTTCCATAAGAGGCACACAGCTGACAACCTCTTACGGAAACTGAGGAACATCATCGCAGATTGGCTTACCCCAATTGGACTCTCCTGGGGATTTGTGGCATCGGACAACGCCACCAATATTGTGCGTGCATTACATGTGGGCAAATTCCAGCACGTCCCATGTTTTGCACATACATTGAATTTGGTGGTGCAGAATTTTTTTACAAATGACAGGGCCGTGCAAGAGATGCTGTCGGTGGCTCAAAGAATTGTGGGCCACTTTCGGCATTCAGCCACTGCATGCCGAAGACTGGAGCACCAGCAAACACTCCTGAACCTGCCCCGCCATCATCTGAAGTAAGAGGTGGTAACGAGGTGGAATTCAACCCTCTATATGCTTCAGAGGATGGAGGAGCAGCAAAAGGCCATTCAAGCCATTCAAGGGGGTGGGGGGAATGCACCTGACTCAAGCACAGTGGAGAATGATTTCAACGTTGTGCAAGGTTCTGCAACCCTTTGAACTTGCCACACGTGAAGTCAGTTCAGACACTGCCAGCCTGAGTCAGGTCCTTCCCCTCATCAGGCTTTTGCAGAAGCAGCTGGAGAGATTGAAGGAGGACCTAAAACGAAGCGATTCCGCTAGGCATGTGGGACTTGTGGATGGAGCCCTTAATTCGCTTAACTAGGATTCACGGGTGTCAATCTGTTGAAATCAGAGCACTACATTTTGGCCACCATGCTCGATCCTAGGTTTAAAGCCTACGTTGTATCTCTCTTTCCGGCAGACACAAGTCTGCAGAGGTTCAAAGACCTGCTGGTGAGACACTTGTCAACTCAAGCAGAACGTGACCCGTCAACAGCTCCTCCTTCACATTCTCCCGCAACTGGGGGTGCAAGGAAAAGGCTAAGAATTCCGAGCCCACCCGCTGGCGGTGATGCAGGGCAGTCTGGAGCGAAAACTGACAGCTGGTCCGGACTGAAGGACCTGCCAACGATTACTGACATGTCCTCTACTGTCACTGCATATGATTCTGTCACCACTGAAAGAGTGACAGCATCCAAGTAGGCACGTCAGACAGTCCGTACGTATACTGGCAGGAAAAAGTGGCAATTTGGAGGCCCTTGCACAAACTGGCTTTATTTTACCTAAGTTGCCCCCCCTCCAGTGTGTACTCCGAAAGAGTGTTTAGTGCAGCCGGTCACCTTGTCAGCAATCGGCGTACGAGGTTACTTCCACAAAATGTGGAGAAGATGATGTTCATCAAAATGAATTATAATCAATTCCTCTGTGGAGACATTCACCATCAATTGCCTCCAGAAAGTACACAGGGACCTGAGATGGTGGATTCCAGTGGGAACGAATTAATACTCTGTGAGGAGGGGGATGTACACAGTGAAAGGGGTGAGGAATCGGAGGATGATGATGAGGTGGACATCTTGCCTTTGTAGAGCCAGTTTGAGCAAGGAGAGATTGATTGCTTCTTTTTTTGGTGGGGGCCCAAACCAACCATTCATTTCAGCCACAGTCGTGTGGCAGACCCTGTGGCTGAAATGATGGGTTTGATAAAGTGTGCATGTCCTGTTTATACAACATAAGGGTGGGTGGGAGAGCCCAAGGACAATTCCATCTTGCACCTCTTTTTATTTATTTATCTTTGCATCATGTGATGTTTGGGGCCAATTTTTTTAAGTGCAATCCTGTCTGACACTGCAGTGCCACTCCTAGATGGGCCAGGTGTTTGTGCCGCCCACTTGGGTCGCTTAGCTTAATCATTCAACGACCTCGGAGCAAATTTTAGGACTAAAAATAATATTGTGAGGTGTGAGGTATTCATAATAGACTGGAAATGAGTGGAAATTATGGTTATTGAGGTTAATAATACTATAGGATCAAAATTACCCCCAAATTTTATGATTTAAGCTGTTTTTGAGGGTTTTTTGAAAAAAAAACACCCAAAGCCAAAACACACCCGAATCCGACAAAAAATTTTCACGGAGGTTTTGCCAAAACGCGTCCGAATCCAAAACACGGCCGCGGAACCGAATCCAAAATCAAAACTCAAAAAATTTCCGGTGCACATCTCTAATTATTTTTCACTGTGTGCAGTGTTATTTTATTATATTTCTGGATAGGCAGTGCTCAGTAGTGTTGATTATGATTTTTATATATATATATATATATATATATATATATATATAAAATTATTTTTTTTACATTTGCCACAATCATAACATACAAACTTTATTTTAATATTAATTTGATTCCCTTTTACAATAAGCACTAAAAACAGTACACTGTCTGTACCCATGGTCATTCATGAATTCATTTTGTTGCATCCTATAATTTGCTTAACATCTGAGTGTTCTCTAAATTGAATTTCCCACTATAATTTAGACTTGCATCAACTTTAACACAATTTGTTCTAATAGATTTCTTACAGTTTGTTCGGCAGAACAGCGTTAACCTTTCGAGCAAGCTGGAATATAGTTATTATCCGTTTTCCTTTTACTGACTCAGTAGCTGTAACTGCTGTAGTCTAACGTTACAACTTCCATTTGTAGGCAATAGTACAATATTGATTGCGGAGTAACTTACTCCGTAATATCTCCTCCTGTCACAGTTACTCCAATAACTTAGCAGCGCACTATATGGTATAATTAGATTCTGTAAGTGACTGTATCCCTTGTGTGGGATTATGTTATGTGTTAGTCTTTTAAGGTAGATTCATATACCGTATGATGTGAGAATGCTGTTCTCCACCTACATCTCATTCAGAAGTAAATTGTATTATTTGCCAGGGATTCATACAACTTGCTTTACATTTCCCTGCAATCTGCTGGAATTTTGAGGGGGTGAAAATATAAAGAGTTGTCTAGGTAACGGGACAGTAACTGTTATCTAGAATATGCAATCTGGCTACACTTGCAGCGTACAATAAATCATGTTTATCTTCTTTTATATTATGTAAGGAACATGACACGTTATGCTTTGTAATTTTACATTTATATTTTACTTGCTGCTATTGATCACTTAGATGAACACATGTCGTCTAATTCATTTTGCCAACAGTAGTTTATTTTTTCAGGGATATATTTTCCTACAGAACATGAAGACCAGTCCAGATATTTATATGTGGATATTTAATCATATTTAAATGAAGGTCATGTGCTTACTGGTGGTTGAAAATCTTTTCACATTTACATGATTTTATAATGAATGGTTAATAAAATATTTGTAGCACTATTCATCTGGTGGGTGCTATTGAGGTTCTGCGGGGAACAGAATTGTTGGACTAGGGTACCCTGACTTTTAAGTACACTACTGCCTCTTCATACCTTTTTTTACTTTGTCAAAGTTGAAAAATATTGTTATTCTCATGCCTTGTACTAACCCCATGCGCTTGCCCGCTGCACGTGCACATTCTCTCCCGTGCGTGCGCATATTCGCAGTTGCGTGATGGCGCCTCCACAGTCGTGCGCTCAGGCGCGTGGTATGTGCATTTACGGTAGAGTTTGTGTGCGTCTGGCGGGCGACTCGATCGTTACATAATTAATCCAAATAGTGTATTTTATAGGTTATGGTCCTCTTAATAATATCAGTGAGTTTGTTTAGTGTAACTGGTTCATGGACAGAGAGATCCCTCTTTACATGATACGAAGGGTCAGACAGGTTTTGAGCAGTTGTGTTTAGTATGCAACGGTAGAGTATATTGGGGGTCATTCCGAGTTGTTCGCTCGGTAAATTTCTTCGCATCGCAGCGTTTTTCCGCTTAGTGCGTATGCGCAATGTTCGCACTGCGACTGCGCCAAGTAAATTTGCTATGCAATTAGGAATTTTACTCACGGCTTTTTCATCGTTCTGGTGATTGTAATGTGATTGACAGGAAGTGGGTGTTTCTGGGCGGAAACTGACCGTTTTATGGGAGTGTGTGGAAAAACGCTACCGTTTCTGGGAAAAACGCGGGAGTGGCCGGAGAAACGAAGGAGTGTCTGGGCGAACGCTGGGTGTGTTTGTGACGTCAAACCAGGAACGACAAGCACTGAACTGATTGCAGATGCCGAGTAAGTCTCGAGTTACTCAGAAACTGCACAGAGATGTCTTATCGCAATATTGCGAATCTTTCGTTCACAATTTTAAGATGCTAAGATTCACTCCCAGTAGGCGGCGGCTTAGCGTGTGCAATGCTGCTAAAAGCAGCTAGCGAGCGAACAACTCGGAATGAGGGCCATTATTAGAAACATTCCGGTATTGGTTTGAAAGAGATTAATCGCTCCTGCGAATAGTTATGTTTATAAGAAGTTTATGGACATTTACCGTATTTGCAGTTCATTATCCATGCGGCGGGAATCCTGAGATTCCCTCCCACCTGAGCAGTATGAAGACAGATTCCTGTGTCCAATGAACAATGAGATTGTAGGCCCCTTTGTAGTGTACTGTATGTAGTGTATATAAGGCAGCCTGTCTGGGCCAGCTCAGTCTACTCTCCACAACGGTTTTCATCATTGACTAACTAGAGAGCTGGTACCAGGACTGCGCAGCGATCATTCCCCAGTGTGTAAGTTTTTCTCTGTAACCAACTTATTCTCTGTTTGTATTTGCCATACTCTCTCTCTCTCTGTTATTGTTACGCTGTTGTATATTGTATATTTTCAGTTATTCTGTGTAGGTGTTTTATGTGTAGTGTATAAGCTGTAACTGTTTTCCCCTTTTACATACTAAAATCATCTAGATAAAGGTTTTGGAACCTTACAAGGTATTGTGTGTTTTATCATTACATTGCTAAGGGTAATCGGAGTGTCTCAATCGCTCAAGCAACTTTTACATAACGGAGGTTAATCAGCGTTACATTGTGTTGCATACAAGGTTTACTGTGTGTCATTCTGTGAGCGTCTGCGCCGCTCGTGTTCCTCTTGTGGGCACAGCATCCGCTACGCTAGTAGCGTAGCATTACGGTACTCGGACCGCCTATAGCGTGCTCGATACCAGCGTAAGCCGTGAGCAAACGTACTGCTCGTGCGTCTCGACCACGGCCTAGCGTCTGCTACGCTAAGTGCGTACCCTTACGGTACCCCGTACACCCATTGCGTACTGAGTCTCTTACCAGTATATAGTGAATGTTATTAGATAAATATTTAGCTTTATCAACTTATACGATTGTGACACCCAGGTGAGTATGCAGGTAAGTATGTGAGGTGGGCTAAGTTGAACGATAGGTTACCCCAAGGAAACAGGCATGTTGATATGGTGGGTTCTCTAATACCCTTACTGAGCCATTCTGTTTATCCCTTCAGGCTTGTCCTATCTTCAGAAGAGAGGTAATGAGTAGAATTCAACACAGAGCTTTTATGTTAGGATATGGTGCGCTCTGTACCTGTCTCCTTCTGTGCACCAGTCTATGAGTGCATCCCCTAGTGTTAGACCTCTAGTGCCAGGAGTCACTCGGAGGCAGAGTCATATTATGTAGTTTCCTGTTCCTTCACCTCAGAGAGAGAGAGAGTGAGGAGAGTGTGACACAGAGAGACAGAGTCCTGGTGTACAAGTGTGTAGAGCTGATACTGGGGGCAGATCTCAGCTACAGAGACTCACAGTGTTCCAGTGCATGCACCATCTTCTCTACAGTGGGAGTCAGACTGCACGGCTGTGCAGTCCTCCATGCTTCACCTCCACAGACATCTCCTGATAAGTACCACTACCTAATGCTGTTACCTTGTGTGATATATGGGCTCCTGATTACCGCTATCAGTGTTACATCTCAGTCACCCGTGTACACTAAATAAACTTACATTACTGTTTAAGTCTCAAAGTGTGTGGACTGACGTCAATGCACCGAATAGCCCAAAACACTCTGCCAACATTTTCAATGATGTTTCAATTTACTTATGAAGGTTTTCTCTTCAATAAACTTCAAAGTGGCTAATGAACATTTAGGGTTTTTTTTAACAAGAGTTTACAATAAGTTACACATACAAATCAATAAACTAGTTTTATTGCTATGAAACCCATTTTTTTAACGTTTTCTTCCGCAGGAACAGTTACAAATTACCGGGATCAGTAGTTTTGATCTAAAACACCTTTGTGCAATTAAATCTACATTTATTCATTTGAACCATATATTATCAATGTTACTACTCGCATAATATAAACAAAGTTATCCAACAGAGTCATCTGAAATTAACTGCACCAAACGTTAATATCCTAGGCTAAATATAGTATCAAGGGCAGGGGTGTATCTACCTATTGGCCAGGATGGCACTCGCCAGGGGTGCCAGGCAAGGAGGGGGCGCCGCCTGGCTGTGCCACCCGTGGCCAAAGGGTAGAAAAGCAGTACTGTCAGACTGTACCTGCTGTGAAAGTCTGTTACTGCTTGAGTGACGCGGGTGTCCGGCAGCACAGCACTTGTAATCAGACTCAAAATAAACTACAGCTCCCAGCAGCCCTTGTGGCTGGGAGCTCCCGGCAGCAAGGGCTGCTGGGAACTGTAGTTTGTTGTGAGTCTGATTACAAGTGCGATGCTGCTGGACACTAGTCTGATCACTAGTTGTTACGCACACCAGTGCTAACAGGAGTATACCGGTGTATGAACAGAGAGGGAAGCGAAGCAAACAAACTCACAGACAGTATAACATAACATACACAGGAGGTGATGGAATAACTAATAAACACAAAGTGAACGGAGAAGCCCAAAGGCTCAAGAATTGGGTGTCTCCCTAGTGTCAGGAATGCTCAGATGGAATAGAGCGGACAATGAAGCGATGTGTAGTGATTTAACATGTGGAGCACCTGAAATGATGTTGCTAAGAGCAACAGAAAAACCCCCAAAGGGTTACCAACGGGTGTGGGAATAAACTCCTTGGTCAGAGATAGAAATATAGACACAAGGAGAGTATCCACAATCCTAACCCCCACTTGCAGGGCACAGGTTCAGCTTACTGCCACTAAACTGACACCTGCAAGCAGGTCTGAGAGTACAGCCGCAAACCTGCTGGGTTCACAGAATAGCAAAAGAACCCCAGCAGGTCAAACAACTGACTCCAGTCTTACTGCTAGGTCCGGATTGGCAGAATGAAGTACCGAATCCCAAGGCCTATACGCAGTAAGCAACAAGTAAATACAAAGTCACACAGTACTAGCTAACTCTCTGGAACTGACTAACAAACAAAGATTCAGCAGCATTTGCCTAGCCTGAGAGGATGGTTTATATAGCAGGTGCTGTCCACGCCCCACTCAGACCTCACAGACTGTGAGCACAAAACCAGCGCCGGATTCCCTGCCGTGCACAGAGCCTGTAACCACTACACAGTAAAAACCCGGACCGGAGTATCAGCTGCGCTCAGGTTACTTCGTTAACACTTGCCTCCCGGTTGCCATGGTGACGTGGCAGCACAGAGCAGGAGATCCTAACAGTACCCCCCCTCTGACGAGGGGTCAAAGAACCCCTACCACCGGGTTTATCGGGGAACTGCGAGAAGAAAGAGCGTATCAGTCTGGGGGCATGAAGATCACAACTGCGCACCCACGACCGCTCCTCCGGGCCATACCCCTTCCAGTGCACCAAAAATGACAGCCGACCCCGAACCATCTTGGAGTCAAGAACCCTTTCAACCACAAACTCCCTCTGACCCCGTATCAGAAGAGGAGAAGGTCTTCCACTGGAAGAAGGATTACTAACCGCCAGTTTTAAAAGGGAACAATGAAATGTTTTATTGATACCCAATAAACGGGGCAGATCTAACTGAAATGCCACCGGATTGATAACCCTGGTGATCTTATAAGGGCCGATGAACCGGGGGCTAAACTTATGAGATGGCTGTCTCAACTTCAAATTCTTGGTGGACAACCAGACGAAGTCTCCTAATTTGAAGCTGCAGGGTCTTCTCCGCTTATCAAAAACCCTTTTGGTCACTAATGACACAGACACAAGGGCTTTCTTCACTTTCCTCCAAATACCCCTAAGGACCGAAACAACAGAGGAACCACCAGGCGTGGAATCCAGGGGGTCAAAAGAATTGGCCTTAGGATGATGCCCATACACACAAAGGAAGGGAGAGATCCCTGTAGCAGAGTGAGCCGCGTTGTTATAGGCAAACTCCGCCATGGACAGATGAGCAACCCAGTCAGTATGACACTTGGAGACATAACACCTGAGGAACTGCTCCAAGGACTGGTTCACCCTCTCAGTCTGCCCATTAGACTGTGGATGGTAGCCTGACGACAAGCTCACAGAAATCTGGAGATCAGAACAATGCCCTCCAGAATTTGGCCACAAACTGGGATCCACGGTCAGAGACCACATCAAGTGGCAACCCGTGGAGGCGCACAACATGCTGCATAAATAACTCAGACAGGCATCTGGCCGATGGCAACCCAACCAGTGGAACGAAATGCGCCATCTTCGAAAACCTGTCAACGACAACCCAAATGGCTGTCATCCCCGAGGATTAGGGCAAGTCCACCACAAAATCCATGGAAATGTGGGTCCATGGCTTAGACGGAATAGAGAGTGGATGTAATGGGCCGACAGGAACCCCTCTAGGAGTTTTATTTCGGGCACAAACGTCACATGCCCGAACCCACTGATCCACATCCCTAGCCACCGAGGGCCACCACACCGCCCTAGACAGCAACTCCCGAGTTCTGGCAATACCCGGATGCCCTGCCGACCTCTTGGCATGGAATTCCAGGAACACTCGCTGTCTTAACCTAGGAGGCACAAACAAGAGACCTACCGGAAGGTCTGGAGGAGCCTGCTCCTGTGCTCTAAGGACTAATGACAAGAGGTCCTGGGTAATGCCCACTTTAATACATGATGGGGACACAATGGGCAATGGCTCCTCGGTGGTCTCTTGAACTGGAGCAAAACTCTGCGAGAGCGCATCAGCCTTGATGTTTTTTGACCCAGGGCGATATGTTATCAAAAAATTAAAGCGAGCAAAAAACAAAGCCCATCGTGCCTGCCTGGCATTGAGCCGCTTCGCTGACTCTAAATATGCCAGATTCTTATGGTCGGTGAGAATTGAGACCACAAACTTAGCCCCCTCAAGCCAGTGTCTCCACTCCCCGAGTGCATCCTTTATAGCCAACAATTCCCGGTTACCCACATCATAATTCATCTCGGCAGATGAAAATTTACGAGAAAAGTAAGCACAGGGATGAAGGCGATTATCAGACACCCCCATCTGAGAGAGCACTGCCCCAATACCTATCTCAGAGGCATCCACTTCTACCACAAAAGGACGCTCTGGATCTGGGTGTCGCAGCACCTTGGCCGAGACAAATGCCCTTTTGAGACGGGCAAAGGCCGCTTTGGCCTCACAAAACCAGTGAGCAACATCCGCCCCTTTCTTAGTAAGTGCCACCAAGGGGGCCACTATAGACGAAAATCCAGCGTTAAACCGTCTATAAAAATTCGCAAAGCCCAGAAAACGCTGAAGCGCCTTCAAACTAGTGGACTGCACCCAATCCAGGACTGCCTGTACCTTAGAACCCTCCATTTGGAAACCTTCTGAGGAGATAATATACCCTAGAAATGCGATTTGCTGGAATTCAAACTCGCACTTCTCCAGCTTCGCCCCAAGCTGGTGGTCTCTGAGTTTCTGGAGGACTAAGCGTACATGCTTCCGATGTTCCTCCAGGGAATGAGAGAAGATTAGGATGTCATCTAGATAAACAACTAAGAATCTATCCAAATATTCCCTGAGCACATCGTTCATGAATTCCTGGAAGACTGCCGGGGCATTAGAGAGCCCAAAAGGCATCACCAAATATTCATAATGCCCTGAGTAGGTATTAAAGGCAGTCTTCCATTCATCCCCCTCTCTTATTCGGATTAGATTGTAAGCACCGCGTAGGTCAATTTTAGAAAAAATGGTGGCAGTACGAAGCTGGTCAAACAAAACCGAAATGAGAGGCAGTGGGTACGAGTTTTTAATCGTGATACGGTTCAATTCCCTGAAGTCGATGCAGGGTCGCAACGAACCGTCCTTTTTACCCACGAAAAAGAACCCCGACCCAACTGGGGACTGTGAGGGTCTGATAAATCCCTTAGCCAAGTTCTCCTGAATGTACTCTGCCATAGCCTGAGTCTCAGGACGTGACAGGGAGTACAACCTGCTCTTGGGAAGCTTGGCATCCGACAACAAATCAATGGCACAGTCATAGGGGCGTTGGGGAGGTAGTACCTCCGCAACTTTTTTAGAGAACACATCCGCAAAATCTGCATAACATCCTGGCAATCCTGGCAAACTTAGCTGCGAGAGCCTGACTGGAAGGCTCAAGCAACTCCTGAAACAATCACTACCCCAACTAAGAATCTCCCCAGAGACCCAGTCAAATTGAGGGTTATGGGCCGTTAACCAGGGTAACCCCAAAACCAATGGGGCAAAAGAACAGACAGTCACCTAAAAAGACAATTTTTCAGAGTGTGTGGCTCCAATAAACAAAAGGAATTTGGCTGGTGCAGGAGGTAATTTTACCCTGGGACAATGGTTCCCCGTTTAACCCACAGATCTCAATCTCTGATGCCAAAGGTACTGAGGGAACAGAGTGTTCCAGGGCGAATTGACGGTCCATGAAAACCCCATCGGCCCCACTGTCAACAAAGGCCTCAGTCTTGACAGTTTGACCGAGGATCTCCAAAGTCACCGGAATGAGAAAAGTCTTTTTAAGAAATTCTGACTTCTGGCCTGACAGGATATTTCCCATCACCCTCAGGCCCTGAAGTTTTCCGGTTTTTCTGGGCATGATACTACAACATGACCTTTATTCCCACAGTACAAACACAAACCCTGCTGTCTCCTCCGCGTCTTCTCACGCGAGGAGAGGCGGGTAGCCCAATCTGCATAGGGTCCTCGGAATATTCCTCAGAGTCTGAGGTTCCCTTGGGAAAAAAGGAAACTGCGGTCTCCCTTTCAAGCCTACGCTCTCTCAGCCGTCTATCCACCCGGATGGATAACTGCATGAGCTGATCTAAGCTATCAGGCGAGGGATATTGTACCAGTTGTTCCTTTATTTGGTCAGAAAGGCCCCTTCGGTACTGGTTTCTCAGGGCTGGGTCATTCCACTGGGTATCATGAGCCAACCTCCGAAACTCCGTACTATAAACCTCAGCTGGCCGTCACCCTTGCTTAAGAACCGTAATCTGAGCCTCGGCTGAAGCCATCTTGTCAGGGTCATCATACAAAATGCCCAGTGCCGTAAAAAAAGCATCAACACTTTTAAGCGACGGACAGTCAGGCTGTAACCCATATGCCCAGACCTGTGGGTCTCCTTGTAGCAAGGAAATCACCATGCCCACCCGCTGAATCTCCGACCCAGAAGACTGGGGCCTAAGCCTGAAATATAGCTTACAGCTCTCCTTGAAACAAAAGAACTGCGAGCGATCTCCAGAAAAACGATCCGGGAGATTTACTTTCGGCTCCTTAACCCCTGAACTTGCCGCTGCTGCTGCGGGAGCTCCGCTAGCGGCCTGCGGGGTGTTCATTTTAATGGACATCTCATTAAATTGTCGAGTCAGGACCTGCACCTGATCGACCACCTGTTGCAAAGTATTTTGAGGGGTATGTCCATATTCCCACAAAATTTCAACAGGAGTAGGGCTTCTGAATATGTTACGCACACCAGTGCTAACAGGAGTATACCGGTGTATGAACAGAGAGGGAAGCGAAGCAAACGAACTCACAGACAGTATAACATAACATACACAGGAGGTGATGGAATAACTAATAAACACAAAGTGAACGGAGAAGCCCAAAGGCTCAGGAATTGGGTGTCTCCCTAGTGTCAGGAATGCTCAGATGGAATAGAGCGGACAATGAAGCGATGTGTAGTGATTTAACATGTGGAGCACCTGAAATGATGTTGCTAAGAGCAACAGAAAAAAACCCAAAGGGTTACCAATGGGTGTGGGAATAAACTCCTTGGTCAGAGATAGAAATATAGACACAAGGAGAGTATCCACAATCCTAACCCCCACTTGCAGGGCACAGGTTCAGCTTACTGCCACTAAACTGACATCTGGACGCCCTGCACAGTGAGGGAGGATTAAGCAAGCAGGTCTGAGAGTACAGCCGCAAACCTGCTGGGTTCACAGAATAGCAAAAGAACCCCAGCAGGTCAAACAACTGACTCCAGTCTTACTGCTAGGTCCGGATTGGCAGAATGAAGTACCGAATCCCAAGGCCTATACGCAGTAAGCAACAAGTAAATACAAAGTCACACAGTACTAGCTAACTCTCTGGAACTGACTAACAAACAAAGATTCCGCAGCATTTGCCTAGCCTGAGAGGATGGTTTATATAGCTGGTGCTGTCCACGCCCCACTCAGACCTCACAGACTGTGAGCACAAAACCAGCGCCGGATTCCCTGCCGTGCACAGAGCCTGTAACCACTACACAGTAAAAACCCGGACCGGAGTATCAGCTGCGCTCAGGTTACTTCGCTAACACTTGCCTCCCGGTTGCCATGGTGACGTGGCAGCACAGAGCAGGAGATCCTAACACTAGTGCAGTGCAGTGCGGTACTGACGGACACCAGCACCGCGCCGGCAGTAACAGACTCTCACCAGGTACACAGCAAATAATTGTTATATAGCACAGTGCTATAGATCTATTTGTTGCTGAAGATAATAAATAAGTGTCAGTGTTTGGGAGAAGGGACTGTAGTACCTGGAAAACGACACAATTATCATGCATGTTAGATGTAAGTAAGTAGTAAGTAAGTGAAAACTTTAAATTGTTGAGTGTAATAAAGAAAATACAAATCTTAACCTATTTCAAGGCCATGTTCAAGGAAATGTATATCAGTTAATTGTATAATTGATCATTTTATCTTGGAAGTGATGGCACCCTGATGTTTCTTCTAACAGGAAGTTCTTCTACCATCCAACTAATGGTGTTTGGTTAATTGCTGGGTCCATTTGAAGCTCATCTCACAGCAGCTCATTAGCATTTCATTCAGGATGCAGTCAAGATGCCGGCGTTTGGCATCCCGGCGGTCGGAAAGCTGACGCCAGCATCCCGAAACTGCTCGGAATGCTGATGCTGGCATCCCAACATAGATAGCGATGCAGAATGCCAAAATCCGGATCGAGTTGGTGCCAAAGTCTCCACTGGCAAGCCACGTGGGAGGGTTAGGCCGCGAGGGCGGGAGGGCTAGGGTTAGGCTGCAGGGAGGGAGATTAGGAAGGGTAAGTTAGGGTTAGGCACCACTGAAGAGGCTTTTGGGGGGGGGCTGGTTAAGGTCAGGCTGTGGGAAAGGTGGGTTGGGGGGAGGGATGGTGTAACGTGAATACGAGACACTACTGTGCGGTGTAATGCGAATAAGGGACATTAGTGTGTCGCATAATTTGAATTGGAAGTACTATTGTGTCCACGCCTTTCTCCCACAAGTATGTGCCCCATTTCCAATACTTTCACCTTATTCCAAATGTGTGTGTGTGGGGGGCGCCAGCCCCTTACTTTGCCTGGGGCTCTCAGACCCCTAGATACACCCCTGATCAAGGGTACTATAATGGAAACTACTGAGGAGGAAAGAGATTTAGGAGTCACTATTTCAAGTGACTTGAAGGCAGGAAAGCAATGCAACAAACCAATGAGAAAGGCAAGTCAGATGCTTGGTTGCATAGGGAGAGGAATCAGTAGCAGGAAAAAAGAAGTGATGCCACTGTATAGGTCATTGGTGCGGCCCCATCTGGAATACTGTGTCCAGTTCTGGAAACCCTATCTCCAGAAGGATATAAATACATTAGAGAGTGTACAAAGAAGGGCAACTAAAATGGTGCATGGCCTACATCACAAAACTTACCCGGAAAGGCTAAAAGATCTTAACATGTATAGTTTGGAGGAGAGAAGGGAAAGGGGGGACATGATAGAAACTTTCAAATATATCAAGGGTCTTAACAAAGTTCAGGAGGAAAACATTCTTCAAAGGAAAAGAAGTATTAGAACTCGAGGGCATACATTGAGACTGGAGGGGGGGGAGGTTCAGGGGAAATTTAAGGAAAAATTACTTCACAGAAAGGGTAGTGGATAAGTGGAATAGCCTCCCATCAGAGGTGGTAGAGGCTAAGACTGTAGGGCAATTTAAACATGCTTGGGACAGGCATATGAATATCCTTACAAAGAATTAAGGTTAAAAAAGGGTTGAGATTGCCTAAAGGATAAAATAAAAAAGGGGCAGACTAGATGGGCCAAGTGGTTCTTATCTGCCGTCAAATTCTATGTTTCTATGTTTCTATGTTAATAAAGGCACACTGAAAGAAAACCGAACTTTTTCACAATACTTGCTCACACTTATTGTCTTAACAAGTACTTAACCATGTGCTTTAACCCAATATCAAATATCCCAGATACTGAAAGTAACACAGTTCAGCTGATATCTGTAGAGGTGGTGCACATTGTTAGGGTGACATTCCTCCTTTTGATAGTTTACACAGAGTAAATTACACTGGGCCTAATTCAAGGTTGATTGCAAAACAAATTTTTCCTCTAATGGGCAAAACCATGTGCACTGCAGGTGGGGCAGATATAACATGTGCAGAGAGAGTTAGATTTGGGTGGGGTGTGTTCAAACTGAAATCTAGATTGCAGTGTAAAAATAAAGCAGCCGGTATTTACCCTGCACAGAAACAAAATAACCCACCCAAATCTAACTCTCTCCGCACATGTTATATCTGCCCCACCTGCAGTGTACATGGTTTTGCCCATTAGAGGAAAATGTTGTTTTGCAATCAACCTTGAATTAGGCCCATTGGGGGTAATTCAGAGTTGATCGCAGTAGCAAATTTGTTACCAGTTGGGCAAAACCATGTGCACTGCAGCTGGGGCAGATATAACATGTGCAGGGAGAGTTAGTTTGAGTGGGTTATTTTGTTTCTGTGCAGGGTAAATACTGTCTGCTTTATTTTTACACTGCAATTTAGATTTCAGTTTGAACACACCCCACCCAAATCTAACTCTCTCTGCACATGTTACATCTGCCCCACCTGCAGTGCACATGGGCCCTCATTCCGAGTTGATCGCAGTGAATCATCGCATCGCAAACGGGCAGAAATCAACAAAACGCGCACGCGCAAAAGCGGAAATACGCATGCGCGAGCATAGCGATACGACACTTGTGCAGAAATACTACAAAGAAAACTGCTTGTTACACAGAAACGAAAACGGGGAGTGGCGAAGGCGTGACAGGGGCGCGACTTCGCAATCTGACGACATGGGCGTGAAAGTGGGCGTCTAGTGTGGGAGTATGCAACTAGCAGTAGGCGTGTTTTTGCAGAAATGCGTTTTCGATGTTAAATTGAACATAGCAATTCCTCGCAATCTTGACGCAGCAGCCGAGTAGGTCTTCGAGTTACGAAGTAGTGTTACAAGTGTGTATGCAATAATTAGCAGTTAATTGGAGATGCCATTCATCTGTTGTCCAATTACTTGCTAAACACTGCTCTGCTGAAGTACTGCAAACAGCAATTGTGTGGACACATTACATGTTTATTCTAAGCACCTATAAATCTGTAACGCTGCCAAATAAGGTTTTAATTATGAGTCAAGTTTTTGGATAAACATTCATGTTAAGTGCATGTTTTAATGTGTTAAATACTACCAAATGCAAACAAGTGAAATTATCAAAACTCCAAAACTACATCAGCAACATCTAAACTACATAAAATGTGACCTTTGTATATCCCAAATATCAGGACCAACATAATGCAGCATACACTTAATTTTTAACTTAAATAAAACTTTTATCTTTGGTTAGAATATCTGACAATGTTTAAAATTATGTCCTGTTGCCCATAGTAAAACAAAACCTGAGTTGTGACTATTTTTATAATATGGACATTAAAGTGTGGTGCAAGGCATACCTGTTGCATTTTTAAAGATGCAATGCTTGTATGTTTTTTCGGATTGTTCCCTTGTTCCCCAAGTGTCTATATGCTTTGCTAAACTTTTCTGGACTAAGATTAACATAATGCATTTACTTTAATAAAGTACACAAACTTTTTTTTAATTTTTTTGTTTTATTACTGCTGTAATATATTTAGTGATCCAAACAACATGGCTACAGGTGAGTATCACAGGCAAAGATGGACCAAGCAGCAAGCAGATGCCACTGACACAAATGACATAGCAGAACTCAGTACTAGGGAAACTCCATCTTCTGACAAAATAATAATATTAATGCAAATAAATAATATGGTGTAAACACCCTGCCAGACAAATAAATTTGGGGAACTGAGAAAGATTCAGGAGCCAGCACACAAACACAACAATACACAGCACACTAGGAAGAGGAAGATGGCTCTGGTGTACAGGAAAAAAAGCTCACAGGCTACAATATATCAAAACAGAAATAATACATTTCACTAAGAGGGAGTTAGCCCTTCTGGCCACACAAGCCAACACAAAAAAACATAGAGACAACATGAAAAACATGGGTGCTGCCCATCTGGAGAGACATCACTTTTTTTTTTTTTTCCTGCCTGATGCTGTTCTTCTTGGCTTGGTCTGCGGAGCGACCTTCGTGTGCCCTGCCCAGTGGGATGTTCTTCCTGGGCAGGGGCAGGGGAGGGAGCCGATGTGGCTGGCTCTCTGCCACTGTGGGCAAGGGAGACAGCGATGGCCTGGAGCCCTTGCAAGATGTTATTTGCAAGGTTTTGGAATGAGGAGGCAAGTTGATCTTGTCCCTGCCTGATCTCTGCCAGACCTTGTCAGAGTTGAGCAACACCTTGCTCCACACTGGTTCTGTGCTCAGTGAGCCGGACAGCTATCTGGCTTACCTCCCGGATCATCCTGTCCTGAAAAGCGTTTAGGCTCTCACCATACCTAGCTATTTCAAGCAGGATCTCCGGGATAGCAGAGGGTTGGGTGGGGGGGCCAGTTGGAACCTGGATAGGTGGGATTTGGGGTCCAACACTGCCAGACACACTAGGTCCCTCCACCTCAGCCTCTGCCACATAACCCTCCTGTGACTCTACCTGCTCACCCCCCTGTGCTGTTATGTGCAAAGCAAATAGAAGAATGTGTGGAAAAAGAGTACAAAAAAACAATATGAGACTTTTGAAACAAAAACAATTAAACAATACAAATATGTGTGTAAACTTAACGGGCAAGTCATGTTCCGTCAGTATTTCAGGCAGGTCCGTGTCCATATAAGACACCGCTGCCCCTCCTCATAACTGACACAGTCCATCGCCATCTCCTCCAACTCTGTATACTCCACAACGACAGATGGTCCGCCCCCTGTAGTCCTTGAGGCATACCACTCTGCAGACCTCTTGCCCTTCAGGCGGGATTTGAAGTCGGCCCAACTACATATATTAGGAAAAATAGGGTCAAGGTATATTTAATAACTAAATTCCAGCTTTAATATATAGGACACATTTTCTGCATTTGGTTGCTATAGACATCATATCTAATATATAGGACACATGTTCTGCATTTGGTTGCTATAGCCAACATCACATGTAACTAGCTTTTTAAGAATACTTTGCACAGATAATGGATTGCCATTATACACTTACCATCGTCTAACTTCCTGTGATGTTCGGACTATAGAGCCGACTTCATTCACAGAATGAGTGATGTATCCTCCAGATTCGATCTTTGGTAGCAGCACCCATGTTTTTTGGTCCTCTATGTATTTTTGACATGGCCTGTGTGACCAAAACACGCAACTCCCTCTTAGTGAATGCGGGCTGCCTTTTTTTCGCCTTGAAGTAGCCTGTGAGCTTTGATCCTGTTCCTCCTCACCATCTTCCTCGTCACTAGCTGCTTGTGTATGTTGTGGTTGTGTAGCTAATGCTGAATCTCCCTCAGTTTCCCCAGTCTGTCTGTCTGGCAGGGTAACCCCTCCTAACTGCTGGGTATCAGAAGGTGGAATGTCTCTAGTACTGAGTCCTGCTTCTTCAGAATCCGCAGAGGCGGATTCCAGCATTTGCCGACGCAATGCTATTTGTCTTTGTGCCAATGCTGCCTGCTGCCGCTGCACGCAGTCCATCTCTGCTGCCAAATCCTCACGAGTAGCCATGTTGCTAATGACATGTCTGTACGCACAGGTGTGTAGGTATTTATAGCTACGTGCGCAGCGAAAATTCACACAGGTGTAAATTATGCTAATTGTGTGACTGATTGTACTGCTTATTTAAGAGCCTTGTTTGCAGACTGTGTGAGTGGGTGTATGATGTTAAAAACTGCTGTGTTATCTTCGAAGGTGGTCGTCTTTGGTTCAACTTTGCAGTGAGTAATTTTTGCATTGTCTTGCAGACAGATGTCCGTTTATTCGCTTTACACATTTTGTATAGCGTAGTGCGTTTTTTTGGCTAAGTTTCTTTTGAGAGTATTCCTACATTAGTCAATTATCAAGCCAAGTATGTATGGTGGTGCAATGGAACTGGGTTTATGTATTTTGGAGGATATCTGTTTGATATTTAAATGGTTTAGTATGGCATATGTTTTTATTTCTTACCTGTACTTTACAGTGTTTATGTTATATTGTTCACACAGTTTGTTTGATATCTAAGACTCCTTCTGTGTCTCTTGTAGGTGTGTCAGTTTTGGATTTTGTATCCATATTTTGATTTAGAGTCGGTTGGCAGATTTTTTGTTTTTTATTCAACTAAATTGGTCACTTCATTGATTGACCAGGTAAGTAGCCTATCCCTGTGTGTGTTGCTGTTTGTTGTAATTGTCTATATGATATCTAAGACTCCTTCTGTGTCTCTTGTAGGTGTGTCAGTTTTGGATTTTGTATCCATATTTTGATTTAGAGTCGGTTGGCTGATTTTTTTGTTCTTTATTCAACTAAATTGGTCACTTCATTGATTGACCAGGTAAGTAGCCTATCCCTGTGTGTGTTGCTGTTTGTTGTAATTGTCTATATGATATCTAAGACTCCTTCTGTGTCTCTTGTAGGTGTGTCAGTTTGGGATTTTGTATCCATATTTTGATTTAGAGTCGGTTGGCTGATTTTTTGTTCTTTATTCAACTAAATTGGTCACTTCATTGATTGACCAGGTAAGTAGCCTATCCCTGTGTGTGTTGCTGTTTGTTGTAATTGTCTATATGATATCTAAGACTCCTTCTGTGTCTCTTGTAGGTGTGTCAGTTTTGGATTTTGTATCCATATTTTGATTTAGAGTCGGTTGGCTGATTTTTTGTTCTTTATTCAACTAAATTGGTCACTTTATTGATTGACCAGGTAAGTAGCCTATCCCTGTGTGTGTTGCTGTTTGTTGTAATTGTCTATATGATATCTAAGACTCCTTCTGTGTCTCTTGTAGGTGTGTCAGTTTTGGATTTTGTATCCATATTTTGATTTAGAGTCGGTTGGCTGATTTTTTGTTCTTTATTCAACTAAATTGGTCACTTCATTGATTGACCAGGTAAGTAGCCTATCCCTGTGTGTCCTGGAGTGTGTTTGTAGCAAGTGTGTATCTTATTTTTGATTGGCCATTTCTCTATCTAGTAGGTGTTATTTCTTGGTTTTCAAAGCATTTACTTTTGACAAAGTCGGCCTGATTTTTGCTGTATTAGCTACTAAAGGACCCCCTTTTTTTCTAAAAGGTTTTTTTAAGTAACAAACTAAGTTACATTATTCATACTTAGTTGTTTGAATATATATTGTGTCAGTTATTATATGGGTATGTTTGAAATCTCAAATACTTTTTTATTTGTGATGTTAACCTATGTTTGTAATAATTAGCTAAAGGTTTTTTTTTTTTTCAATTTTGTGTTTTGGACCCGTATTTTGTTATTGAAGAAATGGAGTATGCTCCTGCAGTAAGTTAACACCCATACACTTTGTCTTTGATTATGGCTGACAATGTTTTTGTTTTTTTGTTTTAAAAAAAAAATGATTCTTACCTTCATTTTAAGTTGGTGATGTCCGTTCATGTGGCAGCTGAATCCCTCCCACCCCAACCCACGGAACCACTCCCACCCCAACCGCTGCAAGCCCTCCAACCGCAACCGGCTCCTCATCATCCAAGGCAACGGAGGCGTGCTAGGCCACCAATTTTCCGTACCCGTGTCCTTCTTTTTGGGATGCCTGATGATGTGGTTGTGCGCAGATACAGGCTGCCACCTCATCTAATCCTAGACACTCTCTCCATAATAGAGAGTGATCTAGAACAATCCATTAGGTATCCTACAGCAATACCAGCATTGACACAATTCCTTGCTGTGTTACATTTTGTGGCCACTGGTTCATACCAGCATGTTGTTGGTGATCTGGTTGGCATGTCGCAGGGCCAGTTCAGTAAGGTCCTGCGGCATGTCAGCTAGGCTTCTATTAAGCGCGTTAAGCAATTTATTGCTATGCCTTTGGATGTTGGGGCCCTAGATGTGGTGAAGCGGCAATTTGAGGAAGGTGGTAGTTGCTTCCCACATGTTATTGGGGTTGTGGATGGCACACATGTAGCTATTGTACCACCAAGACATAATGAAGAAATTTATAGAAACAGAAAACTGTTTCATTCTCTGAATGTAATGGTTGTTTGTGGGCCATCCCTCCAGATCCTGTCCCTGAATGCTAAGTTCCCGGGGAACTCCCATGATGCCCATGTCATTAGACAATCAGGGATATGGCACAGATTAAGATCGATGGAAGGTCAAGACATGTGGTTATTGGGTGAGTGTTTTTATTTTTTTACTTACAATAATATTATAAAATGTAAGATTATAATTATTTTCTTTTCTTCTCATCAAACAGGAGACCGTGGATATCCTTGCACCCCCTGGCTCATGACTCCTTACAGTAAGCCCAGGCCAGGACCACAGACGGCATTTAACTCCACGCTAACTGCCACTAGACAGCTGGTGGAGCGCATGATTGGTGTCCTTAAAGGGCGCTTTCGTGTACTCCACCGCACTGGTGGCGACATCATGTATTCGCCAGAGATGGTAAGTAAAATTGTGGTCCTGTGCGCTATTCTACATAACATCGCTGTAAGGAGTCGCGTTGAGCTTCCTCACACAGAGGAATTGCCAGATGAGGAGCCAGGGGCTGGGCGGACAGTCGGTGGGGGGAGTGTTTCCCGGAGGGGAAACGAAGTAAGGGCACGCATTGTACGCGAATATTTCAGGTATAGTGTTTTTTTTTTTTAATAAACACAAAGTCACTGTCTGTTTATGTTCATTTTGCTCTGATGTCATTTAGGTAGTTATTGAAAGTTCATTGTGTAATTGTTTTTGTGTGTGTGAATATATTATTAGTTGTTTCTGTAAATATTCAAACATGTTAACCTTACAATGTTTTTATTCTTTGTTAAATATTTTTACGTTACTAAATTGTTGTAATTACTGTGGGTTTTTTTTCTAATCCTGTTTTCAAAAACAAAAACACAACATATGATACTAAATGTTGTAAAATTTGTGACTGTGCAGCTGATTGTTCAGACAAAATGTGGTGAGTACACAGATTGACTCAAAAATTAGAGTAAAAGTGTGTGTGTGCTGACAGCAATAAAGTTTAGTCAATGCACACATCAATAAAGTTTATTTAGATGACAGCATAGATTTTCCACCAATCACATGCCAACACACACTATAAATATATGCCCAAATATGGAAAACGCCATTGCCATGATGCGTGCTGCACTGTTCACCCGCTGTGAGCTCCGCATGTTGGTGGCGGTGATGGACCGCCGCGTAGGCCGCGTAGGGCGCTTTGTCCCAAATCGGGTAAAGCGCGAGGCTTACGCGGAGGTCCGCCACCTACTGAGGACCCGCGTCCGCAGCAGGCGGACCATCATTCAGCTGGAGAGGAGATGGAGTGATCTCCGCAGGCGGACGCCGGAACTGTTGGCGGAGCTCCGCCAGCAAATCCAGCAACTGCGTGGACGCAGTAAGTTAAATACATTACATAACACAGAGATTATTAGCATAAACTGTGCAAATTTACACTAAGTGATAGTGTCTAAATTGCCACACTGACTGAACTAGTTTAATAAATATGACAGTATGTGTGGTTAGGGCAAGCAGTACTGACTGTAGCAGAGTGATTTTAAACAAGTGCATGTTGTTGTACAGAATTGCTACACAGGCTGTAAACTGTACCAAATAACTTGCTCAGTGGTGTAAATTTAATAAGGTGGGTTGATTTTAGATCTGGTGATGTTGCCTATACCAATCAATATGAGTCAATCGAATAGATTCTGTAATGAGCTTCAAAAATGTTATGTATAATCAGATTGGTTGCTATGGACAACATCACCAGATTACAAATTAGCCAAACAAAATAATGTTAGCCCTGTGTCTTTTACATGGGACAGAACAGTGTAATAGACAAATGGTGTTTATTAAATTTGTCATGCAACAACAAATATAAAACATATGTCATTCTAGGACCACCACAACGGCAAGCTGCTGCAGGGAGGCCAGACCAGTCCCCTTCTCAGCCCCCCTCCTCTTCACAGTCCCACTCCCCTTCCCAGTCCCCCTCCCCTTCACAGTCCCCCTCCCCTTCCCAGTCCCCCTCCTCTTCCCAGTCCCCCTCCCCTTCACAGTCCCCTTCTCAGCCCACCTCCCCTTCTCCTTCTCAGGCCACCTCTCCTTCTCCTTCTCAGCCCCCTTCTCCTTCTCAGGCCCCCTCTCCTTCTCAGGCCCCCTCTCCTTCTCAGCCCCCTTCTCCTTCTCAGGCCCACTCTCCTTCTCAGCCCCCTTCTCCTTCTCAGGCCCACTCTCCTTCTCAGCCCCCTTCTCCTTCTCAGGCCCCCTCTCCTTCTCAGCCCCCTTCTCCTTCTCAGGCCCCCTCTCCTTCTCAGCCCCCTTCTCCTTCTCAGGCCCCCTCTCCTTATCAGCCCCCTTCTCCTTCTCAGGCCCCCTCTCCTTCTCAGCCCCCTTCTCCTTCCCAGTCCCCTTCTCAGCCCCCCTCACCCTCTATTGCCCATACACTCTCTCCGCCCCCCTCGCCCTCTCAATCAGACCCACCCTCTGAAATGACGTCCCCAATCCCTCCTCCTTCCCCCATCCAGCCTCCTTCCCCCATCCAGCCTCCTTCCCCAATCCCTCCTCCTTCCCCAATCCCTCCTCCTTCCCCCATCCAGCCTCCTTCCCCCATCCAGCCGCCTTCCCCCATCCAGCCGCCTTCCCCACCCAGTGAATGGGCACAAGAAGCACCAGAGGAAACTACGGGGAGTCCTCATGTGGCAGAAGAAAGTAAGTGTTTTAACATTTTTAAATTAATGATTACCTACTTACACTTACAATAACAAAAAATGCAGTGTTGTACTGTTGGAAATCTTGGACCAAGGAAAAATGTTTGTGTTCTTCTTCATGGTCTAGATGTAGCATTTACATTTTTGAGAGTGTCATTATATGTACAGTGTTTATGTGTGCAATGTTTTGTGTGACCACTGTAGGTCGACACTCATTAGGTCGACAGGGTTGCTAGGACAACAGGGTTTATATGTGCTAGGTTTTCTGGGTAACATTTATACCTGAGTGGAGTTTAGTATGTTGTTGGTCTTTTACACTTGTGCCTGTGTATTCATAATGTTTGCACTTTCAAATCACATGCTTCACTTTGTTAGCCAGCCTAACGACACAATGTTTTGTGGTGTGAAAGTTACACTCACAAAATGCTTATTGGATTTATCCAAACCTGTTTGACCTTATTTAGTAAGGGCGGCTTTCAGGGAGTGTGGGCATGCTAGGATATGTTGTCCTTCAGAACATGTTGATATGCAGTGTGATGATGCAGGGCCAACCCCCCAAAAATTGAATTCTCGTCACTCCAGATGTGAATGAATGCCAACATGGTGTAACATTTACTAAATGGTAGTTCTCTTTAACATGGGATGTTGCCCATAGCAACCAATAAGATTATAATTTAAATTCTTTGAAACACTTCTACAAGATAATATTCTTAATTTTGATTGTTTGCTATGGTCAACGTTCCATCTTAAATAGAACTCACATAGTAGTAAATGTACCCCATGGTCTGGTACACTTTTCAAAGCCAAAAAAAAAAAAATGCTGAGCAGGCTTGTGTGTTGTTCTGCTAATTATTTTTCAGAAAAACAGCCATGATGTAGTAACTTTGCCATTAAAGCAGGCCTGTCCAAACTGCGGCCCTCCAGCTGTTGAGAAACTACACATCCCAGCATGCCCTGACACAGCTTTTGCCTTCTCTGAAAACTGTGTCAAGGCATGCTGGTATATGTAGTTTCACAACAGCTGGAGGGCTGCAGTTTGGACTGGCCTGCATTAAAGTGTGGTTTGTTCCTTGCTTGTAGAATAGGTAATGTGAGTAAGTTAGTAATGTTTATGTTGCCTCTTAATTTCAGATGTTGCAGTTGGAGATCCCACAACTTTTGCGGGCATTCTGGCCACCATGCACCAAAATCTGCAATCCTTGCTGGCTAGTGTGGAGCAGCTGCAAAAATTTGGTTGATTTTATTTGTTAATTTAATATTTTCAGTTTTTATTGAAAAAAATAAATAAATAAAATAATAATCATATTTCAAGTTAAGCGGGTGTTGTGTTTATTAATGCAATAAAGGAACAGCAGATTGCCTATCAGACATTTATTACCTTAGACATTTCACACATCTAACGTACGTTTTTAAAATAAATTATAAAAAAAATTAGGTTGTTATTGTCTAAATAAACATGCAAACACCTTCAATCACAAAATAAAACTCTACACCAAAAAAAAAAAAAACAATTAGACCAGGCACATTTCAAACATCTATATTTATAATTTAAAAAAATAAATGTTGCAGGACAATTATGGCTACAAAGTGTTCTTCAGGTATTTTTAAAAGACTTAATTGATCATGAACATTACAATTCATTACACTAATTGGATTCGTAATTGAGGAGGACTTGTGGACTTTTAACAGAAAGGTGTAATTCCACTTAATAGGAAAAAAAACCCACTGTGGTGCGTTTTTCAGCAAAAGTGTGCACTTTTAAGAAGAATGTGTAAATCTACGAAAACTTAGTATTTTTCAGATGAGGTTTGTGTTAATGCGATGGTTTCGCATTGCTGCGACGTCATTTGGCGTACGCCCACTTTGTGTAATACTGCGTACGAATTAGCAAAAATACGTTGGGGCGGATATTCGCAATTTTGCAACATGTTCGCAATTTTGCACATACCGTGTGCGAACGAAAAAAATAGCGAACAACTCGGAATGACCACCATGGTTCTGCCCAACTGCTAACAAATTTGCTGCTGCAATCAACTCTGAATTAGGCCCATTGGGGGTAATTCCGAGTTGATCGCAGCAGGAATTTTGTTAGCAGTTGGGCAAAACCATGGCCCTCATTCCGAGTTGTTCGCTCGGTAAAAATCTTCGCATCGCAGCGATTGTCCGCTTAATGCGCATGCGCAATGTCCGCACTGCGACTGCGCCAAGTAAATTTGCTATGCACTTAGGAATTTTACTCACGGCTTTTTCTTCGTTCTGGCGATCGTTATGTGATTGACAGGAAATGGGTGTTACTGGGCGGAAACAGGCCGTTTTATGGGCGTGTGGGAAAAAACGCTACCGTTTCCGGAAAAAACGCAGGAGTGGCCGGAGAAACGGGGGAGTGTCTGGGCGAACGCTGGGTGTGTTTGTGACGTCAAACCGGGAACGACAAGCACTGAACTGATCGCAGAAGCCGAGTAAGTCTGGAGCTACTCAGAAACTGCTACGAGGTGTGTAATCGCAATATTGCGAATACATCGTTCGCAATTTTAATATGCTAAGATTCACTCCCAGTAGGCGGTGGCTTAGCATGAGCAAATCTGCTAAAATCCGCTTGCGAGCGAACAACTCGGAATGACCCCCCATGTGCACTGCAGGGGAGGCAGATTTAACATGTGCAGAGAGATTTAGATTTTGGTGGGGTGTGTTCAATCTGCAATCTAATTTGCAGTGTAAAAATAAAGCAGCCAGTATTTACCCTGCACAGAAACAAAATAACCCACACAAATCTAACTCTCTCTGCACATGTTATATCTGCCTCCCCTGCAGTGCACATTGAGGGTCATTCCGAGTTGTTCGCTCGTTATTTTTTTCTCGCAACGGAGCGATTAGTCGCTAATGCGCATGCGCAATGTCCGCAGTGCGACTGCGCCAAGTAAATTTACTATGCAGTTAGGTATTTTACTCACGGCATTACAAGGTTTTTTCTTCGTTCTGGTGATCGGAGTGTGATTGACAGGAAGTGGGTGTTTATGGGCGGAAACTGGCCATTTTATGGGTGTGTGTGAAAAAACGCTACAGTTTCTGTAAAAAACGCGGGAGTGGCTGGAGAAACGGAGGAGTGTCTGGGCGAACGCTGGGTGTGTTTGTGACGTCAAACCAGGAACGACACTGACTGAACTGATCGCAGATGCCGAGTAAGTCTGGAGCTACTCAGAAACTGCTAAGAAGTGTCTATTCGCAATTCTGCTAATCTTTCGTTCGCAATTTTGAGAAGCTAAGATTCACTCCCAGTAGGCGGCGGCTTAGCGTGTGCAAAGCTGCTAAAAGCAGCTTGCGAGCGAACAACTCGGAATGACCCCCATGGTTTTGCCCAACTGCTAACAAAATTTCTGCTGCGATCAACTTGGAATTACCCCCATTGTGTAGTTGTTAACTACCACTGCTCTGTCACAAAGGGGGTCATTCTGAGTTGATCGTAGATGTGTTAAATTTAGCACAGCTACAATCAATTACACTGACATGCGGGGGGACGCCCAGCACAGGGCTAGTCCGCCCCGCATGTCAGTGCCCCCCCCCCCCCCGCAGAAGTGATCGCCGCAAGCAGCAGCGAGCGATCGGGTCGGAATGACCCCCAAACTTCCTTGTTCTGCAATAGTGTATCTGGTGTCCAAACTCTTTTCAAAGAAATAAATGTATCTCCCTTGTATACTTTTAGCTGTTACTTTGCTTATATATAGTCGACATGAATTAGGTCAACAGGGTCAAAAGGGCGACAGTAAAATGTTAGACAGTGGTAAGGTCGACAGGCACAAAAGCTCAACACAGAAATGGTTAACACGAGTAAACCCTCGTGGGCTCACTTTGCGTGCTTCAGGCAAGGTGGCTCACTCCGCTACCGCTGCACAGGTTACTAGTCCCAATTGTAGACCACATGGATAATAAATCAAGCAAAAGTTGGGAAAACATGCGAAAAAAAACCCCAAAACTTGTGTCAGTCATTTGTGTGTTGACCATTGTCATGGCAACCTTTTGAAACCTGTCGACCTAATGCTTGTCGGCCATAGGGTGTCGACTTATCCGGATACCCCATAGATTTGGTGCAGTTTTCTATGGTGCAGCTGATTGTGGTATACAAGGATGTACCAATAGGTATTAAAGAGCGCACGAATGCTAACATGGGGTATCTCATTTCCTGCACATTCGGCCACATTGATGAACACAAGGGGAGGAGCTCGTACTGGCATTTGCATAAACTGTCAGACCAGCGTCCGTCAATAGATGCTTCTGCATGCACTTTGCGTGCCAATCAGAATCAGGCTAAGTATGTGAATGATAATGTACATCAAAAAATGTAAAACTGTAAATGTAAATCTGCAACGCTGCTTGAAAGGAAAAATAATAATATTTTTATGTATATTTATTAGAGATGAGCGGGTTCGGTTTCTCTGAATCCGAACCCGCACGAACTTCATGTTTTTTTCACGGGTCCGAGCAGACTCGGATCCTCCCGCCTTGCTCGGTTAACCCGAGCGCGCCCGAACGTCATCATGACGCTGTCGGATTCTCGCGAGACTCGGATTCTATATAAGGAGCCGCGCGTCGCCGCCATTTTCACACGTGCATTGAGATTGATAGGGAGAGGACGTGGCTGGCGTCCTCTCCATTTAGATTAGGGTTGAGAGAGAGAGAGAGAGAGAGATTGACCTGAGGCTGTGATACTGTAGAAGAGAGTGCAGAGTTTAGTGACTGACGACCACAGTGACCACCAGACAGTGCAGTTGTTTGTTTTATTTAATATATCTGTTCTCTGCCTGAAAAAAACGATACACACAGTGACTCAGTCACATACCATATCTGTGTGCACTGCTCAGCCCAGTGTGCTGCATCAATGTATATATATATCTGACTGTGCTCAGCTCACACAGCTTATAATTGTGGGGGAGACTGGGGAGCACTGCAGTGCCAGTTATAGGTTATAGCAGGAGCCAGGAGTACATAATATTATATTAAAATTAAACAGTGCACACTTTTGCTGCAGGAGTGCCACTGCCAGTGTGACTAGTGACCAGTGACCTGACCACCAGTATATATAATATTAGTAGTATACTATCTCTTTATCAACCAGTCTATATTAGCAGCAGACACAGTACAGTGCGGTAGTTCACGGCTGTGGCTACCTCTGTGTCGGCACTCGGCAGCCCGTCCATAATTGTATATACCACCTAACCGTGGGTTTTTTTTCTTTCTTTATAGTCATACTAGTTACGAGTATACTATCTCTTTATCAACCAGTCTATATTAGCAATTAGCAGCAGACACAGTACAGTGCGGTAGTTCACGGCTGTGGCTACCTCTGTGTCGGCACTCGGCAGCCCGTCCATAATTGTATATACCACCTAACCGTGGTTTTTTTTTCTTTCTTTATAGTCATACTAGTTACGAGTATACTATCTCTTTATCAACCAGTCTATATTAGCAGCAGACACAGTACAGTGCGGTAGTTCACGGCTGTGGCTACCTCTGTGTCGGCACTCGGCAGCCCGTCCATAATTGTATATACCACCTAACCGTGGTTTTTTTTTCTTTCTTTATACATACATACTAGTTACGAGTATACTATCTCTTTATCAACCAGTCTATATATTAGCAGCAGACACAGTACAGTGCGGTAGTTCACGGCTGTGGCTACCTCTGTGTCGGCACTCGGCAGCCCGTCCATAATTGTATATACCACCTAACCGTGGTTTTTTTTTTTTTCTTTCTTTATAGTCATACTAGTTACGAGTATACTATCTCTTTATCAACCAGTCTATATTAGCAGCAGACACAGTACAGTGCGGTAGTTCACGGCTGTGGCTACCTCTGTGTCGGCACTCGGCAGCCCGTCCATAATTGTATATACCACCTAACCGTGGTTTTTTTTTTCTTTCTTTATACATACATACTAGTTACGAGTATACTATCTCTTTATCAACCAGTCTATATTAGCAGCAGACACAGTACAGTGCGGTAGTTCACGGCTGTGGCTACCTCTGTGTCGGCACTCGGCAGCCCGTCCATAATTGTATACTAGTATTCAATCCATCCATCTCCATTGTTTACCTGAGGTGCCTTTTAGTTGTGCCTATTAAAATATGGAGAACAAAAATGTTGAGGTTCCAAAATTAGGGAAAGATCAAGATCCACTTCCACCTCGTGCTGAAGCTGCTGCCACTAGTCATGGCCGAGACGATGAAATGCCAGCAACGTCGTCTGCCAAGGCCGATGCCCAATGTCATAGTACAGAGCATGTCAAATCCAAAACACCAAATATCAGTAAAAAAAGGACTCCAAAACCTAAAATAAAATTGTCGGAGGAGAAGCGTAAACTTGCCAATATGCCATTTACCACACGGAGTGGCAAGGAACGGCTGAGGCCCTGGCCTATGTTCATGGCTAGTGGTTCAGCTTCACATGAGGATGGAAGCACTCAGCCTCTCGCTAGAAAAATGAAAAGACTAAAGCTGGCAAAAGCAGTAGCACCGCAAAGAACTGTGCGTTCTTCGAAATCCCAAATCCACAAGGAGAGTCCGACTCCAATTGTGTCGGTTGCGATGCCTGACCTTCCCAACACTGGACGTGAAGAGCATGCGCCTTCCACCATTTGCACGCCCCCTGCAAGTGATGGAAGGAGCACCCGCAGTCCAGTTCCTGATAGTCAGATTGAAGATGTCAGTGTTGAAGTACACCAGGATGAGGAGGATATGGGTGTTGCTGGCGCTGGGGAGGAAATTGACCAGGAGGATTCTGATGGTGAGGTGGTTTGTTTAAGTCAGGCACCCGGGGAGACACCTGTTGTCCGTGGTAGGAATATGGCCGTTGACATGCCTGGTGAAAATACCAAAAAAATCAGCTCTTCGGTGTGGAAGTATTTCACCAGAAATGCGGACAACAGGTGTCAAGCCGTGTGTTCCCTTTGTCAAGCTGTAATAAGTAGGGGTAAGGACGTTAACCACCTCGGAACATCCTCCCTTATACGTCACCTGCAGCGCATTCATAATAAGTCAGTGACAAGTTCAAAAACTTTGGGTGACAGCGGAAGCAGTCCACTGACCAGTAAATCCCTTCCTCTTGTAACCAAGCTCACGCAAACCACCCCACCAACTCCCTCAGTGTCAATTTCCTCCTTCCCCAGGAATGCCAATAGTCCTGCAGGCAATGTCACTGGCAAATCTGACGAGTCCTCTCCTGCCTGGGATTCCTCCGATGCATCCTTGCGTGTAACGCCTACTGCTGCTGGCGCTGCTGTTGTTGCTGCTGGGAGTCGATGGTCATCCCAGAGGGGAAGTCGTAAGCCCACTTGTACTACTTCCAGTAAGCAATTGACTGTTCAACAGTCCTTTGCGAGGAAGATGAAATATCACAGCAGTCATCCTGCTGCAAAGCGGATAACTGAGGCCTTGACAACTATGTTGGTGTTAGACGTGCGTCCGGTATCCGCCGTTAGTTCACAGGGAACTAGACAATTTATTGAGGCAGTGTGCCCCCGTTACCAAATACCATCTAGGTTCCACTTCTCTAGGCAGGCGATACCGAGAATGTACACGGACGTCAGAAAAAGACTCACCAGTGTCCTAAAAAATGCAGTTGTACCCAATGTCCACTTAACCACGGACATGTGGACAAGTGGAGCAGGGCAGGGTCAGGACTATATGACTGTGACAGCCCACTGGGTAGATGTATGGACTCCCGCCGCAAGAACAGCAGCGGCGGCACCAGTAGCAGCATCTCGCAAACGCCAACTCTTTCCTAGGCAGGCTACGCTTTGTATCACCGCTTTCCAGAATACGCACACAGCTGAAAACCTCTTACGGCAACTGAGGAAGATCATCGCGGAATGGCTTACCCCAATTGGACTCTCCTGTGGATTTGTGGCATCGGACAACGCCAGCAATATTGTGTGTGCATTAAATATGGGCAAATTCCAGCACGTCCCATGTTTTGCACATACCTTGAATTTGGTGGTGCAGAATTTTTTAAAAAACGACAGGGGCGTGCAAGAGATGCTGTCGGTGGCCAGAAGAATTGCGGGACACTTTCGGCGTACAGGCACCACGTACAGAAGACTGGAGCACCACCAAAAACTACTGAACCTGCCCTGCCATCATCTGAAGCAAGAAGTGGTAACGAGGTGGAATTCAACCCTCTATATGCTTCAGAGGTTGGAGGAGCAGCAAAAGGCCATTCAAGCCTATACAATTGAGCACGATATAGTAGGTGGAATGCACCTGTCTCAAGCGCAGTGGAGAATGATTTCAACGTTGTGCAAGGTTCTGATGCCCTTTGAACTTGCCACACGTGAAGTCAGTTCAGACACTGCCAGCCTGAGTCAGGTCATTCCCCTCATCAGGCTTTTGCAGAAGAAGCTGGAGACATTGAAGGAGGAGCTAACACGGAGCGATTCCGCTAGGCATGTGGGACTTGTGGATGGAGCCCTTAATTCGCTTAACAAGGATTCACGGGTGGTCAATCTGTTGAAATCAGAGCACTACATTTTGGCCACCGTGCTCGATCCTAGATTTAAAGCCTACCTTGGATCTCTCTTTCCGGCAGACACAAGTCTGCTGGGGTTGAAAGACCTGCTGGTGACAAAATTGTCAAGTCAAGCGGAACGCGACCTGTCAACATCTCCTCCTTCACATTCTCCCGCAACTGGGGGTGCGAGGAAAAGGTTCAGAATTCCGAGCCCACCCGCTGGCGGTGATGCAGGGCAGTCTGGAGCGACTGCTGATGCTGACATCTGGTCCGGACTGAAGGACCTGACAACGATTACGGACATGTCGTCTACTGTCACTGCATATGATTCTCTCAACATTGATAGAATGGTGGAGGATTATATGAGTGACCGCATCCAAGTAGGCACGTCACACAGTCCGTACTTATACTGGCAGGAAAAAGAGGCAATTTGGAGGCCCTTGCACAAACTGGCTTTATTCTACCTAAGTTGCCCTCCCACAAGTGTGTACTCCGAAAGAGTGTTTAGTGCCGCCGCTCACCTTGTCAGCAATCGGCGTACGAGGTTACATCCAGAAAATGTGGAGAAGATGATGTTCATTAAAATGAATTATAATCAATTCCTCCGCGGAGACATTGACCAGCAGCAATTGCCTCCACAAAGTACACAGGGAGCTGAGATGGTGGATTCCAGTGGGGACGAATTGATAATCTGTGAGGAGGGGGATGTACACGGTGATATATCGGAGGGTGATGATGAGGTGGACATCTTGCCTCTGTAGAGCCAGTTTGTGCAAGGAGAGATTAATTGCTTCTTTTTTGGGGGGGGTCCAAACCAACCCGTCATATCAGTCACAGTCGTGTGGCAGACCCTGTCACTGAAATGATGGGTTGGTTAAAGTGTGCATGTCCTGTTTTGTTTATACAACATAAGGGTGGGTGGGAGGGCCCAAGGACAATTCCATCTTGCACCTCTTTTTTCTTTTCTTTTTCTTTGCGTCATGTGCTGTTTGGGGAGGGTTTTTTGGAAGGGACATCCTGCGTGACACTGCAGTGCCACTCCTAGATGGGCCCGGTGTTTGTGTCGGCCACTAGGGTCGCTTATCTTACTCACACAGCTACCTCATTGCGCCTCTTTTTTTCTTTGCGTCATGTGCTGTTTGGGGAGGGTTTTTTGGAAGGGACATCCTGCGTGACACTGCAGTGACACTCCTAGATGGGCCCGGTGTTTGTGTCGGCCACTAGGGTCGCTTATCTTACTCACACAGCTACCTCATTGCGCCTCTTTTTTTCTTTGCGTCATGTGCTGTTTGGGGAGGGTTTTTTGGAAGGGACATCCTGCGTGACACTGCAGTGCCACTCCTAGATGGGCCCGGTGTTTGTGTCGGCCACTAGGGTCGCTAATCTTACTCACACAGCTACCTCATTGCGCCTCTTTTTTTCTTTGCGTCATGTGCTGTTTGGGGAGGGTTTTTTGGAAGGGCCATCCTGCGTGACACTGCAGTGCCACTCCTAGATGGGCCCGGTGTTTGTGTCGGCCACTAGGGTCGCTTATCTTACTCACACAGCGACCTCGGTGCAAATTTTAGGACTAAAAATAATATTGTGAGGTGTGAGGTATTCAGAATAGACTGAAAATGAGTGGAAATTATGGTTTTTGAGGTTAATAATACTTTGGGATCAAAATGACCGCCAAATTCTATGATTTAAGCTGTTTTTTAGGTTTTTTGGAAAAAAACACCCGAATCCAAAACACACCCGAATCCGACAAAAAAAATTCGGTGAGGTTTTGCCAAAACGCGGTCGAACCCAAAACACGGCCGCGGAACCGAACCCAAAACCAAAACACAAAACCCGAAAAATTTCCGGCGCTCATCTCTAATATTTATTCCATTTATTTTTAATAGACGCGGCTGATCACAAAAACATTTCAAGAAAATCCATTTCTTAAATGTTTCCTAAACAGTAAAGATTCGCCTACAAAACGCCCACTATCCAAAGAAATATGAACGATTCTGGATTGTTTTACTCTTTTGCAATTCATAGCATTAAGGATAAACTAGCATGGCTACAAAATGTTTTCTGTCCTCCGTGCTGTCTCATGCCTTAATGATTTGTTAGATAGCTTGTTCAATTGTTCATTTGGAACAACGTGAAAACAAACCATCACAGAGCCCAAATAGAAGATATGAGTCACGCTAATGGTGCTAGTTTGGAGGAACCCGAGGTCACATTTAACAAAGAACAAAGGCCCTCATTCCGAGTCGTTCGCTTGGTATATTTCATTGCATCGCAGTGAAATTCCGCTTAGTACGCATGCGCAATATTCGCACTGCGACTGCGCCAAGTAATTTAACAATGAAGATAGTATTTTTACTCACGGCTTTTTCTTCGCTCCGGCGATCGTAATGTGATTGACAGGAAATGGGTGTTACTGGGCGGAAACACGGCGTTTCAGGGGCGTGTGGTTAAAAACGCTACCGTTTCCGGAAAAAACGCAGGAGTGGCCGGAGAAACGGAGGAGTGTCTGGGCGAACGCTGGGTGTGTTTATGACGTCAAACCAGGAACGACAAGCACTGAACTGATCGCAGATGCCGAGTAAGTCTGAAGCTACTCTGAAACTGCTAAGTAGTTTGTAATCGCAATATTGCGAATACATCGGTCGCAATTTTAAGAAGCTAAGATTCACTCCCAGTAGGCGGCGGCTTAGCGTGTGTAACTCTGCTAAAATCGCCTTGCGAGCGATCAACTCGGAATGAGGGCCAATGTGTTACATTTTACAATGTTCTCAAACTGGGTTCAAAGAAAAATCAGTCACACCAAACAGGGACAATGCACAATGGTGGTCGTTCCGAGTTGTTCGCTAGCTGTTTTCGGTCGCTGTGCAGCGAACAGGCAAAAAAATGGCAATTCTGCGCATGCGTATGCGGCACAAAGCGCACGCGCGACGTACTTTCACAGCAGCCGATGCAGTTTTACACAAGGTCTAGCGACGCTTTTCAATCGCACTGCTGGCCGCAGAGTGATTGACAGGAAGTGGGTGTTTCTGGGAGGTAACTGACCGTTTTCGGGGACTGTGTGTAAAAACGCAGGCGTGTCACATACAAACGCAGGCATGCCTGGGGAAACGCAGGCGTGGCTGGCCGAACGCAGGGCGTGTTCGTGACATCAAAACAGGAACTAAACAGTCTGAAGAGATCGCAAGCTAGGAGTAAGTCACGAGCTGCTCAGAAACTGCACAATCTTTTTTTTGTAGCAGCGTTGCGATCCTTTCATTCGCACTTCTGCTAAGCTAAGATACACTCCCAGAGGGCGGCGGCTTAGCGTTTGCACAGCTGCTAAAAGCAGCTAGAGAGCGAACAACTCGGAATGAGGGCCAATAGGTATTACCAAATATATTGTATCTATAGTAATGATTTTTGTAGTGCATACAGCGCCTGTTCTTGGTTGGAGCCTCAAAGCGCATCTGCGGGCAGTGGTAGTGAACCGGTGTGATTCATACTGGTGGGCAAGCCATCTAAACCACGGAAACCTCGCTGGATAGAAATGCACAGCCATGAAGAGGGTTTGGGTTTGATAAGCCTGCGCTGGGGATGCTGATAGTCAAAATACCGACCGCGGTCCCCTGATATTAAGAATCCCAACAAGAGCAAGGTAAATATACTTACCATTCCTCAATGCCCCCCTAACCCTCCCTTCCTACAGCCTAAACCTAACCCTCCCCATCCCCCGCAGTCTAACCCTGACCGCCGCCGGTGGAGCCTAAACCTAACCCCCCGCGCACCGCAGCCTAACCTTAACCCCCCTCCCGAGCTTAAACCTCCCCCCCTCACTCCCCCCCCCACACGGCTTACATCTCCAGCGACCTGGCAAACAATCGATCAGGATCCTGGTGTCGAAATTGTTTCCCTAGTTAGGATGCCAGTGCTGGTATTCGGAGCAGTATCGGGATTCCGGCATCTGTATTTTGACTGCCGGGATACCGACCACCGGGATCCTGACTGGATCCCATGAAGAGCCCAAAGGGCCCATTTATCATTAAATATTTGTGGCTTATTACCCATTTTCAGGGGTTAACTGCAAATATTTAGTATCACCCCAATGTATGAAGGAGGGATCACAGCATACTATATATCTCCAATATCTGTCATGGTCCCTCCATTTCCGACTGCAGTCACAGCTCCTATAGGTTTCTATGGGGGATGTGATGTTGTCAGATTTACCAAGTTCCAGAATGTAAAGAATTCCAGAGTTTGGCCCCGCAGCTAAAACCATCTTCAGATGGCATTAGCCTGTGGTAGACTATGGGCTACAGGTCGCAAAAGATCTGTGATCTTGTGTGCCAATCACGGCTGGCGGACTTCTAGCCAATGAGAAGCTGCCACTGGGCAGCTTCTCTTTGGCTGGCTGTGCACGAGCCGTGATTGTCTCACGGACTCACCCAGTTTTTTTAAAAAAAAAGCCTTGTCTTCTTTTAATTGGCTGCTGGTCCGCCCATGAGCCAGGATTGGCATGCATGGTAAACAGACAGTGCATGAGTCCTTTCAGAGCTCCTGTTCCTACGAGTGTAGAGTGTTACATCTTGGCTTAATAATCGCATATTGCAATGCGATTCTGGGTGCTGATATCACTAAATAGACCCCAAGTCAGACACATATTATGTTCATGGGAATTTTCACATTGTACTGCACTTAGCTACCACATCTCCTTGTGACATGCATGATCTGGCAAAGCTGGGACACCCTTGTGGAGCTTCCAGGACTAGCTGACAACATAGTATGGGGATTCCAGCCAATGGCAGTATCATTCAGCTGCTCAGGTGATATTTTATTGGTAAATAGGTGTGATAGTAGGTTTTTTTTAACTGGTGATAGAAAACCAGCCCTGTTACCACTTAACAGTAAATAGACTACCTAGATTAGAGAGCCTTCTAAGAACTGACATGTAGTGTGCTTAGTTGATGTCTACAAGACATGTTTTTCATGCATAGTATACAGTAAAATAACATTCAGTTCAGCTCTGAACAGGGCGTTACAGGTATGCATGGATTGTTTTAAACTTGATGCATATTTTGGATGCATTCACAAGAAATCTTTGGTGATCTGTGTATATGAGAAAATCAGTGAAATGCGTCAGTAACTACTGTTTTCATTTCAGTATTTTGACATTTTTGGGATAAAAAGTTTCCTGATCTGAGTTCCTATATTGATATAGAGAAAGGGACCAACACTGTCACAAGCAGCATTTCCAGTACTCTAGACCACGGGCAGGCGGACGCGGAGAGTCTTGGGCACAGGGATTGTTCCTGGTAGCCCTTGTTGTCGTAGTGCAGTTTCAGAGGTTGGCCTGAGCTCGCCGGCTACCTTAGTCTGTCTATACTGCAGTGTCCAGGTGCTATAGCAGCTCCTGCCCTCTGGGAGGTCAAAGGAACTCCATACAGAGGTGAGTTCTCCTCTTGAACTTATACGCTCCATATACGCTCCATGCTATCCTTGTCTATACTAGAACTTGGAGAGATTTGTCCCGCCATGTACCAATACTGCTGACAGCCACGTAGCAGATTGTGCTTACTAGAACCCCTCAGGTACTGGTCATTAGGATCCAAACTTACATTTAAAGTGAGCTCCTGGATCTTTGTGACAGACACCAGCTCTCCCTGGGCCCAAATGTATGAAGCCCTAAAAAGTGATAAAGTGGAGATGGAGAAAGAGTCATACATGACCATCCAATCAGCTTCATAACTACCATGTTACAGGATGTGTTTGAAAAATGTCAGTTAGGAGCTGATTGGTTGGTACTTTATCACCCTTTGGGCCTAATTCAGACCTGATCGCAGCAGCAAAATCTTTCTCTAATGGGCAAAACCATGTTCAGTGCAGGTAGGGCAGATATAACATGTGCAGAGAGAGTGTTAGATTTGGGTGGGTTATAATATTTCTGTGCAGGGTAAATACTGGCTGCTTTATTTTTACACTGCAATTTAGATTTCAGTTTGAACACACCCCACCCAAATCTAACTCTCTCTGCACGTTATATTTGCCCCACCTGCACTGCAGCTAGAGATGAGCGGGTTCGGTTTCTCTGAATCCGAACCCGCCAGAACTTCATGTTTTTTTTCACGGGTCCGAGCGACTCGGATCTTCCCGCCTTGCTCGGTTAACCCGAGCGCGCCCGAACGTCGTCATGACGCTGTCGGATTCTCGCGAGGCTCGGATTCTATCGCGAGACTCGGATTCTATATAAGGAGCCGCGCGTCGCCGCCATTTTCACACGTGCATTGAGATTGATAGGGAGAGGACGTGGCTGGCGTCCTCTCCATTTAGATTATAAGAGACTGAGAGAGATTTACTGGAGCTGACTAGGAGGAGTACTGTTACTGTAGAAGTGTAGAGACTGAGTGGAGAGAGTTTACTAGTGAGGACAGTGCAGTTTACTTTATAATCCGTTCTCTGCCTGAAAAAAGCGATACACAGCACACAGTGACTCAGTCACATACCATATCTGTGTGCACTGCTCAGGCTCAGGCCAGTGTGCTGCATCATCTATTATCTATATATAATATTATATATATCTGTCTGACTGCTCAGCTCACACAGCTTATAATTGTGGGGGAGACTGGGGAGCACTACTGCAGTGCCAGTTATAGGTTATAGCAGGAGCCAGGAGTACATAATATATTATATAGTGAGTGACCACCAGACACACAGTGCAGTTTATTTAATATATCCGTTCTCTGCCTGAAAAAAGCGATACACACAGTGACTCAGTCAGTCACATACCATATCTGTGTGCACTGCTCAGGCTCAGGCCAGTGTGCTGCATCATCTATTATCTATATATAATATTATATATATCTGTCTGACTGCTCAGCTCACACAGCTTATAATTGTGGGGGAGACTGGGGAGCACTACTGCAGTGCCAGTTATAGGTTATAGCAGGAGCCAGGAGTACATAATATATTATATAGTGAGTGACCACCAGACACACAGTGCAGTTTATTTAATATATCCGTTCTCTGCCTGAAAAAAGCGATACACACAGTGACTCAGTCAGTCACATACCATATCTGTGTGCACTGCTCAGGCTCAGGCCAGTGTGCTGCATCATCTATTATCTATATATATAATATTATATATATCTGTCTGACTGCTCAGCTCACACAGCTTATAATTGTGGGGGAGACTGGGGAGCACTACTGCAGTGCCAGTTATAGGTTATAGCAGGAGCCAGGAGTACATAATATATTATATAGTGAGTGACCACCAGACACACAGTGCAGTTTATTTAATATATCCGTTCTCTGCCTGAAAAAAGCGATACACACAGTGACTCAGTCAGTCACATACCATATCTGTGTGCACTGCTCAGGCTCAGGCCAGTGTGCTGCATCATCTATATATATTATATATCTGTCTGACTGCTCAGCTCACACAGCTTATAATTGTGGGGGAGACTGGGGAGCACTACTGCAGTGCCAGTTATAGGTTATAGCAGGAGCCAGGAGTACATATTATATTAAAATTAAACAGTGCACACTTTTGCTGCAGGAGTGCCACTGCCAGTGTGACTGACCAGTGACCTGACCACACTGACCACCAGTATAGTTAGTAGTATACTTATATTGTGATTGCCTGAAAAAGTTAAACACTCGTCGTGTGACTTCACTTGTGTGTTTTTTTTTTTTTATTCTATAAAAATAAAACTCATTCTGCTGACAGACAGTGTCCAGCAGGTCCGTCATTATATAATATATAATATATACCTGTCCGGCTGCAGTAGTGATATATATATATTTTTTATATCATTTATCATCCAGTCGCAGCAGACACAGTACGGTAGTTCACGGCTGTGGCTACCTCTGTGTCTCTGCACTCGGCAGGCAGTCCGTCCATAATTGTAATACCACCTAACCGTGGATTTTTTTCATTCTTCTTTATACATACATAGTTACATAGACATCTTCTCTTTATCAACCAGTCTATATTAGCTGCAGACACAGTACAGTACGGTAGTTCACGGCTGTGGCTACCTCTGTGTCTGCACTCGGCAGGCAGTCCGTCCATAATTGTATACCACCTAACCGTGGTTTTTTTTCATTCTTCTTTATACATACATAGTTACATAGACATCTTCTCTTTATCAACCAGTCTATATTAGCTGCAGACACAGTACAGTACGGTAGTTCACGGCTGTGGCTACCTCTGTGTCTGCACTCGGCAGGCAGTCCGTCCATAATTGTATACCACCTAACCGTGGATTTTTTTCAGTCTTCTTTATACATACATAGTTACATAGACATCTTCTCTTTATCAACCAGTCTATATTAGCTGCAGACACAGTACAGTACGGTAGTTCACGGCTGTGGCTACCTCTGTGTCTGCAGTCGGCAGGCAGTCCATAATTGTATACTAGTATCCATCTCCATTGTTTACCTGAGGTGCCTTTTAGTTGTGCCTATTAAAATATGGAGAACAAAAATGTTGAGGTTCCAAAATTAGGGAAAGATCAAGATCCACTTCCACCTCGTGCTGAAGCTGCTGCCACTAGTCATGGCCGAGACGATGAAATGCCAGCAACGTCGTCTGCCAAGGCCGATGCCCAATGGCATAGTACAGAGCATGTCAAATCCAAAACACCAAATATCAGAAAAAAAAGGACTCCAAAACCTAAAATAAAATTGTCGGAGGAGAAGCGTAAACTTGCCAATATGCCACTTACCACACGGAGTGGCAAGGAACGGCTGAGGCCCTGGCCTATGTTCATGGCTAGTGGTTCAGCTTCACATGAGGATGGAAGCACTCAGCCTCTCGCTAGAAAAATGAAAAGACTCAAGCTGGCAAAAGCAGCACAGCAAAGAACTGTGCATTCTTCGAAATCCCAAATCCACAAGGAGAGTCCAATTGTGTCGGTTGCGATGCCTGACCTTCCCAACACTGGACGTGAAGAGCATGCGCCTTCCACCATTTGCACGCCCCCTGCAAGTGCTGGAAGGAGCACCCGCAGTCCAGTTCCTGATAGTCAGATTGAAGATGTCAGTGTTGAAGTACACCAGGATGAGGAGGATATGGGTGTTGCTGGCGCTGGGGAGGAAATTGACCAGGAGGATTCTGATGGTGAGGTGGTTTGTTTAAGTCAGGCACCCGGGGAGACACCTGTTGTCCGTGGGAGGAATATGGCCGTTGACATGCCAGGTGAAAATACCAAAAAAATCAGCTCTTCGGTATGGAGGTATTTCACCAGAAATGCGGACAACAGGTGTCAAGCCGTGTGTTCCCTTTGTCAAGCTGTAATAAGTAGGGGTAAGGACGTTAACCACCTCGGAACATCCTCCCTTATACGTCACCTGCAGCGCATTCATAATAAGTCAGTGACAAGTTCAAAAACTTTGGGTGACAGCGGAAGCAGTCCACTGACCAGTAAATCCCTTCCTCTTGTAACCAAGCTCACGCAAACCACCCCACCAACTCCCTCAGTGTCAATTTCCTCCTTCCCCAGGAATGCCAATAGTCCTGCAGGCCATGTCACTGGCAATTCTGACGAGTCCTCTCCTGCCTGGGATTCCTCCGATGCATCCTTGCGTGTAACGCCTACTGCTGCTGGCGCTGCTGTTGTTGCCGCTGGGAGTCGATGGTCATCCCAGAGGGGAAGTCGTAAGCCCACTTGTACTACTTCCAGTAAGCAATTGACTGTTCAACAGTCCTTTGCGAGGAAGATGAAATATCACAGCAGTCATCCTACTGCAAAGCGGATAACTGAGGCCTTGACAACTATGTTGGTGTTAGACGTGCGTCCGGTATCCGCCGTTAGTTCACAGGGAACTAGACAATTTATTGAGGCAGTGTGCCCCCGTTACCAAATACCATCTAGGTTCCACTTCTCTAGGCAGGCGATACCGAGAATGTACACGGACGTCAGAAAAAGACTCACCAGTGTCCTAAAAAATGCAGTTGTACCCAATGTCCACTTAACCACGGACATGTGGACAAGTGGAGCAGGGCAGGGTCAGGACTATATGACTGTGACAGCCCACTGGGTAGATGTATGGACTCCCGCCGCAAGAACAGCAGCAGCGGCACCAGTAGCAGCATCTCGCAAACGCCAACTCTTTCCTAGGCAGGCTACGCTTTGTATCACCGCTTTCCAGAATACGCACACAGCTGAAAACCTCTTACGGCAACTGAGGAAGATCATCGCGGAATGGCTTACCCCAATTGGACTCTCCTGTGGATTTGTGGCATCGGACAACGCCAGCAATATTGTGTGTGCATTAAATATGGGCAAATTCCAGCACGTCCCATGTTTTGCACATACCTTGAATTTGGTGGTGCAGAATTTTTTAAAAAACGACAGGGGCGTGCAAGAGATGCTGTCGGTGGCCAGAAGAATTGCGGGACACTTTCGGCGTACAGGCACCACGTACAGAAGACTGGAGCACCACCAAAAACTACTGAACCTGCCCTGCCATCATCTGAAGCAAGAAGTGGTAACGAGGTGGAATTCAACCCTCTATATGCTTCAGAGGTTGGAGGAGCAGCAAAAGGCCATTCAAGCCTATACAATTGAGCACGATATAGGAGGTGGAATGCACCTGTCTCAAGTGCAGTGGAGAATGATTTCAACGTTGTGCAAGGTTCTGATGCCCTTTGAACTTGCCACACGTGAAGTCAGTTCAGACACTGCCAGCCTGAGTCAGGTCATTCCCCTCATCAGGCTTTTGCAGAAGAAGCTGGAGGCATTGAAGAAGGAGCTAAAAGGGAGCGATTCCACTAGGCATGTGGGACTTGTGGATGCAGCCCTTAATTCGCTTAACAAGGATTCACGGGTGGTCAATCTGTTGAAATCAGAGCACTACATTTTGGCCACCGTGCTCGATCCTAGATTTAAAGCCTACCTTGGATCTCTCTTTCCGGCAGACACAAGTCTGCTGGGGTTGAAAGACCTGCTGGTGACAAAATTGTCAAGTCAAGCGGAACGCGACCTGTCAACATCTCCTCCTTCACATTCTCCCGCAACTGGGGGTGCGAGGAAAAGGCTCAGAATTCCGAGCCCACCCGCTGGCGGTGATGCAGGGCAGTCTGGAGCGACTGCTGATGCTGACATCTGGTCCGGACTGAAGGACCTGACAACGATTACGGACATGTCGTCTACTGTCACTGCATATGATTCTCTCAACATTGATAGAATGGTGGAGGATTATATGAGTGACCGCATCCAAGTAGGCACGTCACACAGTCCGTACTTATACTGGCAGGAAAAAGAGGCAATTTGGAGGCCCTTGCACAAACTGGCTTTATTCTACCTAAGTTGCCCTCCCACAAGTGTGTACTCCGAAAGAGTGTTTAGTGCCGCCGCTCACCTTGTCAGCAATCGGCGTGCGAGGTTACATCCAGAAAATGTGGAGAAGATGATGTTCATTAAAATGAATTATAATCAATTCCTCCGCGGAGACATTGACCAGCAGCAATTGCCTCCACAAAGTACACAGGGAGCTGAGATGGTGGATTCCAGTGGGGACGAATTGATAATCTGTGAGGAGGGGGATGTACACGGTGATATATCGGAGGGTGAAGATGAGGTGGACATCTTGCCTCTGTAGAGCCAGTTTGTGCAAGGAGAGATTAATTGCTTCTTTTTTGGGGGGGGTCCAAACCAACCCGTCATATCAGTCACAGTCGTGTGGCAGACCCTGTCACTGAAATGATGGGTTGGTTAAAGTGTGCATGTCCTGTTTTGTTTATACAACATAAGGGTGGGTGGGAGGGCCCAAGGACAATTCCATCTTGCACCTCTTTTTTCTTTTCTTTTTCTTTGCATCATGTGCTGATTGGGGAGGGTTTTTTGGAAGGGACATCCTGCGTGACACTGCAGTGCCACTCCTAGATGGGCCCGGTGTTTGTGTCGGCCACTAGGGTCGCTAATCTTACTCACACAGTCAGCTACCTCATTGCGCCTCTTTTTTTCTTTGCGTCATGTGCTGTTTGGGGAGGGTTTTTTGGAAGGGACATCCTGCGTGACACTGCAGTGCCACTCCTAGATGGGCCCGGTGTTTGTGTCGGCCACTAGGGTCGCTAATCTTACTCACACAGCTACCTCATTGCGCCTCTTTTTTTCTTTGCGTCATGTGCTGTTTGGGGAGGGTTTTTTGGAAGGGACATCCTGCGTGACACTGCAGTGCCACTCCTAGATGGGCCCGGTGTTTGTGTCGGCCACTAGGGTCGCTAATCTTACTCACACAGCTACCTCATTGCGCCTCTTTTTTTCTTTGCGTCATGTGCTGTTTGGGGAGGGTTTTTTGGAAGGGCCATCCTGCGTGACACTGCAGTGCCACTCCTAGATGGGCCCGGTGTTTGTGTCGGCCACTAGGGTCGCTAATCTTACTCACACAGCTACCTCATTGCGCCTCTTTTTTTCTTTGCGTCATGTGCTGTTTGGGGAGGGTTTTTTGGAAGGGACATCCTGCGTGACACTGCAGTGCCACTCCTAGATGGGCCCGGTGTTTGTGTCGGCCACTAGGGTCGCTTATCTTACTCACACAGCGACCTCGGTGCAAATTTTAGGACTAAAAATAATATTGTGAGGTGTGAGGTATTCAGAATAGACTGAAAATGAGTGTAAATTATGGTTTTTGAGGTTAATAATACTTTGGGATCAAAATGACCCCCAAATTCTATGATTTAAGCTGTTTTTTAGTGTTTTTTGAAAAAAACACCCGAATCCAAAACACACCCGAATCCGACAAAAAAAATTCGGTGAGGTTTTGCCAAAACGCGTTCGAACCCAAAACACGGCCGCGGAACCGAACCCAAAACCAAAACACAAAACCCGAAAAATTTCAGGCGCTCATCTCTACACTGCACATGGGGGGTAATTTAGACTTGATTGTAGATGTGCTAAATTTAGCACGTCTACGATCACTTTCACAGACATGTGGGGGGCCGCCCAGCACAGGGCTAGTCCGCCCCGCGTGTCTGGCTCTGCCCCCCCTTCCCCTGCACAAGTACAAAAGCATCGCACAGCGGCGATGCTTTTGTACCTGAAGAGTGGCTCCTTATCAGTGCAGCTCCTGCGAGCTGGCAGGGAGCTACCCGTCGCTCTCCAGGTCGCCTGCGTTGCCCGGGCTGTGCCCCCACAACGGCAGCCCAACGCTGCCGGCTCGCCCCCCCCCCCCCCCGCCCAGCGAACACCTCTGTCTGTCAATCAGGCAGAGGCAATCGCATGGCTGGGATGCCGATCGCATCTCTGGCATGCGCTGGTGCACTGCAGTACCTGTGCATGCGCAGTTCAGACCGGATTGCCCGCTGTGTGAAAACGCACCGCAGCGATCGGGTCTATGGTTTTGGCCATTAGAGAAAAAGTTTGCTGCTGCAATCAGGTCTGAATTAGGCCCTTTATCCGTCTCCACTTTATCACTTTTTAAAGCTTCATTCAACTGGGCCACAGGTAGATAAAATGTATCAGAGGGTAGACTAGAGTACAATGGAGTCTCTACAGTCATTGGGGACCATGGTACATACAGTAAATGAAGTGAACCGAGTAGTTATTATTGTTTTTTATTTTACCACATTGAATTCAACCAAATATTCTATTTTGTCCTTTAGCCACCGGCATGACATCATGAAAATCTAATTCCCCTGTAGTAGGGGGAGATAAATACATAACTTATATAGTATATCTCCCATGTTTTAGTACAACTTCATGCTCATCTAAGTCCTGGCATGTTTTCTATTTCTAGGCCTAATCTTTTGGAGATGTCATGCCTTGTACTTCAGATATAGCTATTTATTCCCTTTGTTGCTCGGTTATACACATTTTCTTTGAAGAACATTTTTCTTCGAAATCCATTTAAAACCATGTCAAAGAAAGGTTATTTAAAACCTCTGTGGAGATCTATCCGAGCATTTCAGAAATGGACGTGTTATTCGTTTATCCATAGTGGGGAGGATTACCAGATAAATAGGTATTTTGGACACTCGATTGAACCGGCGACAGACACTGACCATTTCCGTGCTTCAGTGATTTGGCAAAATTGGGTTCAGCAGAGAACGTGTAATGATGACAGACGACATTTGTCTGTGAATGCTGCAAAGATGAAACAAATGTAAAACAAACGTTTTAGCTATTGATGTTTATGTAAATAGGCAGTATTAGACTTTACTATGACACAACACGGAATCAGTATGAGATCCTGGCGTATGGTATACTGTCGTCCGAAATACTGACGCTGGGATCACGGAGCTTAAAATACCGACAGGGCTGAGATAAGGGTGTTCTACCCTCTCCACCCCCCTAACCCTCCTTACCCGCTGCCTAACCCTAACCTCCTCCCTTTGTGTATAACCCTAAACCTAACCCCCCGTCCCCGCTGCCTAAACCTCCCGCCCCGTAGCCTAACCCAAATCCTCCGAGGGGCAGGGCCGGACTGGCCATCTGGCACTTCTGGCAAATGCCAGAAGGGCCGATGGCCACGTGGGCCGGTCCAGCGCTCACTGAGACACGCTGCCGCACAGTCCGGCGGCAGCGTGTCTCAGCTGTCAGGGGAAGAGAGCGCGCCAGCGCGGCTATGTCTGGCGGCGTATAGTGGACTTCAAACCAGCCGCCGGTTCGTGAGCTCATTAGAGCTCGCGGACCGGCAGCCAATCAGGAGCCGCCGCTGCCGGTCCGCGAGCTCTGATTGGCTCATGAACCGGCGGCTGGTTTGAAGTCCACTACACGCCGCCAGACATAGCCGCGCTGGTGCGCTCTCAGCTCCTGACAGTCACATGCCAGCCGGAGGAGCAGCAGCAGCGGTAAGCAGCTGCAGCACTGCTGTGGGGGCAATTGGCACTGTGGGGGCAATTGTTTACCTGGCACTGTGGGGGCATTTGTATACCTGGCACTGTGGGGGCAATTGGCTGGCACTGTGGGGGCAATTGTTTACCTGGCACTGTGGGGGCATTTGTATACCTGGCACTGTGGGGGCATTTGTATACCTGGCACTGTCGGGGCAATTGGCTGGCACTGTGAGGGCAATTGTTTACCTGGCACTGTGGGGGCATTTGTATACCTGGCACTGTGGGGGCAATTGGCTGGCACTGTGGGGGCATTTGTATACCTGGCACTGTGGGGGCAATTGTTTACCTGGCACTGTGGGGGCATTTGTCTACCTGGCACTGTGGGGGCAATTGGCTGGCACTGTGGGGGCATTTGTATACCTGGCACTGTGGGGCATTTGTGGATCTGGCTCTGTGGGGGCATTTGTGGATCTGGCACTGTGGGGGCATTTGTATATCTGGCACTGTGGGGCAATTGTGGATCTGGCACTGTGGGGGCATTTGTGGATCTGGCACTGTGGGGGCATTTGTATACCTGGCACTGTGGGGGCATTTGTATACCTGTCACTGTGGGGGCATTTGTGGATCTGGCACTGTGGAGCATTTGTGGATCTGGCACTGTGGAGCATTTGTGGATCTGGCACTGTGGGGGCATTTGTATACCTGGCACTGTGGGGGCAATTGGCTGGCACTGTGGGTGCATTTGTATACCTGGCACTTTGGGGCATTTGTGGATCTGGTTCTGTGGGGGCATTTGTGGATCTGGCACTGTGGGGGCATTTGTATATCTGGCACTGTGGGGCATTTGTGGATCTAGCACTGTGGGGGCATTTGTGTATCTGGCACTGTGGGGGCATTTGTATACCTGGCACTGTGGGGGCATTTGTATACCTGTCACTGTGGGGGCATTTGTGGATCTGGCACTGTGGGGCATTTGTGGATCTGGCACTGTGGGGGCATTTGTGGATCTGGCACTGTGGGGGCATTTGTGGATCTGGCACTGTGGGGCATTTGTGGATCTGGCACTGTGGGGGCATTTGTATATCTGGCACTGTGGGGCATTTGTATACCTGGCACTGTGGGGGCATTTGTATACCTGGCACTGTGGGGGCAATTGTGGATCTGGCACTGCACTATTGGGGGCATATGTCTGTGTATCACGTCCCATTTTAATTGTCCACACCCATATTTTTGGCGCGCGCGCACACAGTACCTCTATGGGACACTCTCTGTCTGATTGGTCGCCGCTTAGCCCCGCCGGGAGTGCACACAGACGCTCTCATTCTAGCGAATGGGGCACGTGCGTGTCCATGCCCCTTTTCTGGGGCGCGCGCGCTTAGTTACAACCTTTATTTTTCCATACCCCCACTTCAACATTTCCACTTCAACCAATGGTTGTGTGTATTTTAATACAGAATGATGTACACTTGTATGTTGTTATAATATTAATTTATATTTGTAAGAGCATAGACTAAGAAGTAGGAGGAGTCGGGAATAGTAAGGGGAGTAGTCAGATGCTGACACCGAGGTGGGCCTGTGTGCTTCAAAAATGCCAGAGCCTATTTTTGGTCCCAGTCCGGCCCTGCCGAGGGGGGTGCCTAACCCACCCTCCCAGCAGCCTAACCCTAACCCTCCGGGATGCAGCATTGCCCTAACCCCCCGGGACACAGCTTAAACCTAACCCCCCTTCCCCCACAGCTTACCTCTGCAGCGCCGCGGTGCCTCCTCATTTTGGTTCCCGGTTGTTGTGATTCCGGCGCTGGGTATTGCCCTCTTTTGAATGCTGGTGTCGGCATTCAGACTAGTGTTGGGATCCCGGCATCGGTATTCTGACTGCCGGGATCCAGACTGCTTCCCCATAACAAAACATAAAAGCGCATCACTTTTTTACTTTTGTTTTGTAGGGCCTGATTCATGTTTGTAAGTAAAGCAAAAACAGCAAGTAGTTTTGTGTTTAGAGCAAACCATGTTGCCATGCAAGGGAAGCAAATACATTTATATTTCTTCTGTGCAGGGTAAATAGTACTGGCTGCCTTTGGGGGTAATTCCAAGTTGATTCCTGATGGGGGTAATTCCAAGTTGATCGCAGCAGGGTTTTTTTTAGCAGTTGGGCAAAACCATGTGCACTGCAGGGGAGGGGGGGGGGCAGATATAACATGTGCAAAAAGAGTTAGATTTGGGTGGGTTATTTTGTTTCTGTGCAGGGTAAATACTGGCTGCTTTATTTTTACACTGCAATTTAGATTGCAGATTGAACACACCACACCAAAATCTAACTCTCTCTGCACATGTTATATCTGCCTCCCCTGCAGTGCACATGGTTTTGCCCAACTGCTAACAAAAATCCTGCTGCGATCAACTTGGAATTACCCCCGTAGCCCACAAATGTTAGCTTTATTTTTACACTGCAATTCAGATTTCAGTTTGAAATAAACCCCACCCAAATCTAAATCTCTCTGCACATGTTACATTTGTCCCACCTGCAGGGCAACATGGTGTTGCCCAGTTGCTTACTTATGTGCTTTGCTTACAAACATGAATCAAGCCAATAGTTCTCTATATACTCATCACTATAAACATTTTTGTAGAGGTATAACGGTTATGAGTCATTAGATCGACCACACTTAGGTCGACAGTCACTAGGTGGACCACTATTTTTTGACATGCATTAGGTCGACATGGTCACTAGGTCGACATGAACAAGGTCGGCATGCAAAAAGGTTGACATTAGTTTTTTAACTTCTTTTTATGTTGTTTTCTTCGTAAAGTGACGGGGAACTCCAATTAGTGCACCGTGTCCCCTCGCATGGCTCGCGCAGGCAAGGTTATTATTCCCAATTGTAGTCCACGTGGATCGTAAAGTATGAAAAAGTTCAAAAAAAGAAAAGTGAAAAATGCACGTCAACCTAATGACCATGTCGACATAGTGACCAAGTCGACCCAATGCATGTCGACCAATAGTGGTCAACCTAATGACTGTCGACATAAGTGTGGTCACCCTAATGATTGTATCCCAGTACAACTGTGAGATTTACTGGCTCCAGTGGAGAAATTTTACAAACTTTCTTGAAACCCAGCATGGTGGAAATATGGAGCATATATAGAGCCTGATTCCCAGATGGACGCAGTAGCACAGTATCTGCGTCTTTGTACATCTGTGTATTAGAGATGAGCGGGTTCGGTTCCTCGGAATCCGAACCCGCCCGAACTTCAGCTTTTTTTACACGGATCCGAGTGACTCGGATCTTCCCGCCTTGCTCGGTTAACCCGAGCGCGCCCGAACGTCATCATGACGCTGTCGGATTCTCGCGAGACTCGGATTCTATATAAGGAGCCGCGCGTCGCCGCCATTTTCACACGTGCATTGAGATTGATAGGGAGAGGACGTGGCTGGCGTCCTCTCCATTTAGATTAGGGTTGAGAGAGAGAGAGAGAGATTGACCTGAGGCTGTGATACTGTAGAAGAGAGTGCAGAGTTTAGTGACTGACGACCACAGTGACCACCAGACAGTGCAGTTGTTTGTTTTATTTAATATATCCGTTCTCTGCCTGAAAAAAACGATACACACAGTGACTCAGTCACATACCATATCTGTGTGCACTGCTCAGCCCAGTGTGCTGCATCAATGTATATATATATCTGACTGTGCTCAGCTCACACAGCTTATAATTGTGGGGGAGACTGGGGAGCACTGCAGTGCCAGTTATAGGTTATAGCAGGAGCCAGGAGTACATAATATTATATTAAAATTAAACAGTGCACACTTTTGCTGCAGGAGTGCCACTGCCAGTGTGACTAGTGACCAGTGACCTGACCACCAGTATATATAATATTAGTAGTATACTATCTCTTTATCAACCAGTCTATATTAGCAGCAGACACAGTACAGTGCGGTAGTTCACGGCTGTGGCTACCTCTGTGTCGGCACTCGGCAGCCCGTCCATAATTGTATATACCACCTAACCGTGGTTTTTTTTTCTTTCTTTATAGTCATACTAGTTACGAGTATACTATCTCTTTATCAACCAGTCTATATTAGCAGCAGACACAGTACAGTGCGGTAGTTCACGGCTGTGGCTACCTCTGTGTCGGCACTCGGCAGCCCGTCCATAATTGTATATACCACCTAACCGTGGTTTTTTTTTCTTTCTTTATACATACATACTAGTTACGAGTATACTATCTCTTTATCAACCAGTCTATATTAGCAGCAGACACAGTACAGTGCGGTAGTTCACGGCTGTGGCTACCTCTGTGTCGGCACTCGGCAGCCCGTCCATAATTGTATATACCACCTAACCGTGGTTTTTTTTTCTTTCTTTATACATACATACTAGTTACGAGTATACTATCTCTTTATCAACCAGTCTATATATTAGCAGCAGACACAGTACAGTGCGGTAGTTCACGGCTGTGGCTACCTCTGTGTCGGCACTCGGCAGCCCGTCCATAATTGTATATACCACCTAACCGTGGTTTTTTTTTTTTTCTTTCTTTATAGTCATACTAGTTACGAGTATACTATCTCTTTATCAACCAGTCTATATTAGCAGCAGACACAGTACAGTGCGGTAGTTCACGGCTGTGGCTACCTCTGTGTCGGCACTCGGCAGCCCGTCCATAATTGTATATACCACCTAACCGTGGTTTTTTTTTCTTTCTTTATACATACATACTAGTTACGAGTATACTATCTCTTTATCAACCAGTCTATATTAGCAGCAGACACAGTACAGTGCGGTAGTTCACGGCTGTGGCTACCTCTGTGTCGGCACTCGGCAGCCCGTCCATAATTGTATATACCACCTAACCGTGGTTTTTTTTTCTTTCTTTATACATACATACTAGTTACGAGTATACTATCTCTTTATCAACCAGTCTATATTAGCAGCAGACACAGTACAGTGCGGTAGTTCACGGCTGTGGCTACCTCTGTGTCGGCACTCGGCAGCCCGTCCATAATTGTATATACCACCTAACCGTGGTTTTTTTTTCTTTCTTTATAGTCATACTAGTTACGAGTATACTATCTCTTTATCAACCAGTCTATATTAGCAGCAGACACAGTACAGTGCGGTAGTTCACGGCTGTGGCTACCTCTGTGTCGGCACTCGGCAGCCCGTCCATAATTGTATATACCACCTAACCGTGGTTTTTTTTTCTTTCTTTATACATACATACTAGTTACGAGTATACTATCTCTTTATCAACCAGTCTATATTAGCAGCAGACACAGTACAGTGCGGTAGTTCACGGCTGTGGCTACCTCTGTGTCGGCACTCGGCAGCCCGTCCATAATTGTATATACCACCTAACCGTGGTTTTTTTTTCTTTCTTTATACATACATACTAGTTACGAGTATACTATCTCTTTATCAACCAGTCTATATATTAGCAGCAGACACAGTACAGTGCGGTAGTTCACGGCTGTGGCTACCTCTGTGTCGGCACTCGGCAGCCCGTCCATAATTGTATACTAGTATCCAATCCATCCATCTCCATTGTTTACCTGAGGTGCCTTTTAGTTGTGCCTATTAAAATATGGAGAACAAAAATGTTGAGGTTCCAAAATTAGGGAAAGATCAAGATCCACTTCCACCTCGTGCTGAAGCTGCTGCCACTAGTCATGGCCGAGACGATGAAATGCCAGCAACGTCGTCTGCCAAGGCCGATGCCCAATGTCATAGTACAGAGCATGTCAAATCCAAAACACCAAATATCAGTAAAAAAAGGACTCCAAAACCTAAAATAAAATTGTCGGAGGAGAAGCGTAAACTTGCCAATATGCCATTTACCACACGGAGTGGCAAGGAACGGCTGAGGCCCTGGCCTATGTTCATGGCTAGTGGTTCAGCTTCACATGAGGATGGAAGCACTCAGCCTCTCGCTAGAAAAATGAAAAGACTAAAGCTGGCAAAAGCAGTAGCACCGCAAAGAACTGTGCGTTCTTCGAAATCCCAAATCCACAAGGAGAGTCCGACTCCAATTGTGTCGGTTGCGATGCCTGACCTTCCCAACACTGGACGTGAAGAGCATGCGCCTTCCACCATTTGCACGCCCCCTGCAAGTGATGGAAGGAGCACCCGCAGTCCAGTTCCTGATAGTCAGATTGAAGATGTCAGTGTTGAAGTACACCAGGATGAGGAGGATATGGGTGTTGCTGGCGCTGGGGAGGAAATTGACCAGGAGGATTCTGATGGTGAGGTGGTTTGTTTAAGTCAGGCACCCGGGGAGACACCTGTTGTCCGTGGTAGGAATATGGCCGTTGACATGCCTGGTGAAAATACCAAAAAAATCAGCTCTTCGGTGTGGAAGTATTTCACCAGAAATGCGGACAACAGGTGTCAAGCCGTGTGTTCCCTTTGTCAAGCTGTAATAAGTAGGGGTAAGGACGTTAACCACCTCGGAACATCCTCCCTTATACGTCACCTGCAGCGCATTCATAATAAGTCAGTGACAAGTTCAAAAACTTGGGCCGACAGCGGAAGCAGTCCACTGACCAGTAAATCCCTTCCTCTTGTAACCAAGCTCACGCAAACCACCCCACCAACTCCCTCAGTGTCAATTTCCTCCTTCCCCAGGAATGCCAATAGTCCTGCAGGCCATGTCACTGGCAATTCTGACGATTCCTCTCCTGCCTGGGATTCCTCCGATGCATCCTTGCGTGTAACGCCTACTGCTGCTGGCGCTGCTGTTGTTGCTGCTGGGAGTCGATGGTCATCCCAGAGGGGAAGTCGTAAGACCACTTTTACTACTTCCACCAAGCAATTGACTGTCCAACAGTCCTTTGCGAGGAAGATGAAATATCACAGCAGTCATCCTACTGCAAAGCGGATAACTGAGGCCTTGACATCCTGGGTGGTGAGAAACGTGGTTCCGGTATCCATCATTACTGCAGAGCCAACTAGAGACTTGTTGGAGGTACTGTGTCCCCGGTACCAAATACCATCTAGGTTCCATTTCTCTAGGCAGGCGATACCTAAAATGTACACAGACCTCAGAAAAAGAGTCACCAGTGTCCTAAAAAATGCAGCTGTACCCAATGTCCACTTAACCACGGACATGTGGACAAGTGGAGCAGGGCAGGGTCAGGACTATATGACTGTGACAGCCCACTGGGTAGATGTATGGACTCCCGCCACAAGAACAGCAGCGGCGGCACCAGTAGCAGCATCTTGCAAACGCCAACTCTTTCCTAGGCAGGCTACGCTTTGTATCACCGCTTTCCAGAATACGCACACAGCTGAAAACCTCTTACGGCAACTGAGGAAGATCATCGCGGAATGGCTTACCCCAATTGGACTCTCCTGTGGATTTGTGGCATCGGACAACGCCAGCAATATTGTGTGTGCATTAAATCTGGGCCAATTCCAGCACGTCCCATGTTTTGCACATACCTTGAATTTGGTGGTGCAGAATTTTTTAAAAAACGACAGGGGCGTGCAAGAGATGCTGTCGGTGGCCAGAAGAATTGCGGGACACTTTCGGCGTACAGGCACCACGTACAGAAAACTGGAGCACCACCAAAAACTACTGAACCTGCCCTGCCATCATCTGAAGCAAGAAGTGGTAACGAGGTGGAATTCAACCCTGTATATGCTTCAGAGGTTGGAGGAGCAGCAAAAGGCCATTCAAGCCTATACAATTGAGCACGATATAGGAGGTGGGATGCACCTGTCTCAAGCGCAGTGGAGAACGATTTCAACGTTGTGCAAGGTTCTGATGCCCTTTGAACTTGCCACACGTGAAGTCAGTTCAGACACTGCCAGCCTGAGTCAGGTCATTCCCCTCATCAGGCTTTTGCAGAAGAAGCTGGAGACATTGAAGGAGGAGCTAACACGGAGCGATTCCGCTAGGCATGTGGGACTTGTGGATGGAGCCCTTAATTCGCTTAGCAAGGATTCACGGGTGGTCAATCTGTTGAAATCAGAGCACTACATTTTGGCCACCGTGCTCGATCCTAGATTTAAAGCCTACCTTGGATCTCTCTTTCCGGCAGACACAAGTCTGCTGGGGTTCAAACACCTGCTGGTGAGTAAATTGTCAAGTCAAGCGGAACGCGACCTGTCAACAACATCTCCTCCTTCACATTCTCCCGCAACTGGGGGTGCGAGGAAAAGGCTCAGAATTCCGAGCCCACCCGCTGGCGGTGATGCAGGGCAGTCTGGAGCGACTGCTGATGCTGACATCTGGTCCGGACTGAAGGACCTGACAACGATTACGGACATGTCGTCTACTGTCACTGCATATGATTCTCTCCCCATTGAAAGAATGGTGGAGGATTATATGAGTGACCGCATCCAAGTAGGCACGTCACACAGTCCGTACTTATACTGGCAGGAAAAAGAGGCAATTTGGAGGCCCTTGCACAAACTGGCTTTATTCTACCTAAGTTGCCCTCCCACAAGTGTGTACTCCGAAAGAGTGTTTAGTGCCGCCGCTCACCTTGTCAGCAATCGGCGTACGAGGTTACATCCAGAAAATGTGGAGAAGATGATGTTCATTAAAATGAATTATAATCAATTCCTCCGTGGAGACATTGACCAGCAGCAATTGCCTCCACAAAGTACACAGGGAGCTGAGATGGTGGATTCCAGTGGGGACGAATTGATAATCTGTGAGGAGGGGGATGTACACGGTGATATATCGGAGGATGATGATGAGGTGGACATCTTGCCTCTGTAGAGCCAGTTTGTGCAAGGAGAGATTAATTGCTTCTTTTTTGGTGGGGGTCCAAACCAACCCGTCATATCAGTCACAGTCGTGTGGCAGACCCTGTCACTGAAATGATGGGTTGGTTAAAGTGTGCATGTCCTGTTTATACAACATAAGGGTGGGTGGGAGGGCCCAAGGACAATTCCATCTTGCACCTCTTTTTTCTTTTCTTTTTCTTTGCGTCATGTGCTGTTTGGGGAGGGTTTTTTGGAAGGGACATCCTGCGTGACACTGCAGTGCCACTCCTAGATGGGCCCGGTGTTTGTGTCGGCCACTAGGGTCGCTTATCTTACTCACACAGCTACCTCATTGCGCCTCTTTTTTTCTTTGCGTCATGTGCTGTTTGGGGAGGGTTTTTTGGAAGGGACATCCTGCGTTACACTGCAGTGACACTCCTAGATGGGCCCGGTGTTTGTGTCGGCCACTAGGGTCGCTTATCTTACTCACACAGCTACCTCATTGCGCCTCTTTTTTTCTTTGCGTCATGTGCTGTTTGGGGAGGGTTTTTTGGAAGGGACATCCTGCGTGACACTGCAGTGCCACTCCTAGATGGGCCCGGTGTTTGTGTCGGCCACTAGGGTCGCTTATCTTACTCACACAGCTACCTCATTGCGCCTCTTTTTTTCTTTGCGTCATGTGCTGTTTGGGGAGGGTTTTTTGGAAGGGACATCCTGCGTGACACTGCAGTGACACTCCTAGATGGGCCCGGTGTTTGTGTCGGCCACTAGGGTCGCTTATCTTACTCACACAGCTACCTCATTGCGCCTCTTTTTTTCTTTGCGTCATGTGCTGTTTGGGGAGGGTTTTTTGGAAGGGACATCCTGCGTGACACTGCAGTGCCACTCCTAGATGGGCCCGGTGTTTGTGTCGGCCACTAGGGTCGCTAATCTTACTCACACAGCTACCTCATTGCGCCTCTTTTTTTCTTTGCGTCATGTGCTGTTTGGGGAGGGTTTTTTGGAAGGGCCATCCTGCGTGACACTGCAGTGCCACTCCTAGATGGGCCCGGTGTTTGTGTCGGCCACTAAGGTCGCTTATCTTACTCACACAGCGACCTCGGTGCAAATTTTAGGACTAAAAATAATATTGTGAGGTGTGAGGTATTCAGAATAGACTGAAAATGAGTGGAAATTATGGTTTTTGAGGTTAATAATACTTTGGGATCAAAATGACCGCCAAATTCTATGATTTAAGCTGTTTTTTAGGTTTTTTGGAAAAAAACACCCGAATCCAAAACACACCCGAATCCGACAAAAAAAATTCGGTGAGGTTTTGCCAAAACGCGGTCGAACCCAAAACACGGCCGCGGAACCGAACCCAAAACCAAAACACAAAACCCGAAAAATTTCCGGCGCTCATCTCTACTGTGTATATGATAATGCTGCTGAAGGTGTTCTGTGTAAATAGAAGCCTCCTGCATGCTTGTGTGATCTGCTGCTGAGCCGGAGGTTGCAGCATTGGATCACTTGTGTGAACATTCAAAATCAGGTGTGAGGTCTGCAAATTTGAATACGCCCTATGTCTCACCCTTCATGGCTAGCATTGTGTAGTATGATCTGCTACCTGATGACAAGTGTGTAATCATGCTATTGTCTTATTAATCAAATGTATAATTCATTATGTTAAATGTGTAAGTTCTGTTTATTTTCAATGGTTTATTTATAAGTATAAAAGATTACAAAAACACAAGCATCCAGGTGACAGTAAGGGATGCAGTCAGGGTTTCACCTGTCGGAATCCCGGCAGTCAGATTACCAGTGCCGGAATCCCGACACTATTTAGAACTAGGTGATTCATCGCGCCCTACTGGCGCTCTTCATACCGTCGTGAGGAGCTATGCCCCCTTAACCCTTGCACGCTCTTGTGGCGTGCAATAGTTGTATTATATGGAGTATTACCTCCAATCATAATTGTGTGAGTGATTAAATATTGCACGAACAAAGGGCGTGCGATGGTTAAGAGGTCGTAGCCCCTTGCAGCGGCGTGAACAGCGCACGCAGGGCCTGATGAATCACCTAGTAGGTGCTGTGGTTGGGAGGAGTGGCGGGTGCGTGGGAGATGTGGATGGGGGAGGGGGTGCCGCGGGTGGGGTGGTTGCGTGGTGGGTGGGGGAGGGGCTGGTGCGGTGGTGGGGGAGGGGTTGGTTTCCGCAGGTGGGGGTCCGGAGCCACCGCGGGTGCGGGGGGTGCTGCGGGTGGGGGAGGGGGAGGTGAGGCGGTGCTGCGGGTGGGGGAGGGGGACCAGAGCCACCGTGGGTGGTGAAGGGGAGTTGTGCGGGTGCCGCGGATGGGGCCCAGAGGTACTGTGAGTGGGGGAGGGGCGGGTAATGTTTCTCCTGCTTCTCCTCCTGGAAGCAGCTCAGCTGCTGTCCTCCCTTTGGCAGTGGCTCTCCCGGAGACTCACACAGCAGCCAATCACTATTGCTAGCGCCGGTTTCCCAACGCACCGTATTACAGGGAAGAAGATGCACTCAATAAACTACAGCCCCCAGCAGCCCTTAGCGCCTGAATGCTTTGGCGCTAAGGGTTGCTGGGAGCTGTAGTTTATTTAGTGCGTATACTTCCCTGTAATGCGGTGCGTTGGGACACCGACGCTAACAATAGTGACTGGCTGGCAGAACTAACTGACTCACTGAATCAATGTAAAAGGTGAGAGTGCTGTGCAGTGTCAGCGTCCATACATTACCCTCCGCAATATCACCCATTCTATCCGTTACATTAGCCATCTCGGGTCTTCCAGGCCGGCTGGCCAGGTGCTGTGTTGCAGAGCCAGGGCCTCAGGGGATCTGTGCGCAGCTGTGGCAGGGAGGCACTTCTGTGACATCACGTGCAGAGGAGGCTCCTGGGCTCAGAGCGTATGCGGCGCTGGGGGGGCTATGAATGCCTTCCGCTGCGCCGCTTTCATACACATCTATGCTGGTGGCCGTAGCAGCTTTTGTTCCACGTGTGCCGCGGCTAGGGAGTGGGGATTGTTGATGACGGAGGGGGCAGGCGGACTGGCAGCAGGACATAGGGGGTCATTCCGACCTGATCGTATCTGTGCTAAATTTAGCACAGCTACGATCACTTACACTGACATGCGGGGTGACGCACAGCACGGGAGTTACTCGTCGCTGCCTGGGTCACAGCGGCTGCATGTGACGTCACACAGTGCTGCAGCCCTCACGGTCCGGCCACTCCTGCGTTGGCCGGACCGCGGCCAAAAAATGGCGGGCAAGCGCCGCCGTCTGCCCAGCGACTGCCTCTGCCTGTCAATCAGGCAGAGGTGATCGCTAGGCAACAACAGCCATCGGCTGTCAGCCATGTCCCGGCGCATGTGCTGCTCTGACCTGATCACTGCACTGCGATGAACTGCAGCGAGTGATCAAGTCAGAATGACCCAAATAGGACGCTGCAGTAAAAGGATTTTTTGTTTTCCCTACCTACAGCGCAGAGACTTGCTGCAGATGCAGTGGCATACCCTCCAGCTGGACCTTTTTGGCAGGTGCAGTACCTTTTTTTATGGTCTGTATCGATTTTTGGCTCTTCAAACTTCTATTGAAAGTATAGGATATGGGGCGTGGCCATGCCACTGTACCCGTGGCCACGCCCCCTTTTCAAATTTGTAGTGATTTTTATGTGTAAATTGTTGGAGGGTATGTTGCTGCAGATGCAGTGGGCCTATTTTGGGGTGTGGACCTGGAGCTGCAGCATCATCAGCCCCATTGTTAATCCTGCTCTGGGAACACACACAGCAGCCAAAGGGCAGAGCCTACCATTGGATGTAAGTTACTGTGTGGGAGGGCGTTTCTCGCCCAATCAGCTGTGGGCTGGGTGTGATAGACCTGATGCTAACCCAATGAGAGCTCCTAGCCATGCCCAGCGTTAGCCGCACAGTCACAGAGTGACAGATCTGGGCAATTATATAGGAGATGCAACAACGGCATCCCGAATAGGTAGACATCCCGGCGTCGGAATTCCAACAGCGGGATGGCGAACGCCCTCACATCGCGGCACTGAGGAGGTACTGTAAGACGCGCGCACACGGTGGGGGGGGGGATTTAGGTTTAGGGAGGGTTAGGGTGTGGGGAGGGCAGGGACGTGCTGTCAGGGGAGGCAGTAAAAATGTATTAATATTATAAAAAAAGATTCTGTGTCATAAGTATCTTCTGTATTTAATTTTAATAATTTTAGCTATTTAAATGAGTTTGGGAGGCACTGATATTAGTGCCTCCCATAGATAAAAATAACGGGACAGAGTGGGGGGCGGGGCCAAGCACTAGGCTGTAAAAGCCCATTTAAAAATTACATGTAATGCGGCACTGAAACAAGTGCCTCGCTGACAGGGACACCAGCCCTATTTCAGCGAGGCACCTGTGTGTGATTGCACAGCGGATCCAATCACCCACAAGCAGCGCTGGAGGCGGAAGTGGGGGCGGTGCTGAAGCAGGAGTGAGTTCGGCTCTCAGTCTCCCCTGTCCTTCCTCCTCCGTCCTCCCGTCGCAGCCAGCAGCCGTCTTCCCTCCAGACCCAGGCAGCAGCAATATGCACTCTCCCCTCCCGTCCCAGCCAGCAGCTCTCTCCCCTCCCGTTCGGTCCGGCAGCAGCAGCAGCATAATAGGCAGGTCTCTCTCTCTCTCTCTCTCTCTCTCTACCCCTCCCTCTCTCTCTCTCTCTCTCCCCCCCCCCCCCTCCTGTATAAAGTATAATTTTAATTTTTGCAGGTTGGACGTCATTGTGGCATGGGATGTAGGTAAGTAATCTCTCTCTCATTTGTACAGGTACCCCTGTTGGATTGTACATGGTCAAGTGGACGTGACCGGCGTGGGATGTAGGTAAGTATGTGTGAGTGTGTAAGTGTGTTTTAATAAAATTTTACTTTCACGGTGTGTGTGTGTTACGCACACCAGTGCTAACAGGAGTATACCGGTGTATGAACAGAGAGGGAAGCGAAGCAAACTAACTCACAGGCAGTATAACATAACATACACAGAAGGTGATGGAACAACTAACAAACACAAAGTGAACGGAGAAGCCCAAAGGCTCAGGAACTGGGTGTCTCCCCAGTGTCAGGAATGCTCAGATGGAATAGAGCGGACAAAGAAGCGAGGTGTAGTGATTTAACATGTGGAACACCCAAAATTATGTTGCTAAGAGCAACAGAAAAAACCCCAAAGGGTTACCAACGGGTGTGGAAATAAACCCCTTGGTCAGAGATAGAAATATAGACACAAGGAGAGTATCCACAATCCTAACCCCCACTTGCAGGGCACAGGTTCAGCTTACTGCCACTAAACTGACACCTGGACGCTCTGCACAGTGAGGGAGGATTAAGCAAGCAGTTCTGAGAGTACAGCCGTAAACCTGCTGGGTTCACAGAATAGCAAAAGAACCCCAGCAGGTCAAACAACTGACTCCAGTCTTACTGCTAGGTCCGGATTGGCAGAATGAAGTACCGAATCCCAAGGCCTATTCGCAGTAAGCAACAAGTAAATACAAAGTCACACAGTACTAGCTAACTCTCTGGAACTGACTAACAAACAAAGATTCAGCAGCATTTGCCTAGCCTGAGAGGATGGTTTATATAGCAGGTGCTGTCCACGCCCCACTCAGACCTCACAGACTGTGAGCACAAAACCAGCGCCGGATTGCCTGCCGTGCACAGAGCCTGTAACCACTACACAGTAAAAACCCGGACCGGAGTATCAGCTGCGCTCAGGTTATTTCGCTAACACTTGCCTCCCGGTTGCCATGGCGACGTGGCAGCACAGAGCAGGAGATCCTAACAGTGTGTTGTGTTTTTTTGGGATTTATTTGTTGGTGCAGAACTACAGGTACCAGCGGGCCCGTTATTTCCCTGCATGCTGGTACTTGAGGTTTGCTGGCCCTTGTAGTTCCACAACAAAAACAATATTCTTTTTTTACACACTTGTGGCTATCAGCCCGGCACCCACGGCCCAGGAGTGCTGGGAATAGCCTCGGGCTTCACCCATGGCCCTTGGGTGCCTGGAGGGAGGGAGACCCCTTGATTTAAGGGGTCCCCACTCCTCCAGGAAACCCCGGCCAGGGATGACTAGTTGGGGGGGTAATGCCACGGCCGCAGGGACCAATATAAAAGTGTCTCCCGGCTGTGGCATTATCTCCCTGGCTAGTGGAGCCCAGCAGGGCTGTTTCTAGCCAATTTGGCTCCCAGTGCGAGATTTAAAAATACGCCCCCCCATGACATAAAAAAATGTGCCCCCCCCCCACACACACACCTAGATATAAAAAAAACTTGTGCACGCACCCGGCAAGGGGGCATGGCCTCATCTAAATGGGTGTGGCCTCATTTAAATGGGCATGGCCTCATCTGAAAAGACTAACTCACAATCCAGTTTTTGACCCTGTTCCAATAGATCACGACCACCACAGGAAAAAAAAAATCTACCACATTAAGCCCCACACAGTAATGCCCCCTGTACCATATTATGCCACACACCGCAATGCCCTTGATACATTAAATCCCCACACTACGGCAGGCAAAAGTCCCCATTTCACACATTACAGCAGGTGTCCCCATTTTACACATTGAGAGAGAGAGAGAATACTTACAAAGGTGATTACCGCTCTTCGGCCCGCCTCACCAGTCGCTCCTCGCGCCGGCCTTTCCCTCTTCCTAACTTGGATCCCCCTCTGTACTCCGCTCGGGAGGGGGCAGTTTCGCGGAGTGACGGGGTTGCGTCGTGGCGTAACGACGCAACCGCATCATTCCGTGATACTCCGCCCCCCGAGCGGGTTACTCGGGGAGAAATAGGAGGGGGAAGCAGGGAGCCACAGTTAGTGCCGCGGCGGGCGCCCAGTGCGGTTGCACTGCTCGCCTGCCCCAAGAAACAGCCCTGGAGCCCAGTGCTGGTTTTAAAAATATGGGGGACCCCTACATCTTTTGTCCCCCGTATTTTGGAACCAGGACCGGACTTAGAGCCCGGTGCTGGTTGTCTATATACAGGGAACCCCTGTCCAATTTTTTTCCCAGTATTGAAACAACCAGGACCGGCTCAAGGAGCCCGAGGCTGGTTATACTTAGGAGGGGGAACTCACGCATTTATTTTTACATTTTTTAACCCATTCAGACCCTTTCCCATTAAGTTAATAGAAGCCCTGGACAACAGAATTGCATTCATGTCCTCCTCCTACTCCCTTCCCAGTCCCAAACACTAATTTTTTATTTTATTTTTTTCTATAAAAATGTACAATATATCACAAGTATGATGAGCAGGCAAGCATCGGACTGAGATGCAAATTAGTGGCGGAGGTCTGGGTCAGTTGATGGTGGCCGAGGTTGTAAGCCATTTGCGGTGGAAGCGGGCATTGGCTCAGGGGCAGTAGCGGGCATAGGCGTGCGCAGAGACTGACTGGCGGGTGCCGCTCCGGCCACCCCCCCTCCACAGCATTATAGTGTTCTCTCACCTCCCCTGTCCTGGATATAACTGCTCACCTGGTCCGCTCACCTGGGCCGCCCAGGTGAGCAGTCTATATCCCGGACAGGGGATGTGAGAGAACACTATAATGCCGTGGAGGGGGGAAGTCCGGAGCGGCACCCGCCAGTCAGTCTCTGCGCACGCCTGTGGTAGCGGGCATTGACTCGGCGGCGGTAGGGGACATAGGCAGGATTCAGCAGACATTATGGTTGTAGTGCCTCACCAGCCACTGACCTCACCGCATGCCACTGGGGGGGAGGGGAGGGTTAGGCAGCCCCTTCCGAGGGTTAGGGTTATGCAGCGGCCCGGGAGGATTAGGTTTAGGCAGCAGGGACGGGAGGTTAGGTTTAGGCACTGATGGGGGAAGGTTAGGGTTAGGCACTAAGGGGGAGGTTAGGGTTAGGCAGCAGGTAGGGAGGGTTATGGTTAGCGGGTTGAGGGTATAGCACCCTTTACTCACCTCTGTCGGCTTATGCGCAATCGAGATACCGACATAGATATTTTGAACGTCGAGATCCCGCCCGCCAGCTTCCTGTACTGATCCCAACAGCAGATATACATTGTGGGAACAAATTTATACCTGGAATATACAATACTGACAATGTCAAAGACGGTATCACTAGTAACGATAGCCATATATAGTGTAATAACACAGTATGTATAACAAGCTAGAGATGGCAGCTATAACAAAAATTATAGAGAAAGAGAAAGAGAGGAAATGGAAAAGAGAATAAGGGAGGGAGGGAGGTCCTGCTGGTATAGTGCCCTAAAGGGAGATGGGTGTTACGTAGATTCCCGACATATAGTGCTTCTGCTACAGTACAAATAACTATAGTAGGAGCGGCATATGACATATATGGTACTGTTATAGAATAGCGGAAGTGTACACAGGCACGAAAAAGAGAAAAACCTTCAGAACAGAAGGGCTGAAAGTAGAGATAAGCGGGTTCGGTTCTCAGAGAACCGAACCCCCCCAAACCTAGGGGATCCCCAATCGAGGCAAAACCTCAGGATTCCACTTTCGGATCCTGAGGTTTTGCCTCGGACGCTGGTCTCCATAGTAACCTATGGAGAGCCACTGATTGGCTGAGAGAGCTGTCTGTCACGGCTCTCAGCAAATCAGCGTTTCCCCATAGGCTACAATGGCCCCAAGATGGATGCCCCCACAGCGCTAATAGCGCCGCCGCCCACACTGCCGACACCGCCGCCCGCACTGCCGACTCCGCCGCCCGCACTGCCGACACTCCCTCATTGCTGACACTGCCGGCACCCCTGCACTGAGGACACTTCTAGCACTCCCATACTACTGAAACTGCTGGCATCCCTGAACTCCTGCACTGAGGACATTTCCAGCACTCCCGTATTGCCGACACTGCTGGCTCCCCTGCACTGAGGACACTTCCGGCACTCCCACACTGCCGAATCCCTGAACTCCTGCACTGATGATACCTCCAGCACTCCGGCATTGCCGACACTACCGGAACCCCTGCACTGAGGACACTTCCGGCACTTCCACACTGCCGACACTGCCACATCCCTGAACTCCTGCACTGAGGACACTCCAGCACTCCCCCATTACCGACACTGCTGGTACCCCTGCACTGAGGACTCTGCCAGGACTCCTGCACTGAGGACACCTCCGGTACTCCCGCATTGCCAACACTGCCGGCACCCCTGCACTGGGGACACTGCCAGCACTCCCACGCTGCCGACACTGCAGGCACCCTGCACTGGGGACACTGCCAGCACTCCTGCACTGAGGACACTTCCGGCACTCCCACACTGCCGACACTGCCACACCCCTGAACTCCTGCACTGTGGACACCTCCAGCACTCCCACATTACCGACACTGCCAGTACCCCTGCACTAAGGACTCTGCCAGCACTCCTGCACTGAGGACACCTCCGGTACTCCCGCATTGCCAACACTGCCGGCACCCCGGCACTGAGGACACTGCCAGCACTCCCACGTTGCTGACACTGCAGGCACCCTGCACTGGGGACACTGCCAGCACTCCTGCACTGAGGACACCTCCCACACTGCCGAAACTGCAGGCACCCCTGCACGAGGACACTTCCCACACTGCGGGCACCCCTGAATTCCTGCACTGAGGACACCTCCAGCACTCCCGCATTGCCAACACTGCCGGCACCCCTGTACTGAGGACACTGCCAGCACTCCTGCACTGAGGACACCTCCAGCACTCCCGCAATTGCCGACACTGCAGGCATTCCTGCAGTGACAACACTGCTGGCACCACCACACTGAAAACACTGCTGACAACCCCGCACTGAGGACCCTCTGTCACAGTAAGTGCACTATTGGTGTATCTAACCTGCACTGTAACCCATGCTGTATCTGAACAACACTGTATCCAACCCACATTGTATTTGACCTGCATTGAAACCCATGCTGTATCCGACCTGCACTGTAACCCATGCTGTATCTGAACAACACTGTATAGGACCCACATTGTATTTGACCTGCACTGAAACCCGTGCTGTATCCAACCTACACTGCACCCGACCCGCATTGTATTCGACCCGCACTGTATCCAACCAACACTGTATTTGACCTGCGCTGTATCCAACCCACACTGTATTCAACCTGTGCTGTATCCAACCCACACTATATTTGATCTGCACTGTAACCTGCACTTTATCCAGCCCACGCTGTATCTGACCCGCAATATATACAACTCGCACTGTATCTGACGCGCACTGTATCTGACCTTGCACTGTAGCCAACCCTCACTGTATGCAACACACACTGTATCAAACTTGCACTGTAGCCTACACTGTATCCAACCCACACACTGTATCCAACCCATACTCTGACCTGCACTGTATCCGACCTGTACTGTATCTTGCACTGTATCCGACATTGCGCTGTAGCCAACGTGCACTATATCCAACCCGCACTCCGACCTGCACTGTATCTGACTTGCATTGTGTGTGATCTGCACTATATACAACCCGCAATGAATTCCATCTACACTGTATGTGACCTGCCTTGTATCCACCTGCATTATATCTGACCCACACTATAACCTGCATTGTATCCGACCCGCTTTGTATCCGACCAGCACTGTAACCTGGTCAATATTTAACTGTGTGTCCCAAAGTATTCCGCACTGTCCTACGCAGGTACAGAATTTTTTGTGATTAGGGAGAATTTGGGGAGCTGCTCGACAAAATGGCTGATTGGGGCTTTACATGGGCGCAGGGTGCCAGTCACCAGTGACCCAGGGCCCCCAGAAAGGAGGTAAGACTGGGCACTGAGAATAGGCATGTGCTGGGGATATGTGCACTTGTGTAGGGGGCATCAATGTCCACTGTTGCTATTTTACACATGGTTTAGGTTTTTTTTAATTTGCTGTTTGGTAACTACTTCAGAGCAATGATATTGTACACATGTTTCTGACGAAATTTCTGTGTTGGATTGTTTTCTATTAGTTTGATTGGTTATTGCTAATACAGTACTAATTTGTAAAACATTTTTAAACGGAAATTACTGCCGTGTGTTTGTGCCGCTGCTCTGGTGCTTAGTTTAGCCAGCCAGGCTTTGGCCTATGTTGGAGAACAATATTGTGAGGTGGTCAAAATTGACTGGAAATGAGTGGAGATTAATGCTATTGAGGTTAATAATACTGTAGGATCAAAATTACCCCCAAATTCTGTGATTTTAGCTGTTTTTATGGTTTTTTCCCAAAAATCATCCAGATCCAAAACCAAAACTCGAAAGGGTGGTTTTGGCCAAACCAACCCAAAACCAAAACACGAGCGGGAAATTAGAACCAAAACACAAAACACGAAAAGTGCCCGCCGCACATCTCTAGCTGAAAGTCTGCTGGTTACATGCAAGCTATGCATAGTATTTTGAAAGCGATACCATGAATTCCAAAGCTCTAAGAATAGAATATGTAGGATCTATTAATGATATATGCGATCATCTTTTCCATACTCACTAGATAACAGATTTTGTCGTTAACTAGGCGGAGGGGTGGGGGGGGGGGGGAGTGTGTGTCTCTAAGAGTTTCCAGTATAGAGCAACCTGGCATGTGGCTGCATTTAGTATTTGGAATACCAATTTGCCGGTAGTTGTATCCAGCACGGTAGACCTAAGAGGGGTCTTTAGATACAGGGATGCTGATCACTTTGCTAATCAAGTGCAAAATCATATCCCAGTATAGAGCTATTTTGGGGCATTTCCACCATATATGGATAAAAGAACCCAATTCACCACAACCTCTCCAGCACTGAGGGGGATATATTTTGTGTAGTCTGGTAGGGACCAAACTAGAGATGAGCGCCTGAAATTTTTCGGGTTTTGTGTTTTGGTTTTGGGTTCGGTTCCGCGGCCGTGATTTGGGTTCGACCGCGTTTTGGCAAAACCTCACCGAATTTTTTTTGTCGGATTCGGGTGTGTTTTGGATTCGGGTGGTTTTTTCAAAAAACCCTAAAAAACATCTTAAAACATTGAATTTGGGGGTCATTTTGATCCCATAGTATTATTAACCTCAATAACCATAATTAACACTCATTTTCAGTCTATTCTGAACACCTTACACCTCACAATATTATTTTTAGTCCTAAAATTTGCACCGAGGTCGCTGGATGACTAAGCTCAGCGACCCTAGTGGCCGACACAAACACCGGGCCCATCTAGGAGTGGCACTGCAGTGTCACGCAGGATGTCCCTTCCAAAAAACCCTCCCCAAACAGCACATGACGCAAAGAAAAAAAGAGGCGCAATGAGGTAGCTGTGTGAGTAAGATTAGCGACCCTAGTGGCCGACACAAACACCGGGCCCATCTAGGAGTGGCACTGCAGTGTCACGCAGGATGTCCCTTCCAAAAAACCCTCCCCAAACAGCACATGACGCAAAGAAAAAAAGAGGCGCAATGAGGTAGCTGACTGTGTGAGAAAGATAAGCGACCCTAGTGGCCGACACAAACACCGGGCCCATCTAGGAGTGGCACTGCAGTGTCACGCAGGATGTCCCTTCCAAAAAACCCTCCCCAAACAGCACATGACGCAAAGAAAAAAAGAGGCGCAATGAGGTAGCTGACTGTGTGAGAAAGATAAGCGACCCTAGTGGCCGACACAAACACCGGGCCCATCTAGGAGTGGCACTGCAGTGTCACGCAGGATGTCCCTTCCAAAAAACCCTCCCCAAACAGCACATGACGCAAAGAAAAAAAGAGGCGCAATGAGGTAGCTGACTGTGTGAGAAAGATAAGCGACCCTAGTGGCCGACACAAACACCGGGCCCATCTAGGAGTGGCACTGCAGTGTCACGCAGGATGTCCCTTCCAAAAAACCCTCCCCAAACAGCACATGACGCAAAGAAAAATAAAAGAAAAAAGAGGTGCAAGATGGAATTGTCCTTGGGCCCTTCCCACCCACCCTTATGTTGTATAAACAAAACAGGACATGCACACTTTAACCAACCCATCATTTCAGTGACAGGGTCTGCCACACGACTGTGACTGAAATGACGGGTTGGTTTGGACCCCCACCAAAAAAGAAGCAATTAATCTCTCCTTGCACAAACTGGCTCTACAGAGGCAAGATGTCCACCTCATCATCATCCTCCGATATATCACCGTGTACATCCCCCTCCTCACAGATTATCAATTCGTCCCCACTGGAATCCACCATGTCAGCTCCCTGTGTACTTTGTGGAGGCAATTGCTGCTGGTCAATGTCTCCGCGGAGGAATTGATTATAATTCATTTTAATGAACATCATCTTCTCCACATTTTCTGGATGTAACCTCGTACGCCGATTGCTGACAAGGTGAGCGGCGGCACTAAACACTCTTTCGGAGTACACACTTGTGGGAGGGCAACTTAGGTAGAATAAAGCCAGTTTGTGCAAGGGCCTCCAAATTGCCTCTTTTTCCTGCCAGTATAAGTACGGACTGTGTGACGTGCCTACTTGGATGCGGTCACTCATATAATCCTCCACCATTCTATCAATGGTGAGAGAATCATATGCAGTGACAGTAGACGACATGTCCGTAATGGTTGTCAGGTCCTTCAGTCCGGACCAGATGTCAGCATCAGCAGTCGCTCCAGACTGCCCTGCATCACCGCCAGCGGGTGGGCTCGGAATTCGGATTTGGGATTTCGAAGAATGCACAGTTCTTTGCTGTGCTGCTTTTGCCAGCTTGAGTCTTTTCATTTTTCTAGCGAGAGGCTGAGTGCTTCCATCCTCATGTGAAGCTGAACCACTAGCCATGAACATAGGCCAGGGCCTCAGCCGTTCCTTGCCACTCCGTGTGGTAAATGGCATATTGGCAAGTTTACGCTTCTCCTCCGACAATTTTATTTTAGGTTTTGGAGTCCTTTTTTTTCTGATATTTGGTGTTTTGGATTTGACATGCTCTGTACTATGACATTGGGCATCGGCCTTGGCAGACGACGTTGCTGGCATTTCATCGTCTCGGCCATGACTAGTGGCAGCAGCTTCAGCACGAGGTGGAAGTGGATCTTGATCTTTCCCTAATTTTGGAACCTCAACTTTTTTGTTCTCCATATTTTATAGGCAGAACTAAAAGGCACCTCAGGTAAACAATGGAGATGGATGGATTGGATACTAGTATACAATTATGGACGGACTGCCACGGTTAGGTGGTATAAAAAAACCACGGTTAGGTGGTATATAATACAATTATGGATGGACGGACTGCCTGCCGAGTTCCGACACAGAGGTAGCCACAGCCGTGAACTACCGCACTGTACACTGGTTGATAAAGAGATAGTAGTATACTCGTAACAACTAGTATGACACTATGACGACGGTATAAAGAATGAAAAAAAAACCACGGTTAGGTGGTATATATTATAATAATAATACAATTATGGATGGACGGACTGCCTGCCGACTGCCGACACAGAGGTAGCCACAGCCGTGAACTACCGCACTGTACACTGGTTGATAAAGAGATAGTAGTATACTCGTAACAACTAGTATGACACTATGACGACGGTATAAAGAATGAAAAAAAAACCACGGTTAGGTGGTATATATTATAATAATAATACAATTATGGATGGACGGACTGCCTGCCGACTGCCGACACAGAGGTAGCCACAGCCGTGAACTACCGCACTGTACACTGGTTGATAAAGAGATAGTAGTATACTCGTAACAACTAGTATGACACTATGACGACGGTATAAAGAATGAAAAAAAAACCACGGTTAGGTGGTATATATTATAATAATAATACAATTATGGATGGACGGACTGCCTGCCGAGTTCCGACACAGAGGTAGCCACAGCCGTGAACTACCGCACTGTACACTGGTTGATAAAGAGATAGTAGTATACTCGTAACAACTAGTATGACACTATGACGACGGTATAAAGAATGAAAAAAAAACCACGGTTAGGTGGTATATATTATAATAATAATACAATTATGGATGGACGGACTGCCTGCCGACTGCCGACACAGAGGTAGCCACAGCCGTGAACTACCGCACTGTACACTGGTTGATAAAGAGATAGTAGTATACTCGTAACAACTAGTATGACACTATGACGACGGTATAAAGAATGAAAAAAAAACCACGGTTAGGTGGTATATATTATAATAATAATACAATTATGGATGGACGGACTGCCTGCCGACTGCCGACACAGAGGTAGCCACAGCCGTGAACTACCGCACTGTACACTGGTTGATAAAGAGATAGTAGTATACTCGTAACAACTAGTATGACACTATGACGACGGTATAAAGAATGAAAAAAAAACCACGGTTAGGTGGTATATATTATAATAATAATACAATTATGGATGGACGGACTGCCTGCCGAGTTCCGACACAGAGGTAGCCACAGCCGTGAACTACCGCACTGTACACTGGTTGATAAAGAGATAGTAGTATACTCGTAACAACTAGTATGACACTATGACGACGGTATAAAGAATGAAAAAAAAACCACGGTTAGGTGGTATATATTATAATAATAATACAATTATGGATGGACGGACTGCCTGCCGACTGCCGACACAGAGGTAGCCACAGCCGTGAACTACCGCACTGTACACTGGTTGATAAAGAGATAGTAGTATACTCGTAACAACTAGTATGACACTATGACGACGGTATAAAGAAAGAAAAAAAAATACCACAGTTAGGTGGTATATATTATAATAATAATACAATTATGGATGGACGGACTGCCTGCCGACTGCCGACACAGAGGTAGCCACAGCCGTGAACTACCGCACTGTACACTGGTTGATAAAGAGATAGTAGTATACTCGTAACAACTAGTATGACACTATGACGGTATAAAGAATGAAAAAAAAATACCACGGTTAGGTGGTATATATTGTAATACAATTATGGATGGACGGACTGCCTGCCGAGTTCCGACTGCCGACACAGAGGTAGCCACAGCCGTGAACTACCGCACTGTACTGTGTCTGCTGCTAATATAGACTGGTTGATAAAGAGATAGTATACAATACATACAACAATATACTACTATACTGGTGGTCAGGCACTGGTCACCACTAGTCACACTGGCAGTGGCACTCCTGCAGCAAAAGTGTGCACTGTTTAATTTTAAATTAATATAATATTATGTACTCCTGGGGGCTCCTGCTATAACAACCTGCAGTGCTCCCCAGTCTCCCCCACAATTATTATAAGCTTTGCCTTTTATACATTGATGTGCAGCACACTGGGCTGAGCTGAGTGCACACAGACTGAGTCACACTGTGTGACTGGCTGCTGCTGTGTATCGTTTTTTTTCAGGCAGAGAACGGATATAGCAGAGAACGGATATATTATATTAAAATAAATAAAAGTTAACTAACAACAACTGCACTGGTCACTGTGGTAAACTCTGTCTGACTCTGCACAATCTCTCTCTCTCTTCTAATCTAATTTCTAATGGAGAGGACGCCAGCCACGTCCTCTCCCTATCAATCTCAATGCACGTGTGAAAATGGCGGCGACGCGCGGCTCCTTATATAGAATCCGAGTCTCGCGAGAATCCGACAGCGTCATGATGACGTTCGGGCGCGCTCGGGTTAACCGAGCAAGGCGGGAGGATCCGAGTCTGCTCGGACCCGTGAAAAAAACATGAAGTTCGTGCGGGTTCGGTTTCAGAGAAACCGAACCCGCTCATCTCTAGACCAAACTCCATCTGTAAAGATTTTATAGGCGTTCTCCTTAACCAAAGTTGAGATAGATACCTTGGAAATGGATGTCATTCCAGGCCTGTTCATCAGGAGGTGGCTCCTAAGTCATTTTCCCACTGAAGTGCAAACGATAGAGTAGGAAGACGCCTATATGATAGGAGGAGTGAGTAAACGGTAGATATACTGCCCCAAACTAGGGGTGGTCAGGAAGGAAAGGGGTGTAGGGTTAGTCAGGGAAGTTAAAAAAAAGTCTTATCTGGAAGTATATAAATAGGTTCACTTCTTGGAAATTTAATTTTGCTATAATGTCAGGTAGTGACATACATATACTGTTATCCAAAATATCTATAACAAAAAGTATGTTCCTCCATATCCATGGTTGGGAACATAGCAAAGATTGGCCCGGAGGGAAGATAGGATTATCCCATAATGGGGTAAGGAGGGAGATGAGAGGAGCTTGTAATAATGAATATAGTAGTCCCAGGTCTGGCATGTGAAATTGAGGACAGGATGGGAGCTAATGTAGGGAGGTCTGAGCTTGGTGAGTAACATGAGCAGAGAGGCCAGTGAGGTGACATGACTGAAATCCGTCTTTAGCTGAAGCCACCTAAGAGTAGAGGTGGGGGCAGGGTCAGTGCAAGGGTGTTTGGCGCCCATCTGCAAACAATAAATTTGCACCCTCTCTCCATACGTAATAAAGGGACAGTGTGCACCAAAGAGGCATGGTCTCATATGGAAGGGGCGTGGCCACACAATAGTACCCCCAATTCACATTATGCCACACAGTATCACAATCTTATTCACATTATACCACACGTAGTGTCCCTGATCATACTGCACCAAATAGCAGTGTACCTAATTCACATTACGACACACAATAGTGCTTCTTATAAACAATACCCATAGTAGTGTCCCTTATACACAGAACGCCCACAGTAGTCGTGTCACACAGAACGCCCACAGTGATAGTTCCACAAAGAACGCTCACAGTAATAGCTCCCCTTACACATTATGCCCACAGTACCCATGCTACACATAATGCCCACAGTAGTCGTGCCACACATAACGCCCACAGTAGTCATGCCACACAGAATGCCCACAGTAGTCGTGCCACACAGAATGCCCACAGTAATAGTGCCCCTTACACATAATGCCCACAGTAGTCGTGCCACAAATAATGTCCACAGTAGTCATGCTACACATAATGCCCACAGTAGTCATGCCACACATAACGCCCACAGTAGTCGTGCAACACAGATCGCCATCAGTAGTAGTGCAACACTTAATGCCCCTTACACTTATGTCCACAGGAGGAGGGGAGAGATGGGGCAGTGCGGTACTTACCACACACAGATCAGTGGGACAGTGCTGCCGGTGCTGCTGCCAAAGTGCAGCGGGGACAAGGGGGAGGAGAGAAGAGGGAGGGAGCCAGAGGGACAGAGCCAGAGACCTGCACTGGAGCTGCGCTTCACGCTGCCTGTGTTTGTCATACAGTGTGACAGACACAGTGTTAACCAGCAGCCAGCTGCAACAGCAGAGTGGGGGAAAGCGCCTCTTCTGCCCGGCGCCACCCTGCTTGGCAGGAGCTGCTGAGTGGGTAGCGCCGGTTCTGGGTGGGGGCAAACCAGGCAATAGCTTGACTTACTGTAAATGAGAAGCAAAGTAGTATAAGCAAATATACGAAAAGCCCCTTCCCCCTTCCGTTGCATGTTTCCTTACAATTGAAAATTTCATTGTAGGTATTTTGTTCCTCCATACAAATCGAAGAAACCATGAGTGAAGTTGAGCGAAAACAGAGTCTGGGTCTTTTACCGGTATAAGAAATAAAAGGTGCGGGGGGATGTTTATTTTTAGGATCACTATACGACCCAACCATGAGATGATAAGCGATTGCCACCTGTGCAGGTCCACTTTAATGGTCGAGAGCAGAGGAAGGAAGTTTTTTTTTATAAAGCGCACTGTAATGGCTTGGAATAGAGATGAGAAGTATTGAATCTTAGCAGGTCGCCAGGAAAATTTGTAGCTGGATTGCAAGAGCGACAGACTGGCTGAGGGCACGTGGAGGGGCAAGGCTTTGGTTTTGGACAAATTAATCTTATAGCCTGACAGATGTCCTTATTCCATGAGAAGTCGGAACAAATTTGTTAGGAAGGTGTGAGGAGAGGGAGAGGAGAATGTCATCGGCAAATAACGATATCTTATAGTTAGAGATGAGTGGGTTCGGTTCCCTGAGAACCGAACCCTCCGAACTTCATGCTCCGAGCCCGGATCCGAGTCTGACTCTGGACTTCCTGCCAAACTCGGAAACCAGAACGAGGCAAAAAGTCATCATCCCGCTGTCGGATTCTCGTGGGTTTTGGATTCCATATCAACAGCCGCGCGTCGCCACCATTTTCACTTCGGACTTGGAGAGTGAGGGAGACAGAGGGCCCAAGACAATTCCATCTTGCACCTCTTTTTTTTCTTTGCATTATGTGCTCTTTGGGGCCTAGTTTTTAAAAGTGCCATCCTGTCTGCCACTGCAGTGCCACTCCTAGATGGGTCAGGTGTTTGTGCCGCCCACTTGTGTCTCTTAGCTTAGTCATCCAGCTACCTCTGTGCAACCTTTTGGCCTAAAAACAATATTGTGAGGTGTGAGGTGTTCAGAATAGACTGGAAATGAGTGGAAATGAATGTTATTGAGGTTAAAAATACCATAGGATCAAAATGACCCCCAAATTCTGTGATTTTAGCTGTTTTTATGTGTTTTTTCCCCAAAAAAATCATCCAGATCCTAAACCAAAACCCGAAAGGGTGGTTTCGGCAAAACCAATCCAAAACCAAAACACGAGCGGGGATCCAGATCCAAAACCAAAACAGAAAACCCGAAAAGTGTCTGCCGCAATCTCTACTTATAGTAGGACCCACCAACGTTAATACCTACAATATCGTGGGAAGTGCATATACGTGCTGCTAACAGCTCTATGGTTAAGGCAAATATCAGGGGTGACAAAGGGCACTTCTGTCTCGTGCCGTTTGTAATCTTCAACAGGCACGTTTATTTATTTTTAATTATTACCAGTTATTTATATAGCACACACATATTCCGCAGCACTTTACAGAGAATATTTGTCCACTCGTATCAGTTCCACCATGTGCACTGCAGGGGAGGCAGATATAACATGTGCAGAGAGAGTTAGATTTGGGTGGGGTGTGTTCAATCTGCAATCTAATTTGCAATGTAAAAATAAAGCAGCCAGTATTTACCATGCACAGAAACAAAATAACCCACCCAAATCTAACTCTCTCTACACATGTTATGTCTGCCTCCCCTGCAGTGCACATGGGAGGTCATTCCGAGTTGTTCGCTCATTGCCAATTTTCGCTATACTGCGATTAGTCGCTTACTGTGCATGCGCAAGGTTCGCAGAGCGCATGCGCTTAGTTATTTTACACAAAAGTTAGGTATTATACTCACGGCATAACAAAGCTTTTTCATCGCTCTGCTGATCGTAGTGTGATTGACAGGAAGTGGGTGTTTCTGGGCGGAAACTGGCCGTTTTATGGGAGTGTGCGGAAAAACGCAGGCGTTCGAGTTGCAAAACGCAGGAGTGGCTGGAGAAACGGGGGAGTGGTTGGGCAAACGCTGGGTGTGTTTGTGACGTCAAACCAGGAACGAAAAGGACTGAGCTGGTCACAATGGCTGAGTAGTCTGGAGCTACTCAGAAACTGCTAAGAAATTTCTATTCGCAATTCTGCTAATCTTTCGTTCGCAATTCCGCTATGCTAAGATACACTCCCAGAGGGCGGCGGCTTAGCGTGTGCAATGCTGCTAAAATCTGCTAGCGAGCGAACAACTCGGAATCACCCCCATGGTTTTGCCCAATTGCTATCAAAAATCCTGCTGCGATCAACTTGGAATTACCCCCATACATGCTAGGGTTCATTTTTGTCAGGAGCCAATTAACCTACCAGTATATTTTAGGATTGAGGGAGGAAACCAGAGTACCCAGAGGAAACCCACTCATATACAGGGAGAATATACGAACTCCACAGTGTAATTTAGTAGGACATTGTAGTCAGATTTATTCTCAGAGAGATCCAAGGCATGATAACCACTAGATAATGTAAATGCTTTTACCAGTTGCTTAATGCTGATATACCCATATAAACGCATATTGGAAAGGAACTCATTTTCTCTAACGTCCTAGTGGATGCTGGGGACTCCGTAAGGACCATGGGGAATAGACGGGCTCCGCAGGAGACATGGGCACTTTAAGAAAGAATTTAGATTCTGGTGTGCTCTGGCTCCTCCCTCTATGTCCCTCCTCCAGACCTCAGTTTGAATCTGTGCCCGGACGAGCTGGGTGCTACTTAGTGATCTCTCCTGAGCTTGCTGTAAGAAAGTATTTTGTTAGGTTTTTTATTTTCAGGGAGCTCTGCTGGCAACAGACTCCCTGCATCGTGGGACTGAGGGGAGAGAAGCGGCCCTACTCTGTGAAGATAGGTCCTGCTTCTTAGGCTACTGGACACCATTAGCTCCAGAGGGATCGTACACAGGATCTCACCCTTTGTCGTCCGATCACGGAGCCGCGCCGTTGTCCCCCTCGCAGAGCCGGAAGACAGAAGCCGGGTGAAAGAAGCAAGAAGACTTCGAAATCGGCGGCAGAAGACTCCAGTCTTCATATGAGGTAGCGCACAGCACTGCAGCTGTGCGCCATTGCTCCCACACTACACCCAGTGGCGTAACTACTGCCCCCGCAGTCCTCGCGGTGGCTTGGGGGCGAGGGGCTGCGGGGGCGCCACTGATTTAGAACAGATTGACATGCGGACGAGCGTCCGCATGTCAATCTGCAGGTCTCCTTCCCTCCGCCGCTGTAAGGAGGGACACGGAGCGCACAGAGCGCGCCCCCCTGTGTCCCTCCCTGGCTCTCCGGCTGTCTAATACAGGAAGTGCCGTTCGTGAGCTCTGATTGGCTCACGAACCGGCACTTCCTTTATTAGACAGCCGGAAAGCCAGGAGGGACACAGGGGGGCGCGCGCTGTGCGCTCCGTGTCCCTCCAACACAAAGGAGGGGGAGGGGAGCAGGCACTGTGGGGGACTATCTGGCACTGGGGGCATATACCTGGCACTGTGGGGAACTATCTGGCACTGGGGGCATATACCTGGCACTGTGGGGGACTATCTGGCACTGGAGGCATATACCTGGCACTGTGGGGGAATATCTGGCACTGGGGGCATATACCTGGCACTGTGGGGGACTATCTGGCACTGGGGGCATATACCTGGCACTGTGGGGGACTATCTGGCACTGGGGGCATATACCTGGCACTGTGGGGGACTATCTGGCACTGGGGGCATATACCTGGCACTGTGGGGGAATATCTGGCACTGGGGGCATATACCTGGCACTGTGGGGGACTATCTGGCACTGGGGGCATATACCTGGCACTGTGGGGGACTATCTGGCACTGGGGGCATATACCTGGCACTGTGGGGGAATATCTGGCACTGGGGGCATATACCTGGCACTGTGGGGGAATATCTGGCACTGGGGGAGCAGGCACTGAGGGTGCATATGTGGCACTGTGGGGGAATATCTGGCACTGGGGGCATATACCTGGCACTGTGGGGGAATATCTGGCACTGGGGGCATATGTGGCACTGGGAGCACAGCCCTAGCAACAAGCACTACCACCTAGCAACGAGCATGACACCCAGTGCATGAAACCCCTGGCAACGAGCATGACACCCAGTGCATGAAACCCCTGGCAACGAGCATGACACCCAGTGCATGAAACCCCGGGCAACGAGCATGACACCCTGAGCATGAAAACCCCTGGCACCGTGCATGGAACAAAGAGCATGAAACCCCTGGCAACGAGCAGGTAATTTAAAAGTAATTAGAAGCCTTACTGTAGAACTTAATGTGTAATGGGCATTATGGTGTGTGGCATAATGTATTACGGACATTGCGGTGTGTGTCATAATGTGTCAGGCATTACGGTGTGTTGTATACTATATCACGGGCATTGTGGTATAATGTCTCGGGGTCATTGCGGTGTGGCATAATGTATAACGGGCATTGCGGTATGTGTCATACTGTGTCACAGATACGGTGTGTAGCATAATGTATAACGGGCATTGCGATTCCTGTCATAATGTGTCGGGGGCATTACGGTGTGTGGCATAATGTGTCGGGGGCATTACAGTGTGTGCATATTGTGTCATGTGCATTGTTATGTGTGGCATAATGGCTAAGGCCATTGCAGTATGTGGAATAATGTATACTGGGCATTACTATAAGGAGGAAAAATGACAAATAATGTAAGGGCATGAATCAGGATTATTTTTCTTTCCTGTGGTGGCTAACGTCTGGGCGTGCAGGTTACAAAACTGGGGTATAAGGTAGTCTTTTCCTGCAATGCCACGCCCCTTTACGCGAAGCCACGCCCATTCCAACGAAGCCACACCCCTTTTTGGCAGCGCGCGCCTATTTCTCACTTTACTAGTGCCAAGTATGGGGGGGGGGGGGGGGGGGCGCCGAAGAATTTTTTGGCTTGGGGGAGAAAAATTTCTAGTTACGCCACTGACTACACCCACATACTTCGGTCACTGTAAGGGTGCAGGGTGCAGGGGGAGGGGGGGGGGGGCGCCCTAGGCAGCAATTAGAGACCTCTTTGGCAAAAGTTTGCATAATATACAGTTGGGCACTGTATATATGTATGAGCCCCCGCCAAAATTGTACATGAAAGCGGGACAGAAGCCCGCCGTCGAGGGGGCGGGGCTTCTTCCTCAGCACTCACCAGCGCCATGTTTTTTCTCCACAGTACCGCTGAGAGGAAGCTCCCCAGTCTCTCCCCTGCAGTTACACAGTAGAAGAGGGTAAAAAGAGAGGGGGCACATAATTAGGCGCAAAAATCAATATAAACAGCAGCTACTGGGTTAACATTAAGTTACTGTGTTATTCCTGGGTTAATAGCGCTGGGGTGTGTGCTGGCATACTCTCTCTCTGTCTTTCCAAAGGGCCTTATGGGGGAATTGTCTTCAGATGAGCATTCCCTGAGTGTGTGGTGTGTCGGTACGTGTGTGTCGACATGTCTGAGGTAAAAGGCTCCCCTAAGGAGGAGATGGAGCAAATATGTGTGTGAGAGGGTGTCTCCGTCGACAACGCCGACACCTGTTTGGATATGTGTAATTAAGTGCTAAGGTGAATTTATTGCACAAAAGATTAGAGAACAGACAGGAAATCTACCCATGTCTGTCCCTATGTCGAAGAGACCTTCAGAGTCTCTCAATGCTCACTATCCAAAATAATAGACACTGATATCGACACGGAGTTTGACTCCAGTGTCGACTACGATAATGCAAAGTTACAGCCAAAATGGCAGAAAAGTATTCAATATGATTATTGTAATAAAAGATGATTTGCATATCACTGATGACTCATCTGTCCCTGACTCAAGGGTACACATATTTAAGGGGAAGAAAGCTGAGGTAAATTTCCCTCCTCTCATGATGAAAAAGAGCGGGAATCTCCAGACAAGAGACTGCAGTTTCCCACAAAGAATTCTCAGGCAGTATCCTTTCACCACTAGGGCCAGGAATGGGAATCTTCCCCTAGGGTGTCACGTTTGCCCAAAAGGTAGCCCTGACGTAACAGCTATTCTCAGGGATCCTGCAGATAGCGTGCACATTCTGGTACACTACTCAGACCGGCGATTATGTCGGCATGGGTTTATAGCGCTGTGGCAGCGTGGACAGGTACCTTATCAGCAGAGATTGAGACCCTAGTATGTATATATATATATATATATGTATATACAGGTTGAGTATCCCATATCCAAATATTCCGAAATACGGAATATTCCGAAATACGGACTTTTTTGAGTGAGACTGAGATAGTGAAACCTTTGTTTTCTGATGGCTCAATGTACACAAACTTTGTTTAATACACAAAGTTATTAAAAATATTGTATTAAATGACCTTCAGGCTGTGTGTATAAGGTGTATATGAAACATAAATGAATTGTGTGAATGTACACACACTTTGTTTAATGCACAAAGTTATAAAAAATATTGGCTAAAATTACGTTCAGGCTGTGTGAATAAGGTGTATATGTAACAAACGCATTCTGTGCTTAGATTTAGGTCCCATCACCATGATATCTCATTATGGTATGCAATTATTCCAAAATACGGAAAAATCCCATATCCAAAATACCTGTGGTCCCAAGCATTTTGGATAAGGGAGACTCAACCTGTATAGAGATATATATATATATTAAAGATGCTGTCTTATGAGATAAATATATATATATATATATATATATATATATATATATATATATATATATATATAAAAAACATGCCCAAAGAGACATGAGTATACTGGGTCCTAGAGTCAAAGCTATGTCGATTTCTGCTTGACGTGTCCTGTAGAATATGCAATGGACAGATGATGCCGACTTAAGAGGCATATGGAAGGCTGAGGATTGTGTGGAAAAAGGTTCTCGGGCCTGGTCTCCACAGCTATAGCTGGTAATTCTGATATTTTGCCTTATATTCCTGCACAGCCTAGGAAAGCACAACATTATCAAATGCAGCCTTTCGAACAAAGAAACAAGAAAGTCCGAGGTGCGTCCTTTCTTGCAAGAGGCGGGGGCAGAGGAAAGAAGCTGCACAACACAGCTAGTTCCCAGGAACAGAAGTCCTGCCCGGCCTCTGCAAAATCCACCGCATGTCGCTGGGGCTCCACAGGCGGAGCTAGGCCCGGTGGGGGCACGCCTTCGTAAGTTCAGCCACAAGTGGGTTCACTCCCTGTTTGATCCCTGGGCAATAGATATTGTGTCTCAGGGATACAAGCTGGACTTTGAGAAGATGCCCCCTCACCGACGGCCCTGCCGGCTTCTCCCACGAGAGGGAAACAGTGTTAACTGCAATTCACAAATTGTATCTTCAACAGGTGGTGGTCAAGGTTCCCCTCCTTCAACAAGGAGGGGGTTATTATTAGAGATGAGCGGGTTCGGTTTCTCTGAATCCGAACCCGCACGAACTTCATGTTTTTTTCACGGGTCCGAGCAGACTCGGATCCTCCCGCCTTGCTCGGTTAACCCGAGCGCGCCCGAACGTCATCATGACGCTGTCGGATTCTCGTGAGACTCGGATTCTATATAAGGAGCCGCGCGTCGCCGCCATTTTCACACTTGCATTGAGATTGATAGGGAGAGGACGTGGCTGGCGTCCTCTCCATTTAGATTAGGGTTGAGAGAGAGAGATTGACCTGAGGCTGTGATACTGTAGAAGAGAGTGCAGAGTTTAGTGACTGACGACCACAGTGACCACCAGACAGTGCAGTTGTTTGTTTTATTTAATATATCCGTTCTCTGCCTGAAAAAAACGATACACACAGTGACTCAGTCACATACCATATCTGTGTGCACTGCTCAGCCCAGTGTGCTGCATCAATGTATATATATATCTGACTGTGCTCAGCTCACACAGCTTATAATTGTGGGGGAGACTGGGGAGCACTGCAGTGCCAGTTATAGGTTATAGCAGGAGCCAGGAGTACATAATATTATATTAAAATTAAACAGTGCACACTTTTGCTGCAGGAGTGCCACTGCCAGTGTGACTAGTGACCAGTGACCTGACCACCAGTATATATAATATTAGTAGTATACTATCTCTTTATCAACCAGTCTATATTAGCAGCAGACACAGTACAGTGCGGTAGTTCACGGCTGTGGCTACCTCTGTGTCGGCACTCGGCAGCCCGTCCATAATTGTATATACCACCTAACCGTGGTTTTTTTTTCTTTCTTTATAGTCATACTAGTTACGAGTATACTATCTCTTTATCAACCAGTCTATATTAGCAGCAGACACAGTACAGTGCGGTAGTTCACGGCTGTGGCTACCTCTGTGTCGGCACTCGGCAGCCCGTCCATAATTGTATATACCACCTAACCGTGGTTTTTCTTTCTTTCTTTATACATACATACTAGTTACGAGTATACTATCTCTTTATCAACCAGTCTATATTAGCAGCAGACACAGTACAGTGCGGTAGTTCACGGCTGTGGCTACCTCTGTGTCGGCACTCGGCAGCCCGTCCATAATTGTATATACCACCTAACCGTGGTTTTTTTTTTTCTTTCTTTATACATACATACATACTAGTTACGAGTATACTATCTCTTTATCAACCAGTCTATATTAGCAGCAGACACAGTACAGTGCGGTAGTTCACGGCTGTGGCTACCTCTGTGTCGGCACTCGGCAGCCCGTCCATAATTGTATATACCACCTAACCGTGGTTTTTCTTTCTTTCTTTATACATACATACTAGTTACGAGTATACTATCTCTTTATCAACCAGTCTATATATTAGCAGCAGACACAGTACAGTGCGGTAGTTCATGGCTGTGGCTACCTCTGTGTCGGCACTCGGCAGCCCGTCCATAATTGTATATACCACCTAACCGTGGTTTTTTTTTCTTTCTTTATACATACATACTAGTTACGAGTATACTATCTCTTTATCAACCAGTCTATATATTAGCAGCAGACACAGTACAGTGCGGTAGTTCACGGCTGTGGCTACCTCTGTGTCGGCACTCGGCAGCCCGTCCATAATTGTATATACCACCTAACCGTGGTTTTTTTTTCTTTCTTTATACATACATACTAGTTACGAGTATACTATCTCTTTATCAACCAGTCTATATTAGCAGCAGACACAGTACAGTGCGGTAGTTCACGGCTGTGGCTACCTCTGTGTCGGCACTCGGCAGCCCGTCCATAATTGTATATACCACCTAACCGTGGTTTTTTTTTCTTTCTTTATACATACATACTAGTTACGAGTATACTATCTCTTTATCAACCAGTCTATATACTAGCAGCAGACACAGTACAGTGCGGTAGTTCACGGCTGTGGCTACCTCTGTGTCGGCACTCGGCAGCCCGTCCATAATTGTATATACCACCTAACCGTGGTTTTTTTTTCTTTCTTTATAGTCATACTAGTTACGAGTATACTATCTCTTTATCAACCAGTCTATATTAGCAGCAGACACAGTACAGTGCGGTAGTTCACGGCTGTGGCTACCTCTGTGTCGGCACTCGGCAGCCCGTCCATAATTGTATATACCACCTAACCGTGGTTTTTTTTTCTTTCTTTATACATACATACTAGTTACGAGTATACTATCTCTTTATCAACCAGTCTATATATTAGCAGCAGACACAGTACAGTGCGGTAGTTCACGGCTGTGGCTACCTCTGTGTCGGCACTCGGCAGCCCGTCCATAATTGTATATACCACCTAACCGTGGTTTTTTTTTCTTTCTTTATACATACATACTAGTTACGAGTATACTATCTCTTTATCAACCAGTCTATATATTAGCAGCAGACACAGTACAGTGCGGTAGTTCACGGCTGTGGCTACCTCTGTGTCGGCACTCGGCAGCCCGTCCATAATTGTATATACCACCTAACCGTGGTTTTTTTTTCTTTCTTTATACATACATACATACTAGTTACGAGTATACTATCTCTTTATCAACCAGTCTATATTAGCAGCAGACACAGTACAGTGCGGTAGTTCACGGCTGTGGCTACCTCTGTGTCGGCACTCGGCAGCCCGTCCATAATTGTATATACCACCTAACCGTGGTTTTTTTTTCTTTCTTTATACATACATACTAGTTACGAGTATACTATCTCTTTATCAACCAGTCTATATATTAGCAGCAGACACAGTACAGTGCGGTAGTTCACGGCTGTGGCTACCTCTGTGTCGGCACTCGGCAGCCCGTCCATAATTGTATATACCACCTAACCGTGGTTTTTCTTTCTTTCTTTATACATACATACTAGTTACGAGTATACTATCTCTTTATCAACCAGTCTATATTAGCAGCAGACACAGTACTGTACGGTAGTTCACGGCTGTGGCTACCTCTGTGTCTGCACTCGGCAGGCAGTCCATAATTGTATACTAGTATCCATCTCCATTGTTTACCTGAGGTGCCTTTTAGTTGTGCCTATTAAAATATGGAGAACAAAAATGTTGAGGTTCCAAAATTAGGGAAAGATCAAGATCCACTTCCACCTCGTGCTGAAGCTGCTGCCACTAGTCATGGCCGAGACGATGAAATGCCAGCAACGTCGTCTGCCAAGGCCGATGCCCAATGTCATAGTACAGAGCATGTCAAATCCAAAACACCAAATATCAGAAAAAAAAGGACTCCAAAACCTAAAATAAAATTGTCGGAGGAGAAGCGTAAACTTGCCAATATGCCATTTACGACACGGAGTGGCAAGGAACGGCTGAGGCCCTGGCCTATGTTCATGGCTAGTGGTTCAGCTTCACATGAGGATGGAAGCACTCAGCCTCTCGCTAGAAAAATGAAAAGACTCAAGCTGGCAAAAGCAGCACAGCAAAGAACTGTGCATTCTTCGAAATCCCAAATCCACAAGGAGAGTCCAATTGTGTCGGTTGCGATGCCTGACCTTCCCAACACTGGACGTGAAGAGCATGCGCCTTCCACCATTTGCACGCCCCCTGCAAGTGCTGGAAGGAGCACCCGCAGTCCAGTTCCTGATAGTCAGATTGAAGATGTCAGTGTTGAAGTACACCAGGATGAGGAGGATATGGGTGTTGCTGGCGCTGGGGAGGAAATTGACCAGGAGGATTCTGATGGTGAGGTGGTTTGTTTAAGTCAGGCACCCGGGGAGACACCTGTTGTCCGTGGGAGGAATATGGCCGTTGACATGCCAGGTGAAAATACCAAAAAAATCAGCTCTTCGGTGTGGAGGTATTTCACCAGAAATGCGGACAACAGGTGTCAAGCCGTGTGTTCCCTTTGTCAAGCTGTAATAAGTAGGGGTAAGGACGTTAACCACCTCGGAACATCCTCCCTTATACGTCACCTGCAGCGCATTCATAATAAGTCAGTGACAAGTTCAAAAACTTTGGGTGACAGCGGAAGCAGTCCACTGACCAGTAAATCCCTTCCTCTTGTAACCAAGCTCACGCAAACCACCCCACCAACTCCCTCAGTGTCAATTTCCTCCTTCCCCAGGAATGCCAATAGTCCTGCAGGCCATGTCACTGGCAATTCTGACGAGTCCTCTCCTGCCTGGGATTCCTCCGATGCATCCTTGCGTGTAACGCCTACTGCTGCTGGCGCTGCTGTTGTTGCCGCTGGGAGTCGATGGTCATCCCAGAGGGGAAGTCGTAAGCCCACTTGTACTACTTCCAGTAAGCAATTGACTGTTCAACAGTCCTTTGCGAGGAAGATGAAATATCACAGCAGTCATCCTACTGCAAAGCGGATAACTGAGGCCTTGACAACTATGTTGGTGTTAGACGTGCGTCCGGTATCCGCCGTTAGTTCACAGGGAACTAGACAATTTCTTGAGGTAGTGTGCCCCCGTTACCAAATACCATCTAGGTTCCACTTCTCTAGGCAGGCGATACCGAGAATGTACACGGACGTCAGAAAAAGACTCACCAGTGTCCTAAAAAATGCAGTTGTACCCAATGTCCACTTAACCACGGACATGTGGACAAGTGGAGCAGGGCAGGGTCAGGACTATATGACTGTGACAGCCCACTGGGTAGATGTATGGACTCCCGCCGCAAGAACAGCAGCGGCGGCACCAGTAGCAGCATCTCGCAAACGCCAACTCTTTCCTAGGCAGGCTACGCTTTGTATCACCGGTTTCCAGAATACGCACACAGCTGAAAACCTCTTACGGCAACTGAGGAAGATCATTGCGGAATGTCTTACCCCAATTGGACTCTCCTGTGGATTTGTGGCATCGGACAACGCCAGCAATATTGTGTGTGCATTAAATATGGGCAAATTCCAGCACGTCCCATGTTTTGCACATACCTTGAATTTGGTGGTGCAGAATTTTTTAAAAAACGACAGGGGCGTGCAAGAGATGCTGTCGGTGGCCAGAAGAATTGCGGGACACTTTCGGCGTACAGGCACCACGTACAGAAGACTGGAGCACCACCAAAAACTACTGAACCTGCCCTGCCATCATCTGAAGCAAGAAGTGGTAACGAGGTGGAATTCAACCCTCTATATGCTTCAGAGGTTGGAGGAGCAGCAAAAGGCCATTCAAGCCTATACAATTGAGCACGATATAGTCGGTGGAATGCACCTGTCTCAAGCGCAGTGGAGAATGATTTCAACGTTGTGCAAGGTTCTGATGCCCTTTGAACTTGCCACACGTGAAGTCAGTTCAGACACTGCCAGCCTGAGTCAGGTCATTCCCCTCATCAGGCTTTTGCAGAAGAAGCTGGAGACATTGAAGGAGGAGCTAACACGGAGCGATTCCGCTAGGCATGTGGGACTTGTGGATGGAGCCCTTAATTCGCTTAACAAGGATTCACGGGTGGTCAATCTGTTGAAATCAGAGCACTACATTTTGGCCACCGTGCTCGATCCTAGATTTAAAGCCTACCTTGGATCTCTCTTTCCGGCAGACACAAGTCTGCTGGGGTTGAAAGACCTGCTGGTGACAAAATTGTCAAGTCAAGCGGAACGCGACCTGTCAACATCTCCTCCTTCACATTCTCCCGCAACTGGGGGTGCGAGGAAAAGGCTCAGAATTCCGAGCCCACCCGCTGGCGGTGATGCAGGGCAGTGTGGAGCGACTGCTGATGCTGACATCTGGTCCGGACTGAAGGACCTGACAACGATTACGGACATGTCGTCTACTGTCACTGCATATGATTCTCTCAACATTGATAGAATGGTGGAGGATTATATGAGTGACCGCATCCAAGTAGGCACGTCACACAGTCCGTACTTATACTGGCAGGAAAAAGAGGCAATTTGGAGGCCCTTGCACAAACTGGCTTTATTCTACCTAAGTTGCCCTCCCACAAGTGTGTACTCCGAAAGAGTGTTTAGTGCCGCCGCTCACCTTGTCAGCAATCGGCGTACGAGGTTACATCCAGAAAATGTGGAGAAGATGATGTTCATTAAAATGAATTATAATCAATTCCTCCGCGGAGACATTGAACAGCAGCAATTGCCTCCACAAAGTACACAGGGAGCTGAGATGGTGGATTCCAGTGGGGACGAATTGATAATCTGTGAGGAGGGGGATGTACACGGTGATATATCGGAGGGTGATGATGAGGTGGACATCTTGCCTCTGTAGAGCCAGTTTGTGCAAGGAGAGATTAATTGCTTCTTTTTTGGGGGGGTCCAAACCAACCCGTCATATCAGTCACAGTCGTGTGGCAGACCCTGTCACTGAAATGATGGGTTGGTTAAAGTGTGCATGTCCTGTTTTGTTTATACAACATAAGGGTGGGTGGGAGGGCCCAAGGACAATTCCATCTTGCACCTCTTTTTTCTTTTCTTTTTCTTTGCATCATGTGCTGATTGGGGAGGGTTTTTTGGAAGGGACATCCTGCGTGACACTGCAGTGCCACTCCTAAATGGGCCCGGTGTTTGTGTCGGCCACTAGGGTCGCTAATCTTACTCACACAGTCAGCTACCTCATTGCGCCTCTTTTTTTCTTTGCGTCATGTGCTGTTTGGGGAGGGTTTTTTGGAAGGGACATCCTGCGTGACACTGCAGTCCCACTCCTAGATGGGCCCGGTGTTTGTGTCGGCCACTAGGGTCGCTAATCTTACTCACACAGCTACCTCATTGCGCCTCTTTTTTTCTTTGCGTCATGTGCTGTTTGGGGAGGGTTTTTTGGAAGGGACATCCTGCGTGACACTGCAGTGCCACTCCTAGATGGGCCCGGTGTTTGTGTCGGCCACTAGGGTCGCTAATCTTACTCACACAGCTACCTCATTGCGCCTCTTTTTTTCTTTGCGTCATGTGCTGTTTGGGGAGGGTTTTTTGGAAGGGACATCCTGCGTGACACTGCAGTGCCACTCCTAGATGGGCCCGGTGTTTGTGTCGGCCACTAGGGTCGCTTATCTTACTCACACAGCGACCTCGGTGCAAATTTTAGGACTAAAAATAATATTGTGAGGTGTGAGGTATTCAGAATAGACTGAAAATGAGTGTAAATTATGGTTTTTGAGGTTAATAATACTTTGGGATCAAAATGACCCCCAAATTCTATGATTTAAGCTGTTTTTTAGTGTTTTTTGAAAAAAACACCCGAATCCAAAACACACCCGAATCCGACAAAAAAAATTCGGTGAGGTTTTGCCAAAACGCGTTCGAACCCAAAACACGGCCGCGGAACCGAACCCAAAACCAAAACCCGAAAAATTTCAGGCGCTCATCTCTAGTTATTATTCGACCATGTTGTAGTCCCGAAACCAGACGGTTCAGTCAGACCCATATTGAATAAAAAATCCCTGAACATATACCTGAAAAGGTTCAAGTTCAAGATGGAATCGCAAAGAGCGGTCATTGCAAGCCTGAAAGGGGGAGATTTTATGGGGACTCTGGACATAAAGGATGCATACCTTCATGTCCCCATTTATCCACCTCATCAGGCGTACCTCAGAATCGCGGTACGGGATTGTCATTACCAATTTCAGACGTTGCTGTTTGGTCTCTCCATGGCCCCGAGAATATTCACCAAGGTAATGGCGGAAATGATGGTGCTCCTGCGGAAGCAAGGTGTCACTATTATCACGTACTTGGACGATCTCCTTATATAAGCGAGATCAAGAGAGCAGTTGCTGAACAGCGTATCACTTTCTCTGGAAGTGTAACGGCAACACGGCTGGATTCTATATATTCCAAAGTCGCAGTTGGTTCCTACAGCTCATCTGCCTCTCCTAGGCATGATCCTAGACACAGACCAGGAAAGGGTTTATCTCCCGATAGAGAGAGCTCAGGAGCTCGTGACACTGGTCAGGAATCTATTAAAACCATAACAGGTGTTAGTGCATCACTGCACTTGAGTCCTGGGAAGGATGGTGGCATCATACGAGGCCATTCCCTTCGGCAGGTTCCATGTGAGGACCTTCCAATGGGACTTACTGGACAAGAGGTCCGGATCGCATCTTCAGATGCATCGGTTAATCACCCTATCCCCCAGGGCCAGGGTGTCTCTCCTGTGGTGGCTGCAGAGTGCTCACCTTCTCGAAGGTCGCAGATTCGGCATTCAGGACTGGGTCCTGGTGACCACGGATGCAAGCCTCCGAGGGTGGGGGGCAGTCACACAGGGAAGAAATTTCCAAGGGCTGTGGTCAAGTCAGGAGACTTGCCTTCACATCAACATCCTGGAACTAAGGGCCATATACAACGCCCTACGTCAAGCGGAGTCCCTGCTTCGCTACCAACCGGTTCTGATTCAGTCAGAAAATATCACCGCAGTGGCTCATGTAAACCGCCAAGGCAGCACAAGGAGCAGGGTGGCGATGGTAGAAGCCACCAGAATTCTTCGCTCGGCGGAGAATCACGTAAGCGCACTGTCAGCAGTGTTCATTCCGGGGGTGGACAACTGGGAAGCAGACTTCCTCAGCAGGCACGACCTCCACCCGGGAGAGTGGGGTCTTCATCAAGAAGTCTTCATGCAGATTGCAAGTCAGTGGGAACTGCCACAGGTGGACATGATGGCATCCCGCCTCAACAAAAAGCTGCAGAGATATTGCGCCAGGTCAAGAGACCCTCAGGCGATTGCTGTGGACGCACTGGTGACACCGTGGGTGTTCCCGTCGGTCTATGTATTTCCTCCTCTTCCTCTCATACCCAAGGTGCTGAGAATCATAAGGAAAAGAGGAGTGAGAACAATACTCTTTGTTCCGGATTGGCCAAGAAGGACTTGGTATCCAGATCTGCAAGAAATGCTCACAGAGGACCCGTGGCCTCTGCCTCTAGGACAGGACTTGTGCAACAGGGGCCCTGTCTGTTCCAAGACTTACCGCGGCTGCGTTTGACGGCATGGCGGTTGAACGCCGGATCCTAGCAGAAAAAGGCATTCCGGATGAGGTCATTCCTACGCTGATAGAGGCTAGGAAGGATGTGACGGCTCAACATTATCACCGTATATGGCGAAAATATGTGGCTTGGTGTGAGGCCAGGAATGCCCCTACGGAGGAATTCCAGCTGGGCCTTTTCCTTCACTTCCTACAGTCGGGAGTGACTTTGGGCCTTAAATTGGGTTCCATTAAGGTTCAGATTTCGGCCTTATCCATTTTCTTTCAAAAAGAACTGGCTTCTCTGCCTGAAGTTCAGACGTTTGTAAAGGGAGTGCTGCATATTGAGCCCCCTTTTGTGCCTCCAGTGGCACCTTGGGATCTTAACGTGGTGTTGAGTTTCCAGAAATCACACTGGTTTGAACCACTCAAAACGGTGGAAGTAAAATATCTCACGTGGAAGGTGGTCATGCTAAAAGGCCTTGACTTCGGCTAGGCGTGTGTCAGAATTGGCGGCTTTGTCACATAAAAGCCCTTATCTGGTTTTCCATGCGGATAGAGCAGAATTGCGGACCTGCCCACAATTTCTGCCGAAAGTGGTTTCATCCTTTCATATAAACCAACCTATTGTGGTGCCTGTGGCTACTACTGACTTGGAGGATTCCGAGTCACTGGATGTAGTCGGGGCTTTGAAGGTTTATGTAGCCAGAATGGCTAAGGTCAGGAAAACAGAATCTTTGTTTATCCTGTATGCTTCCAACAAGCTTGGGGCGCCTGCTTCAAAGCAAACTATTGCTCGCTGGATCTGTAACACGATTCAGCAGGCTCATTCTGCGGCTGGGTTGCCGCTGCCTAAATCAGTTAAGGCCCATTCCACAAGGAAGGAGGGCTCTTCTTGGGCGGCTGCCCGAGGGGTCTCGGCATTACAGCTTTGCCGAGCGGCTACTCGGTCAGGTTCAAACACCTTTGCAAAGTTCTACAAGTTTGATACCCTGGCTGAGGAGGACCTTGTGTTTGCTCATTCGGTGCTGCAGAGTCATCCGCACTCTCCCGCCCGTTTGGGAGCTTTGGTATAATCCCCATGGTCCTTACGGAGTCCCCAGCATCCACTAGGACGTTAGAGAACATAAGATTTTACTTACCGGTAAATCTATTTCTAGTAGTCCGTAGTAGATGCTGGGCGCCCGTCCCAAGTGCGGACTTCTTCTGCAATGCTTGTATATAGTTATTGCTTAAATAAGGGTTATGTTATAGTTGCATCAGAGTTTATCTGATGCTCTGTGATTGTTCATACTGTTAACTGGGTAAAGTTATCACAAGTTATACGGTGTGATTGGTGTGGCTGGTCTGAGTCTTACCCTGGATTCCCAAAATCCTTTCCTTGTACTGTCAGCTCTTCCGGGCACAGTTTCTCTAACTGAGGTCTGGAGGAGGGACATAGAGGGAGGAGCCAGAGCACACCAGAATCTAAATTCTTTCTTAAAGTGCCCATGTCTCCTGCGGAGCCCGTCTATTCCCCATGGTCCTTACGGAGTCCCCAGCATCCACTACAGACTACAAGAAATAGATTTACCAGTAAGTAAAATCTTATTATTTCCAGTGCTCACATACCCAGTCCTGTAGCACTGGCACTTGTGGTTGGCAGTATTTACATTTTAGTGTAGGTTTCTGATTGCTTCTTACTCATTTTTTTATGTAACATTAATTGGAGCCATTAGGTTCTTCCAATGATGCCTTCAATACACAAGTGCATGCGCTCGTTAGCCTACTCATATCAAAGAATAACAGAATCACGTGTGACAGGTAATGACACCGGTATTTATTGAAACAGCAGTGAAGGGGCAATCGGCTTTAATAGTCAGAATACCGACAATGGAATCCCTACAGTCAGAAGGTAAGTACTGGCCTTGGGGGTAGGGTTGGGCACTATGGGGAGGGTTAGAGTTAGGCTGCGGGGGGGGGGGGGTTAGGGTTAGGCTGCATGAGAGGGCAGTTACAGTTAGGATTAGGGGGAGGGTAAAAATACTTACCGTGATCCATCGAGATTCTGTCCTAGGACAGCCAGGATTTCATACCCAACCCAATGGCTCATCTTTATGTACTTATTAGTTACCCACTGCTATTTCCAATGAGGAAAGGCTACTCATGCAAGATTGGAGATAAGGGGGGTTATTCCGAGTTGCTCGCTCGCTGCCGATTTTCACAGCACAGCGATCAGGTAAAAAAATGGCAAAACTGCATGTGTATGTGCCGCAATGCGCACACGCATCGTACGGGCACAAAAAGCATCGCTGCTGTGCACTGGATCTAGCGAAGATTCCATTCGCACAGCCAATCGCAAGGAGATTGACAGGAAGAGGGCATTTATGGGTGTCAACTGACCGTTTTCTGGGAGTGTTTGGAAAAATGCAGGCGTGTCCAGGTGTTTGCAGGGCGGGTATCTGACGTAAATTCCGGGACCTTCGTCGCAGCAATCATCGCACAGAATAAGTAACTACAGGGCTGGTATTGTTTTGCACAAAATGTGTTTGCTTTCGCTTGGCTGCACAGGCGTTCACACTCCTGCAAAGCGAAAATACACTCCCCCGTGGGCGGCGACTATGCATTTGCACAGCTGCAAAAAATTGCTAGCGATCGATTCGGAATGACCTCCAAGGTCCTAACAATGGGGGTCATTCCGAGTTGTTCGCTCGTTGCCGATTTTCGCTATACTGCGATTAGTCGCTTACTGCGCATGCGCAAGGTTCGCAGAGCGCATGCGCTTAGTTATTTTATACAAAAGTTAGGTATTTTACTCACGGCATAACGAAGCTTTTTCATCGCTGTGCTGATCGTAGTGTGATTGACAGGAAGTGGGTGTTTCTGGGCGGAAACTGGCCGTTTTATGGGAGTGTGCGGAAAAACGCAGGCGTTCGAGTTGCAAAACGCAGGAGTGGCTGGAGAAACAGGGGAGTGGTTGGGCAAACGCTGGGTGTGTTTGTGACGTCAAACCAGGAACGAAAAGGACTGAGCTGGTCGCAATGGCTGAGTAAGTCTGGAGCTACTCAGAAACTGCTAAGAAATTTCTATTCGCAATTCTGCTAATCTTTCATTCACACTTCTGCTAAGCTAAGATACACTCCTAGAGGGCGGCGGCTTAGCGTGTGCAATGCTGCTAAAAGCAGCTAGCGAGCGAACAACTCGGAATCACCCCCAATAAACAAACTCTGCTTTCCTTTCCCACATTGTTCTGACTTATCCTTCAGTTTTAAGTTGCTGGGTTACTGGCTGGGAGCTTTATGTCATTAGTCCGCCACATTACCTTTACTTGGTAATGTGGAAGCTCTATGGCATAGGTCTGCAAACTCGGTCCTCATTACCCCACACAGTGCATGTTTTGCAGGTAACCCAGCAGGTGCACAGGTGTATTAATTACTCACAGACACATTTTAAAAGGTCCGCAGGAGGAGTGTGGGGTAATGAGAACCGAGTTTGCAGACCTATGCTCTATGGGGATAAGGCAGGACCAAAATAATGTGATTCTTATAGAATTGTCATATTGGCCCTGCCCCCTCCCAATAAACCATACTTGCCTACCTGACCCTCTCCATGAGGGAGAAAATGCTCTGTTCCTGGACTTTCCTGGTAATGTATGATTGCCATCACCTGTGGTGAGCTAGTTAATTGATAAGAAAGGTGTTTCACCACAGGTGATGGCAATCATACATTACCAGGAAAGTCCAGGAACAGAGCATTTTCTCCCTCGTGGAGAGGGTCAGGTAGGCAAGTATGCAATAAAGCCACAAATCGGGGCATTATATCACAAGGGGGCAGGGCTCTGATTTCGTGCCTGTGGCTGACACCATTGCAGAAAATGTTAAACTTCCTGTGCAGCTGCCCCATCTCCGTGCACCTGACCTGAGTGCATCAGTGCAGCAAAACTGAGTTTATTAACTAAATGTTTTATGTCTGTAAAATGAATACCATTAATACTGATATAACAGCATTGTATTTTAAATTACAAGCTCCATTGGAGCTGGGACGCAGTAGCAGCTCTTGCCACGGACAAGCAGGCTTTTTGCCCGGGGCGCCGCTATCATACCTCCCAACATGACCCTCTCCAGGAGGGACAGAATGCTCTGCTTCTGGACTTCCTTGTTAATTTATGATTGCCATCACCTGTGCTGAAACACCTTTCTTATACATTAACCTGTTCAAAGCAGGTGTCGGCAATCCTAAATTAAGAGAAAAGTCCAGAAGCAGAGCATTTTGTCCCACCTGGAGAGGGTCATGTTGGGAGGTATGCGCTATCCTGAGGGCGCCGCCGCTGTGGCAAGAGCCGCTTATCCTTCCACACTCCCCGGCTCCCGGCTGCAGTGAGCGCCGTGTGCGCCCGCTGCAGCCGGCGTCGCTCACTCACGCTAAAGGTCAAAATTGACCCCTAGTGTCAGTGCGGCGCTGCTATGGGAGAGACGTCATGACGTCTCTCCCATAGAGAGGAGCCGGCGCCCAGAGACAGCAGCAGTGGTCCGGAAACAGGAGCGAGGCTGGTAAGTATTGTGTTTTTTCTTTTAGGGTTTCAAAGAGGCGCTACTACAGGGGGCACATACTGGGGGCACTACTACAAGGGGCACAGCTACAAGGGGCACTACTACTGGGGGCACATACAGGGAGCACAGCTACAAGGGGCACTACTACTGGGGGCACAGCTACAAGGGGCACAGCTACAGGGGGAACAGCTACTAGGGGCACAACTACAAGGGGCACAACTACAGGGGGCACTGCTACAAGGGGCACAGCCACAGGGGGCACAACTACTGGGGGCAAATTAACTGGGGCACAGCTGCTGGGGGCACAACTACAGGGGGCACTACTACAGGGGGCACTGCTACCAGGGGCACAACTACTGGGGGCAAATTAACTGGGGCACAGCTGCTGGGAGCACAACTACAGGGGGCACTACTACAGGGGGCACTGCTAATAGGGGCACAGCTACAGGGGGCACAACTACTAGGGGCACAATTACAGGGGGCACTGCTACAGGGGGAACAGCTACTGGGGGCAAATTACAAATCTACAGGGGGTCACAACTACTGGGGGCACAGTTACAGGGGGCAAATCTACTGGGGCAAATCTACTGGGTGGCACAACTACTTGGGGCAAATCTGGGGGCACAGCTACTGGGGGCATAAATGTGGCCACGACCCTCCCCTATGAAGCCACGCCCCTGTTTTGCCACGCAGGGGGGGCGCCAGTGGAAACTTTCACACTGGGCGCCACAAGGTGTAGAACCGGCCCTACTGGGATGGATATAAATAACTAAATATTCTCGTAAAGTGCTGCGTAATATGGGCCTAATTCAGCTTCAGTTTCAAAATCGCGAATCGGGCGATTATCGTCAGACTGAGCATGCGCTGCAAACGCATTGCACGTGCGCGAAGACTAAATTACGATTGCAATTTAGTGAAATGCGATCGCAATTTGATTGACAGGAAGTGACCATTCGTGGGTGTTAACATGGCGTTTGTGGTGAGCGGTTGGACAAATGCAGGCGGATCTGGGACTTTTTCGGGGCATGTATCTGACGTCAGTTGCAATGGATTGCGACTAAAAATATGGCGTCGGTGCAACTGCATTCTCATTATTTTGAGTAACCCTGGGTCATCTGCAACTGTTGATGGTACGCAATTTCTGCGCATGCATCACTATTCTGCAACTGTATATGGAATTTTGCGATTGCATCGGTGGTTGTCTTTTACCATTCTGGGTGGCTCTTCACATGCGATTTTTAGCAGAAGTAGAATTGAGAAAATCGCACTTTCTGTCTCAATAGCGATCCAAGCTAAATTAGGCCCTATGTGTGCATAACTGTTAATAAATAAATAATAACATGATATTATCTCTTCCCTCTCATCGAAACAATGTAACCACTTCTAGAATCTAAGTTGTGCACATATACTTAACAAGATACAATGTACTGTGTAGAGAGAGTATCAGTACATACAGAGAGAACAGAACACAAGTTTCCACATAAGTGACACTGATCCCTATCTCTGCTTTCATTCAGTCTGTCAGTGTCATTTATTGATATTACAGGATGTTCTTGACATAAACATTTTCCCCAGACACTTTGCAGACTTACTTGTTTATTATACATTTCATATTTTGCAGCCTTGCCTTGCCCTGGAAGGACCGATAATTGAGATGGCAATAAAGGTTTTGTTATGACAATCTCTTGCATATTATCTGCAAATCGTGGTACTTTCACGTACAGTCGGTGCCCTTGGATTAATGTGATATTTTTCCTGCTTTACCGTTTCAGCAGTGCATTGTACTGTATATTATATAAAAACAAAGGTGCCTATGGATGAAACACCAAATAGCCTTCTCTCCAGCAAAAACAGACTGGTCTCGCCAGTTATAGGGTTGTCTGCTATTTATGATGCTTATGTTGGCGGGGCTATTGCTGAGTATGGAGTATTTCAGAAAGACATCAGCGTACATCCGTTGTCCCAAATCATTAGGGTGATAGTGGGAACAGGAAAGGGAAAATGCTTTATTACTAACAATAAGCTTTTCTTGTAGCAATTTTTTTTTTAAATAAACATTTATTTATTTTTCTAGTTTTAATAATTATTGAATCTACTACTGGAAGTTTGAGGGCAGGCTTGGAGCTCAGTGCGAATGCACGGCTTACAATGCTGGTTTATGCATGTGCAGAAAGGAGCCAGACTTGACGGAGAATCGGTAAGTCCCTGCTTGCCACTTCCTGCCAATATTGCCAATGAGTTGAGCATCTGTGCCGGCAATGTTTTATTGGTGAGTAGGTCCGAAAATTTGTGTTATTGAGCCTATTTAATAAACGAACAATAACTAAGTATCACAAGTTCCAAAGCTCACTCAAGCCTGTTGTTCTCTAATTTCTATAATTCCTGCAATACTAAAAATGTTATTGTTATATATGTGTGTGTGTGTGTGTGTGTGTGTGTGTGTGTGTGTGTGTGTGTGTGTGTGTGTGTGTGTGTGAAATATATGTGAAAATATGAAAATATGTAGGTATTTTTGTTCTTCATAAGCTTCTACATCGCTTGATAGATCTGGACCAGATTTGGTACACATACCCTTCACTATCCGACTAAGGGGGAGATCCAATTAGCCTTTGTAATTTACCAGCGCTAATTGTCCCGCCGGGGGCTATCCTATTACCCCCGATAAGCCAGCAGTGGCTTATCGGGGGTTACCTTATGCTGCACTGGGTGTAGGCTGCTGACAGCCTCCGATGCAGCACTGCTCCTCCGGCTCCCACCTGTCACATGGATGCTCCCCATCATGTGACCGCTGCCGGGGCAGTTGAGAGGGGGGATGCAGTTACGATGCTTCCCCGCCGGGGGTCACCACGTCGAGTGGCAGCTTCCGGGCCGCGGCGCCATGCCTGCAGTTCCAGCCTGCTGCAGCGGGCATGGGTCACTGCAGGTTGCCCCGCTCATCAGGGATTTTGTTTTGCCTGTCTCAGGCAGATGAAACCAAATCCCCAGAAACAGACCCATTTTTGTGCGAAAACAGAGCTGTTTCTACCGAAAACCCATCTGGATAGCCTGTAAAAAAAAAAATCAGTGAAACATAGGGAAAAATCATGAAAAACATACATTTTTTGCACCCGATGTTTTACTGGGGCTAATAGGATATCCCCCTTAAAATACTGTTGGGGTTTAACCTTTGGAAGAAAACTAGGGAGCCTGTTCTGGGCCTTCTACTGGATGGATTTGGAAGAAAACATCGAAGAGTGGTAACATTGGATCCCAAAAGACATACTAGGGGGTTGGGGTCCCAGTCGACCTCCCGTTGGTGTACGCTGGCCAGAACATTGACCAAGGGAGCTTGCTTTGGGCCTGCCACTGGATGGATTTGGAAGAAAAGTTCACAGAGTGGAAACACTGCATCCCAAAATACATACTAAGAGGCTGGGGTCGGTGGGACCTCAGGACGGAATGCGCCAGGCAGAACTGTGACCCAGGGAGCCTTTTCTGGGCCTTCTACTGGATGAATTAAGAAGAAAACTTCACAGAGTGGAAACACTGGATCCCAGAAGACATACTAGGGGTTTGGGTGCCGGCTGGACCTCCCGTTGGTGTACGCTGGGCAGAACTTTGACACAGCGATCCTGTTTTAAGCCTTCCACTGGATGGATTTGGATGAAAACTGTAATAAGTGACAGAAATAACCATAATTCAATGACCTGAAATAACTGACAGAAATGGAGGTAGGTAGACAAAAAATGTTGTGTATCCAAAAGCTTTGGAATAGCAACATTGATAACAAAGGGAAAACTTTAAACCCGTCTGGCAATAGAAAAGTGATTATAAAACTGAACAGAAAGAAAAGAGAAAATAATCTACTAATTATTTTTAATATGTTGACAGTAACATCCAACTCAATGACAACTTAATAACTGAAAAATGTAAACCCGGACAACGCTGAATACTTCAGCTATTCAAAATAAAATATACCTACAGTCTTTATTATACATATGTCTGCCCGGATTCAGCATGTTTTACCGGCGGACAGGATGCCAATCAGGGGCATGCCAAATATCCCTACAGGGGCATCCCCCCCCGGCCTGCCAGAATGCCGGTGTTAGTCTCCCTGTATTGATATAGATTACTGTGGCAATCCCAGCTGCATTATATCTACATAAATGTCTGAATTAAAATACACAAACTGTTATTCATCTTATGGTGAAATCTTTAAAATAGAAAATGAATTCTTATAATTCTGAAAAAGAAAAGTGTCAAAAAAAGCAGTGGCGTATAACATAGCCAGGAATTATACGACCATTCCATAAATCTGGGCTTGTCTAGAATCGCTAAGAAGCTATCAAGCAGTCTGGGATTTAATAAACTGCTAAAGTATTTTTGTAATCACAACAAACTATAAGCACATAAGCACACTTATACCGCATTCACATCGCAAATGCCGGATCCTACCCGGTAAGACAAACGTGTACTTACCGGGTGGGATCCGGCATTTGCGCTCCTCTGCTGGCTTTCCGACCCGGCAATATACCGGGTCGGTTGCCATAGCAGCGGAGGGAGCAGCAGGGGCGGGGGTGGAGGCGGCGCCGGGAGATGAGCTCATCTCCTGCGCCGCCTCTGCCTATGCTGTGAATGGGAGCCGATTCGCATCGGAACGGCTCCCATTCACACTGCGCCTGACCCGGTAAGAACCCTTCTTTTTTACCGGGTTGAATTACCGGGTCAGGCGACCCGCTAATTCACAATTGGACTTTTCACATCGCACACGGACCCGTTTTGACGCGGCAATATGCCGTGTCGGTACCGGGTTTTCAGTGCGATGTGAAAGGGGTATCAGACTTAAGAAAACAGTCTCAAAGTAAAGACAAAGAAAAGAAGGTGGCTTGTGGTGGTTCTTATACACACCCTTTATCTTCAATGGGGGTTATTCCGCAGTTTCCCCATTGGCGACGCCAGTGCGCACACGCAGGTCACATCCTGCATGTGCGCAGCCTGGCCAATGCGATAGCATCGCATTGGCTGCGTACGCCTCTACCTGATTGACAGGTAAAGGTGTTTGCGGGGCAGGCGGGGTTAGCAACGGACCATTGCAGGTGCAGAGCGGGAAAACGGGGGTGGGGCTGCGGGGTTTTCGGGGTGGTTGCATGACGTCCAGCATGGAATACATGGAATACATGGCAGTGGTGTGCCTGTTTTCACAGCAAGGCTGCGAAGGTAGTGGGTCATCCACAGTTGCAGTCACAGCCACTGGGCAGGGCATTTACTATGCTGGGTGACCTTGCCCTGCGATGGGCGGCCCCCACCATGTGAAAGAAAGGATTGCAGATTCTGCATTTTAGCAGAATCTGCATCCAACCTGAACAACCCCCAATGTCTTTATTAAAGTAACAAATCATCATGTCTCCTTTCCAGCCTCCTTATCATCAGGATGATATATCAAAAATAAGAACTAATTGCTGAGTCTAGTGTTATGTATCAAATAGCATTCTTTCAGCAGTGACCTTATCTGATGTCCAGTAGGGGGAGCTTCAAGGTAATAATCAAAAAGCCCCAGGAATAGAAGAGATAACTCATAGTTTGTAAAAGGGATTAATGGTAAAATAGAACACTATAAGAATGTTTGTGTGTATTCAGTCAGGTACATTTATAACAACCGGTTTACAGAAAAGGTTTGAAGTAACTTAAGTGAATTTATTAGTAACCACAGGTACTAGAAAGGTAAGGGAATAGTTGACATTTCGACTGTCCTCTCCAGGAGGAAGCAGCCAGGTGGGAGATGTGGGGGGAGGGGTGCCACAACCAAGTTAGAGGTGTGTCACCATGGTTCACGCCCCTCACGTATAATGCTGCCTGTGATTCCTGGCTTTGTAAAGTGAGGGGTACATGAGACCACAATAGGACTATTTGTGTCATCAATCAGCCCAGACCGCCCACTTTACTTGGGAAGTAGCGTAAAAGCCTCCAATATGGCACTAAATCAATGATACAACATACTTTCCTACTCTCCAGGAATGGCTGGGAGGCTCCCGAAAATGGAGTGGCCTTCCCAGCCCCCTAGAAGAACAGGCAAGTCTCCCAACTTAATAAGAACCCCCTGCCCGGCTGCCCAAAGTGGACAGTCCAGGTGCTGATTCATCCAGAATCGCGTCATCATAACCACGCCCTCTGCTGTATAATGATGGTAATATAGGCGTTGTCAAGCAGGGGCGTGGCTACAATGACATGTCACCATGCCCCCGGTACCGCCTCCACCCCACCCTCTTTGATGAGCCAACGCGGCTGCTCTTTCCCGGAGAGTGCAGCCCAGAAGTCGTATTTATGTGATACACACAACAGAAGTTGCTCAAATCAATTTACTGTATATCTTTGTAAATTATGTACTGATGTACGCGTCCAGTGCACTTCATAAATGTCATCCATTGTTGGTAAAACTACCATGACCACATGGCTTATCAGTTTCTACGGCTGTGCCACCATGCACACATTACCATTTAATATGCAAGGCAAGAAAAAATGAGTGAAGATATTGGTCGCTGCGTACCATTTGCCGGAACATTGCAGAGGTACTCCACACCCATTGTCAAGCATTGAATCACCCTTGATTACCCTATAATTTATGACTCTACCAAAACACAATGGGGGTCATTCCGACCCGATTGCACGCTGCGCTTCCTCGCAGCCTTGCGATTGGGTCGGAACTGCGCAGCAGCCGCATTGTGCAGGTGCGTCATTGCCGAAGAAAGCGGCCGCAGTGGCGATCGCAAGAAGATTGACAGGAGGAAGACGGATCTGGGCGGCAACTTACCATTTTCGAGGAGTGGTGAGTCCAATGCAGGCGTGTCCAGGCGTTTGGAGGGCGGATGTCTGACGTTAATTCCGGGACCTACATTGCTGGATCAATCGCACAGGGTAAGTACCCTGGTCTTCTTTTACAGGAAACTTTTTTTGCATAGCAGGGCTGCACAAGCTTTCGTAGCCCTGCTATGCAGAAATACACTCCCCCTTAGGCGGCGTCTAGTTGATCGCACGGGCAGCAAAAAGTTGCTACGTGCAATCAACTCGGAATGACCCCCCAATGGGCCTAATTCAGACCCGGTCGTAGCAGCAAATTTGTTAGCAGATAGGCAAAACCATGTGCACTGCAGGAGGGGCAGATCAGAATCAGAATCAGAATCAGCTTTATTGGCCAGGTGTACTCACGTACACTAGGAATTCTTTGTGGTACAATGCATCGCCAAGCAGCAACATGGAGGAAAAAAATGTAGCATACATTACAAACATTACACATATGAGTTCATACTGCACATATGCAACTGTACAGTAGACATATTATACATTTAAGACTAAAAACTAAGGCTGCTTGGCAGAGCAGCACCGAGGCAGCCATCCGCGGCGCCAACTAGAACTCACATAATGCACATAATACAGAAGATTTAAGCATTACATCAAAAGATAAACCACACAGACAAAGACACAGAAAGAATAATGCATGATTGGTGTAGGCATTTGGAGTAATAACCTCCAGGGGTTGTGTATTCCACCATCACAAGGCACCAGGTGCGGCAGCCATCTTAGGCGCACTGCGTAGGATTACCCACGGTGGAATAGTCCACCCCTAGAAGAGAACACAAAATGGGGAGAATGCAGAGTCCTTAAGTTCAGAGTAGGGTTCCAATAGAAACATCAGGTCCACGCATTTTTCATCCTATCCACAAGCGCCCCAGATAAGGCAGCCATGTTGGGCGCACTACAAGGTTACACAGTGGGAGATGAGCCATACAGGGGCCAAATGCATGTATGGGAGAACTGACACGTGTGTAGGAGTATGCTATACCCTGCATGGAAAGATCCAAATGAAGCACACCCCGCCCACAGGGGAACCATCCGAGGCAGCCATGTGGGGCGCACTGCATAGGTTACTGCTGGCAGGGTGTGCAACCAATGGAGGTACACATTACGGGAATAGCACACAGTGGGGGGAAAGTACCCTGTAAGAAGAAAGAGAAGAGAAAGACACATTTGCAGGAAAAAAAAACTGTACTAACATTATTTTGTGAAAAAGATAAATGTCCTGGTCTCATGAGAGCAGTGCGGGTGGGTGTGAGAATGTGGGGTGCACACTAATGTCCAATGGAACTGACCCAGCAAAGTATGGTCCTGATGCGCACGTCCCTCAGTTCCCAGCTGAGCTTGGGGGGTAGTCCCGGGGGCAGTCATGATGTTCTTGGACACAGAAGAAGTAGGCATTGGTCCTGGTGTTCTCATTGCAGAGGTGAGGAGAGGCCATATAATGCTCCAGATTTCTTTCTTGATGCTGGTCAATGTTTGTTGAACTGTTTTTTTAACTGTTCATTTTCAAGACGCTTAGAGAAGGAATGCTTTGAGTATTGGAACGCACAGCTGACATGCACAGCTGTGCATGGTTGAAGTTACAGATATACTATGGGAAATTGACCCAACTACAGCTGAGGCAAATGTTCCACTAATCAAAGGTGTTACATTACACAGTGATTGACTAAACAAACACCAGCCCAGTGAGCCTTAATTAAATATGCAGCACTGACCAAGCTTTGAAACGCAGGTTTTTTACATTACAAACAAAAGCAAAAATCACAAAACTGTCTAACAAATGATTTGTACATACATTTGAAATATGAATGTTTTGCATAGGTGCAGATAGCAATAGCCAGATATAACATGTGCAGAGAGAGTTAGATTTGGGTGGGGTGTTTTCAAACTGAAACCTAAACTGCAGTGTAAAAATAAAGCAGCCAGTATTTACCCTGCGCAGAAACAAAATAACCCACCCAAATCTAACTCTCTTTGCAAATGTTATATGTGCCCCCCCTGCAGTGCACATGGTTTTGCCCAACCACTAACAAATTTGCTACTACGATCAGGTCTGAATTAGGCCCATTGTCCAGCTGTAGTGCCCATTAAAGTACCTTGATTGTCTATGTAAACTTCCAAATTGGCAGGAAACACATTTCAGAGCTTTAGCTTTCTCTCTGCAGAAGTCTTTAAGTAAAGGCCAGTGAAACCAAATCACTCCTTGGGTTGTCGGCCACCCCTTATAACCCAGCTAGTTTCTAGCTACATAACACTGAACTGTTTGACCTCCATTGTCTTTCTACTGGCCTCTCAGTGCAGTTTATCAGTAACGTTTTAAGGGTCACCAGGCAACCCAACACTATTTATATTAGAACATTCTGGTTGCTACACAATATTTTTATAAAGATCATCATCTAAAGGTCACAGTGTGAATGATGTCATAGAGAGAGTATTAAACCTGCAATACACATTCCAGACCCTTTCTCATTGGTATCTGCTTGTCTTTGTAATTTATTAGTGGTATTTATAAATGCCAAGAACTCTTAAAAATAACTACACAATACAAGAAAGGAGGTAATAATAATGATGGTGTTAAATTGGCAGCTGCATCAAAGCTTGGCAAAATAGCACGGATGGTGTAATGGTTAGCATTACTGCCTCACAGCACTGAGGTCATGGGTTCGATTCCCACCATGGCTCTAACTGTGTGGAGTTTGTATATTCTCCCCGTACTTGCGTGGGTTTCCTCTGTGTGCTCCATTTTCCTTCTGCAATCCAAAAATATACTGGTACTGTAGGTTAATTGGCTCCCAACAAAAATTAACCCTAGCGTGATTGTGTGTGCGTGTACGTGTGGTAGGGAATATTGATTGTAAGCTCCACTGGGGCAGGGACTGATGTGAATGGCCAAATATTCTCTGTAAAGCGCTGCGGAATATGTGTGTGCCATATAAAAAACTGGTAATACATAAATAACAACTAAACAATATTTCTGTCTCTTAAGAAACATGAAGTACTGTTGTTTTAAATTCAGGTGCATCAATAAAGGGTTAAAGTGTATAGAATAAATTCAGCTGAAATTCTGTGGTGCTAGGATTTGGCCTTTTTCCTCCTCCATAGGGAGATTTACAGTAGGTGCCTTTTATCCACTTGCTGTATATTTATCAGATTTGACCAGAAATCCATAAGTCGATATCTGTTCATACTGTGAGTAAATCATACATTCAGTTCACTGGACATCTTCTTGATGCCGGAATGTCAGAAAACACAGCAGTCATTTGTAATCAGTCCAGCAGCGGAAATGTGTCTGAGTAGTTCTAGACAAAGAAAACACAGCTTAGAGGGAATTACCTTCCCCAAAAACAAGTTGCTCCCTCTAAAAACAGGGGGCAAAGATTTGCTTATTTGACAAGTAATTAGCATGTACGGAACACGGTTTAAATATGTGACATTGTATTACTTGGCAAACGCCAGCACAAACATTGGCCGAAACTAAATCTAGTTATACAGTAGTGAAAATAAAACATTTCTCAAAAATTTTATGGTATTTACAAAAATGTACAAGGCATTCGGCCTAATCTGTGTTGTATATTTTTGTATATATTCTTTACTGATTGATCTATAACATTATACTGACGGACAGCATTTTCCACTGTCACCTTATGTTATATAGGATTCTGAATGTGATAGATCCCGCCACTGATCCCATGCATAGAGGTGTTTCGTAATGCCATATGCATGCACAATTACAATTACAATTCTTCCGATAAGAGCTGTCCTTTGCCATGAGAGGACTTTCAGGTTTAAGACCTGGGAGACATTCTGTGCATGTGCTGCCATTGGCCAGCGTATGCGTGAGCTGTGGGGGTCACAATTGAATCCCTCTCTGGATATTGTGCGTAATGAAGCTCCCAAGGCTTTGTCAATTGGGAACAAGCTCTGGAAAGTTCTGCTTTCTTTTAGCTTTGTACTTTTCAAAATGCAGTCAAACTTCCAAAAAATTAAGTTTTGGCTGCATTTGTTTGTTAGTACATACCGTTAATAATATTTATACAAAGTTAAAGTAATACCAGGTAAAAATGTCAATGCATCCAGGTGGCAAATACCCTCTTAGGAAAATGTCAGCATTCTTTCTATCAGTAAATTCACTGACGACGTTGGGGGGAATACTATTGATTCTGGAAAAATTTTACTGGCATTTTCGCATTTTTTTTGTTTTTCTAGGCAATTCAATTAGTGCTCATTTTTTTTGCTGTAAACTTTACCCGCTATTGTGCAAAAACACAGGATCAAGGATAGAATGCCAGATCAACGTGTTTTCGCGATTCCAGGCATACAACAATGCCTCTTATCATGGATTTTGTTTCTCCTGCCTCCGAGCAGGTGAAACAAAATCCCTGATTGTGTTGGCATTCAGGTATAATTGAATTACCCCCTGGTTTCCATTATTCATGGTAATTTAACGTGGTTAATTGAATTTCCCCCTGAAGCTGCTTTTCTCCTGCAGCCATCTAGGAGCCCATAGCAAAATGTCTGTTTACAGGTTTATTCTTTTCTGATGTGGAATGAGCAGGAGGTGAAATGCTGTGTGCGTTATAAAACAAGCTTTCATAAGTCTATAATCACATATTATCTACATTATAGCTCTTACTGATTCCCTTTAAGACCTAAAGGGTAAATAATAGGTCACAGAGCAATTCACACAAATTGTCAAATATAGGATACAAACAAAAAAATATATAGTGATGGTCAGTGCCGGATTAAACCCTGTGGCAGCCCCTAGGCAGTCGAAATCTTGGGGCCCCTCCTTTCAAATTACCTCCTAATACCTTTCTAATTTTACCAACCAACCTTCAGTCTACAATCTGGAAATAGTAATGTGAATCAGTCTATGGTTAATGGCCCTCATTCCGAGTTGATCGCACGGTAGCAGTTTTTTGCAGCCGTGCGATCAGATAGTCGCTGCCTATGGGGGAGTGTATTTTAGCATAGCAAGTGTGCGTTTGCTTGTGCAGGGGAGCTGTGCAAAAAGTTTTTGTGCAGTTTCTGAGTAGCTCTGAACTTACGTAAGTTCCCATGCTGCCCGGCGTTTCCCATCGCCGGGCAGCGACGCGCCTGCGCATTGTGGTCGCGGCGCATGCACAGTTCTGACCCGATCGCAGCGCTGCGAACAACTGCAGCGTGCGATCGGGTCGGAATGACCCCAATGTACTTTGAGTTGTTAGTGGGTACATTATATTAATGCAGTATTTTCTCTATAGAGTCTTTAATGTAAGGTTTTCGTTTCTTTATGTTGATTATGTTGATTATTTTTTTCTATCTTTTGGAAACAATTTAAGAAAGCTTGATCGTACCTTTCTTTCAAGATCAAATCAGTATTATTTTGATCCATTATCGTGGGGCCCCTAGTCCGGTGCCTACTTTGCCTATTTGGTAATCCAGCACTGCTAACTGGTTCAGAGGAATAAGAGGTTCCTGCTGTAGAACACATGGGCGCTCATTACTTTGGGAGCCCCAAAAAAATCTGAACCACCCCCATAAAGCTATCATGCAACGGGGTTGGTATATTTTATTAACATTTATAATGTCAAAATAAAAATGTCAAGATGATAAGAATGTTGACAAAATGTTCTTGGTGGTCTATGGGTGACTTACCTAGTTCGGAAGGTACAACTGCTTCAGTAGTGTCTTCCGGGACCGACGGTTGACTGATAGCTCCGGCTCTTCCTGTGGAGGGTTACGGCAGTGAGTATCACTAACCTCTGACTCTAATCCTCCCCCTAGTGCCTAACCCTAATCTCCCCAAGTGCCTAACCCTAATGTTCTCATAGCCTAACCTAACCTAAAAATGAAGAAATGAGTTACTATATAATATTAGGCACAAGTGGAGGGTTACTCCGCTGCCACAGAATATTTTATAGGAACTTATGTCTTAATTTTTCCCCCTAAAAAAATTGTTTCCATATAAATATGCCACATTAGATCAACAGCTGTATTTAACATTTTTGTTAAATCGTAGAAGTAAGGGCCCTGTACACTGGGCGACATTTTAGAAAGATATAAAAGATATAGTTAAAAAATGAACAATATATCGTTCATATTGTTCAGTGTGGAGGCACAGACGATGAACGATGCGCGTGCCCGCAGTCGTTCATCATTGGTCTATCATCGTTTATAATTGCAAGCCAATTTGGACTATATAGATGTTTGCAATGTCAAATCGTTCATACAAATCAATCAGTGTGTATGCAAAAAAATCGTTACTAAAAATCGTTCATTGTTCATATCATTTATCGTCCAGATCGCCCAGCGAGTAGGGCCCTTAAGCAACAGGTGGCACTCCAGCTGTTCTTGATCTACACATCCCAGCATGCCCTGCCACATGCTCTAATAACAAAACTGAGGCAGGGCATTTTGGCATGTGTAGATCAACAGCAGCTGGAGTGCCACAGGTGGCCTACCCTCGTTATATACAGTAGGCTTCCCTATACTTTGCATGGGTAAGCTTTTGTAAGGGTGACCCCATAAGTGACCCTTTCATATACAGGACTGAGGTGATGAAAGTCCAGTAAAGAATTAATATAAAAAATATGTACAGCAATTAATTTTTCCTCCCCAGCAGATAGATCACTTATCAGCCCCACAGATATTCTCCTGTCTTTTAGTAAACCTGAGTTAATAGACTGCTAATTCATTTCCAAAAATTCACTGAAGCTTTAGGAAATCAGATTAACGATAACAATAAGGAGTCAAGTCTAAAACTGTCCTCCTTCCATAACTAGGCTCTTTAAGGGGGATGTATGGTCAGGTAATTAGCTTAGCATGTCAGTGTCAATTGGCCATAAAGTAACAGGTCTGTGAATTGCAAATCGAACACTGTACTTCCTGCCAATTTAGAAACCTGTCTCAGTGGAAATACACAAAATACACTTATCAAGTAAACTATGACATTTCAAATGAAATTTTTTTCATATTAGGGAACCGGAGTGCCAATCTATATTCATATACAAGAAATACACACAGTGTGTGTGTGAATTATAACTGACTGACACCTACGGGAATCATGTATCTTCAGCAACGATGCTTGTTAATGCCATAGAAATCTATGCCATGTAAATGTGCACCTCCAGATGTATTGCTGAGAGCATTATATGTCTCTGTAAGGGATCAGAAGTTAAAGAATGAAAAAGATTTTGCTCTATTTTTTTATCAATTATATGTAACTCCTAGGGAACATTTACTTCCCACATTAACATCTACACTGTCTATCTTATTGCTCTCCGAGTGTAATATGATTGAATTGAAGAACTGTCCATTTTATTCTGCCTTGTCCCTTTTCGAGCAGATTATACTGCACAGGTATGCTGTAACGTTTTATCCTATACTTTTTAATGAATGTATCTGCATTTTTGTATGCCATTTATTACATTGTTATTGCATCCAATGTCCTGTACAATATTGTTACCGGTATATTAAATCTAATATTTAACAAGTTGTGTTCTTGTTACAAAATTCTGTAGGCCATTTACAACGAGAATAATTGCTTGCCCATGCTAAACTTGTAATAAGTGTGATGGCATTAACCAGAGGCAGATTGGCCATAGGGTTTATTGGGAAGATTCCCGGTGGGCCGACGCACCCGTGGGGCCTGTTTTGTTTGAGGACATGTTGTCCTTTTTATAGTCATAATGAATAAGATGCAAAATAATTTGCATATATGAAAATTACTTTGCCACTTAGCCTGTGATTGCAGATGATCTAGTGTATGCTCTGTCTGCATGCTTGGCTGACATATAAGATTGAGTGAATAGTGATTGGGATACGGTTGGTATAATAAGCAAGAAAATATATCTTTCTAAAGAATTATATAGTTTCCTAAATTCTGAAGGTGTATCATATAATGTGCTCATAATATTTAATTTTATTTATTTTTAACTTTCCCCTTGATGCTGGACATGCCCACTATCTGGAAAGTCTTGGGGGGAGGGTGCTGCTGCCATGGCCCATGGCTAGACCTTACACCTCTGGTGCTGCCTATGTGGGGCCACTAGTACAAATTTTTCCAGGGCCGCTTTTTATTCCCAATCCGCCCCTGGCATTAACTATTTGCATACTAAAACAGGCTGTTAGACCTTTTAATGCTGGCATGTTAACTGTTATCTAACAAAGAGTATAGCGTGTAACAGCAATTACTTATTTGTGTAGCTAAGGGGCCTATTTATCACCAGCTGCATCCAGGATGCGGATGACAGGTGATAAAATCGCCCCAACTCGCACTGCGATAATTCACTACATCGCAGGGATGTATTATTTATCGCGTGAAGGGACAGAGCTTGCGGTCAAGCTCTGCCCCTGTGATGATACTCCGCAGCATCATCGGGGTATTTTTCAGAAAAAAATACCCCGATGTCCTGCTGCGCATGCGCCACCCCCGCTGACATCACCGCTACCGCCGCCGCCCGGTCGACCCCCCCGTCACGACTACCCCCACGCACCACGGACCCACTCCCCGAAGATCAATATACTCACCAGTCCAGGGAGCCGGTCCGCGCTGTTCCTGCTGGGCTGCCCGGCGCCGGATCCTGTGCGCTGAGGTGACCCCCGGGGCTGTAAAGTGCGCTGCCGCTTTGCAGCATCACTTTACTGCACCAGGGTCACTTTGCAGCACATGGGGGACTCGGCACCCGGCAGGGCTCACCAGAGCAGCGGACACCGGCTCCCTGGACAGGTGAGTATGTTTTTGTTTTTATTAATTTTTTCATTTTTACATGGTGATCAGCTTGTGTGTCCTTCGGGCACAGATAGCTGATCACTCTGCCGGGTCCCCGCTCAGCTGGGCAAATGGCACATTATCGCAGTGCTGCCCTGTGAACTGGCGAGTTTATCACAGGGCACACTGCGTTATTTTTTCACATTTTTATTTTTTTTGTGTAAATTCTGTCACATTGCATTTCCCATTATAAGTATGGGGAATGCGATGTGGGTTACTAAAAAAAAGTGAATTAAAGGGTTTGAAGCAGTTTTTCATGAAAACAGCTCCAAATGCCCTTTAATACATTCAGGTGATACGAAAATAATGTGAAAAAGGGTGTTTTCACACCCTTTTCACATTATTTTAGTAAAAATAATTTTAATAAATAGACCCCTAAGTGTTTTGGGGTACTATTGTCCTCATTAAATGGGTTGAGGCAGAGATATGAGTATGATAGAACTGTTTTGGGAGTGATTCAGGCAATTTGAAACCTTAGTGAAAGGTAAGAGCAAGATTGAGGGCTGAATCCAGTAAACCCCTTACAGTAGGAATCCACATCACGGATAAAGTGAAAGCGTCCTTCATGAGAAGACTGAAGCCTTATCTCATGACAAAAACACTTGTTTTGCTCAGAGATCGGACCTCTTAATTTTGTGGAATGGGAATATTTAATTCAGTGAAATGATATCTATGCTGGGAAGGGTGTCTTTACACAGCATGCTGTGTGATATGGTGTAGAGCCCATTCCTTCCCATTAAAAGCTTTGAACTCTCTCCTACCTTAGAGAGCCAGGAGATTATAATTAGCTTTAGCGCAGTTGTTTTAAACTAATTTGGATACGTTGATGCAACATGTGTAATGATCTCATATGTCAGTCCAACTGAAGGAGACATTTCCAGGAAGATATCTGAGTTGAGAGTCAATCATCGCTCCCTATGTATTTGGGTGATGAAACCCAAGTGACAAATCTGTAAGTGTGCAGAACTTTTATTGTTGACCTACTGAATCACACAGATCTACCGTGACCTTAAATTGAATATTTGCAACATTGCCCAGGAAGAGCTAATGCGTAGCTCGTTTTCTTAGAAAGATTTCACAATATTAGTAAGTTGTCAAAATAGTATCTCAACATTCTGAATATACCAAGGAAAACTCATTTCCCTAAATCCTGCGGTTGGCTGAATAAGAAATAACTTTTTGCCAGAAACTACATTAAATCCACAGCTGTGACATTCATGACATGTCTATTACTAACTGAGACACATTTTCAGTGCAGTTATGACAAAATATGTCATTTCCCAAGTACTGTATGATTAAAATGCTTTCTGCAATTTTAATTATTAATATATATTTTTGGAAGATTTCTAAAAAAAAATTGTTAAAGTGACATCTGTGAAAAATAATCCTGAAAAAAAATGTTTATAATGATGATTATTTTTTTGTTAATTGAATAACTGGAGGATCAGAATTAAATAATTTGGATAGTTTTAGGCACCAATTGATGGTTAAAGGTATTATTAGCCTAATTTAGCATGGATCGTAGATGTGCAAAAAATCGCACATTTACGATCCATTACACTGATATGCCGGGGGACGCCCAGCACAGGGCAAGTTTCCCCCGCATGTCGGGTCCTGCCCTCTGCCCAATCTCACACTGGGACATGAAGTGCCCACCGGGGGAAGGTAGTGGTAGGGGCCCATGTTTAGGGGTGTGGCCAGTCTCCAGAGGGGGTGTGGCCAGCCACCACATTGGTTTGCCTAACCATTAGAGAGTGCATGGGCTGGGCCCCTTGATATATATATATAGTAAATTACTACTAGTGCATGCATGATAATGTACCAGATTAATAACAGCAATGCACTGTACAGAATACACCTTAGTCCTGTGCGGTATAAGGTAACATGTATTGTGTATAATTCAAGTACACAGTCTGGAACCTGATTCCTGTAAGAAGAGGAGGGTAGGGGGGGCGTGATTGGGTTTCCCCTATGGGCCAGTCCAACACCGCCTCTGCAGCCTAGCTGTGTCTGCATTGTCCGGACCGTGCCCCCTCAATGCCGCAATGTCGACACTCCCTAAACACTGACGCGATGCCCCCTCCCGCCCCGCGAACGCCTCTACCTGTCAAACAGACATGAGATTCTGTCGCATCTCACAGTGTGTGCACGCGCAGTGCGGCTGATGCACGTGCGCTGACTTCAAAAGGCCCCAGAATGCTAACGCTGCCGCAGCAGCGTTCCATGCGGAGTCAGGCCCTATAGACCCTCATGTAACTTTTATTTATTATTGTGCTGTGTGTACTTTACTAAAGCTTGCATTTAAGGCCTTATTCAGGTTGGGAAGCTGCGCATGCTCAGGACCCATTCTGCGCATGTGCAGGACAGGTCCTTCGATCGCATTTTAATAATGCAAATGTCTCTGCCTGGCTGACACGCAGAGGCATTCAGTGGGAGGGATAGGGGCGGGAGTGGCCAGTGTTGCCCCCATTTTCTGGGAGTGGCTAGACCAAGGACTGTGTCCCAGATGCAGTTTCGACCTCGCACACTGCAATGCGACTGCTAGTCTGAGTAAGCTCATTCTTACTTAGCCTGCAGTCATAGATGAATATCACGACCGATGGTCACGATATTTATCCAGAACTGTATTCGCACCGCAGTGTACAGTTCGCAAATGCAGGAAGGAGGCGCTATGCACATGTTCCTGCATTTGCATTACTAAGGATTGCATTTGCAAAGCTGCGCAAATTCAGTTTCTTACTGAATTAGGCCCTTAATTCATATTTCTATTTAATTTTTATAAAAGTTTAAGTAAAAAGCAAAAACTAATGAAAAAAGGTAAAGTACAGTAATACAGATAGTAACAATTTCTTCAGGACATATAACATCCGTAAATTCAAGACAATTTAATGTGGAGAACCTCAATAAAACTGCTCAATTAACTGATGAGCATCACTGCCAGTTACTGAATATACTGTAGTCATATTATTATTACACTGATTCACACTGGCGTATCTATAATGGGTGCAGTGTGTGCGATGCACACGGGCCCCTGGGTCCAGAGGGGGCCCACACCACACACACTGCACCCATTTCTTCTATACTCACCTTTCCGTTGTCCATCGGTGACTGTGTGTGGTGCGGCGGCCATTTTGTCGGAGTTCTGCGCATGCGCTGTAGACTATGGCACTATGCCAGAGTCTCAGCGCTGAGAGCGCTAGCAGCAGCGGTGACGGCTACAGGAGAGGAGGGGGCCCACACACAGAGTCTGCACACGGGTCCCCTCCTCTCTAGAAATGCAGCTGCTGATTCATCATTATTGCAGCCCCACCTAAATGAGTGATCCAAGGTGTGACAGGAGTTATTGATGGGAAAGTGGTTACCGGAGTAGGTGTTGATATCGGTGTTCGTACCTGAATTCTTCACCCGGAATCACTTCTTATTCCGAATCAGCTGCTGGTAACCTAGGCAGAGGAACAAGGCACCCCAAACCCAGTGGACCCAAAAGGCAAATCACCACACGTTAGGACGGTGACAACGAATTTATTATACTGGATCAGGAAAGTGGTCACCGCTATTGCTCTTAACTTGGTATTGGAAACAAAAGAATAATACTGTTCACAATTTCATCATAAGGAATACAATCTGTACATATATTAGTACATATATAACATCAACTTGGAGCAATTAACATTTAAATGACATTTACTGACAATTATCCCCGGTGACTCCAAAAGGTCTCTGTTACTCAGGATTTGCTCTGGCTACAATTAGTGTGGTTAGTCTTAAAATCGTATCCAGTCGTTAACTAATCCGGTTTAGCATAAACTATATAAAACTTTGATTATTCCTCCAGCAAAGTTAGTGGTGAATCATGCGAAAGATTACAGTTCACAGCAAGCAGATTATTGGGAGTAGAAGAAAGAAACGTACAAACTGCAAGCAATATTCAATCAATAGGGCAGGCATGCATAAGCTGGCAAGAGGAGCAAGAGTCTAGTATCATGCAAGTGGTGGAGCTCAGCAGTAGGTAGCAAAGATAAGCATGTTTCAAACACAACAATGCGGTGAAGTGAAGTTAAATCCTGGCTATAAGGAATATTGTGGTGTGCTGACTAACGGTATATTGAAACAGGGATGACGATGTCTCTCTCTCTCTCTCTCTCTCTCTCTCTTCCCCTTGCTCCCGTATCTCGATTAGTGAGTGACAGCAAAGTCTGATTTAGGGTCTCGCTGTGCTAGCTACCTTGGGGCAAGGTTCAATTGCAATACATGAAATTCAGATGGCTCCTTTTATATTTACTCGTGTAAAGAAAGAGATCCTTCACTATTTCGCACACTGGGACGGTACAAGGTCTCCCTCTCTCTCTCCCTCTAAATCTGTTAGTAATAGCAGGGGAAGGCAGGGGAACTGTTATTACTGATAGGAGGCAAGGAATACCGGTCCTTTCTATCTGACTCTGTGGTGGTACAATAGATAAGGGGCTGTGTACCTGTGATCCACGACGGTTCCCTTCAGCTATTTTAAGACGGCTGGTGGCGATCGAGTCCCAGCTCCCTGAGTTGTCGTTGGCAGCCCTCCTCAGCCCAGTCAGACTGACGGCAGTTTCCCTCAGTGTCTGACAGCTGAGCTGCGGTGGTCAGTTCCTGGCTCCAGTCTCAGCGGCGTCTCCGGCTCCTTCTGGCTGCGGCCACTATGTGTCCTCTGCGGCGGCTGGCGGGTCCTCGTTCAGCGGCGGCTGGCGGGTCCTCGTTCAGCGGCGTCTCCGTCTCCCTCTGGCTGCGGCCACTATGTGTCCTCTGCGGCGGCTGGCGGGTCCTCGTTCAGCGGCGGCTGGCGGGTCCTCGTTCAGCGGCGTCTCCGTCTCCCTCTGGCTGCGGCCACTATGTGTCCTCTGCGGCGGCTGGCGGGTCCTCATTCAGCGGCGTCTCCGTCTCCTGGCTCTCCACAGCGCTTCCCTCAGCTCGGCTTCCTCTTCCACGCGGCAGCTCCCACCAGTCTCAGAGTCTCCTCAGCGCTGCCAACGGCTCCCCCGCGGATCACCTTAAATATCTTTTTTTTTCAAAACCCCGGATGCTTCCCGCTCTGAGAAACAGCGATCAGAGATCCCCAGGTCCTTGTGCCCCCGGTGTTTTGGGGCTGCAGTTCACAACATCCGAGGACGGGGTAGAGAGGGTATTAACCCCTTCCGTGCTACTGAGCTCATTAAGGGCTAATGGGGTAGTATATAGATATATCAGAGTATCACATATATCCCTGCTAAAAAAACATGCGTGTCCCCACGCAAGGTCATCAAGGGCAAAAGTTCTGAGCAACAGTTCCACAACAACTCGATAACCTAGCAGAACAATAATGATAACAAGCAGCATACTCTAAGCAACTAAGCAACTGTTCATACATCACATACATTTCCAGGGTTCATTATGTACAGGTATCTTTGTAACAACCTCAGATAGGAATACATTTTGTGTTAACACCTTTCAATCGCGGTACCGAAGAGGTAATATACCTCTGGTACTACGTTCGGGCCTCTTGGGGTTTGGGGTATGCACCCCGTCGGCCGGTTCAGGGACAATACAAATTGGGTCATCACCTTCGATAAATTTATTTTCCCTGGGTCTTGGGGCAATTGGGTTCACAGCATTCAGGACTGAGCTATCCAGGAATAGTAAGAGCTCAATGGGATCATGGAATGGGATGCCCCCTGGGGTTCCCCGCTCCTCTGCCAAAGGTGAGTCTCTTTCTGCTGCCGGGACTTCGACCATACAAAGCTTCAATTGGTCACGAGGGACAGTAGTCAGATGTCCATCAGGCCTTCGGATCTGGTAGGTATAAAGTCCATCAGCAGGAATTTTGACAATTTCATAAGGAGCATCCTCCCACATGACATCGAGTTTGCTCATCCGGTGATTTTTCTTTTTCCACACCTTATCTCCAATCTTCAGGGGTTTTGGCTGGGAATTTAAATTATAATTTTTCTCTTGGCGGCGGTGTACCATCTCCATTCGTTGTTCCACCAGTTGTCGGGCAGCTTCAATCCGTTGCTGATGCTCTTGTACCCAGTCGTTCTGCAGGAGATTAGATTCGTCCGATATTATCGACAATTCTAGGTCTTTTGGAAGTTTGCCTTGCCTCCCAAACATTAAATAAAATGGAGTGAATCCTGTAGAGCAATGTTCAACGTTGTTATAGAGGTATGTCAGTTCCTGCAAATGAGTGGGCCACTGCGTCCGTCTCTCTACCGATAAACTCCGGAGCATTCCAATCACGGTTTGGTTGGCTCTTTCGCATAAACCATTGCCCTGTGGGTGGTAGGCAGTAGTTCGCAGCTTCTTACACCCATACAAAGAACAAAGTTCCTGAAATAATTGGGATTCGAATGCGGGACCCTGGTCAGTCTAAACTTGCTCCGGATAGCCGTAAGGACGAACAAAGTGTTTAAGGAACAGCTCAGCAGTTGTTTTAGCTGTCAAGTCCCGGGCCGGTACCACCACCAAGAATTTGCTATAGTGATCCGTGATAGTCAGGGCATACTGGAACCCAGCGGAGCTATGCTCGAGTTTTACATGGTCTAGGGCTACAAGTTCGAGTGGGCGAGTGCTTTGAATCGGATGCAGAGGATCTTTTTGGGTAGGATCAGCTGGTCTTTTTAGACTGCATGTCACACAACTCCTGCACCACTCTTCGACATCAGCTCTCATGCCAATCCAGAAAAATCTCTGTCTAAGTACTGATTCTGTCTTCTGGGTGCCAAAGTGTCCCGACTGGTCGTGATAGGCAGATAATATCAGATCAGTCTGTTGTCTGGGTATTATAATCTGAGAAATAGGTTGATGAGTACCCGGATCAAGGCTGGTGCGGATAACAAGGTCCCCTCGGAGGCTAATTCGGTCTCGATGGCGTAATAATTTGACCAATTCCGGATCAGCATTGGCTCTTTGTGTCTTGGTTAGCTGTTTCTTTTGTCGAATAAGATCAATCAGGCGCTGTACCACAGGACTGGCTCTTTGTACTTGTGCCCAGTCAACATCGGGGGAAGCACTGACAGAATTATCAGTTCCAATATTTCTAGTGGCAGTGACAGGGTCTGAATGGATGACTTGTTTCCGTGTACTCAGAGGTCGGAACAGGGGTGTTTCGATGTCTTCAGTCCAGTCTCGCTCTTCTTCCGCAAGGTCCGTAGTCGGTAAGCGGGACAGCGCATCAGCATTTCCATTTGCCTTACCGCTCCGGTAAGATACTGTATATCTGAAGTTTGCCAATCGTGCCAGCCATCTTTGTTCCAGAGCTCCAAGGCGGGCAGAGGATAGGTGGGCCAGCGGATTGTTGTCTGTAACAATCACGAAAGGCGTGGCAGTCAAGTAATTCTTAAATTTTTCGGTTACGGCCCATATGAGGGCAAGGAGCTCCAATTTAAAGGTGCTGTAATTCTCATTGTTCCTTTCTGTCTTCCTTAGACCTCTGCTGGCATAGGCTATAACCCTTTCCTGACCGTCCTGCAGCTGGGAGAGTACAGCTCCTAATCCGTGATGGCTGGCATCAGTGTGCACCTGAAACGGCTTTTCATAGTCAGGGTAGGCCAGGATTGGAGCCTCTGTTAGAGCTGACTTTAGCTGCTCAAAAGCGTTCTGTTGCTCCTCTGTCCATGCGACCAGGGCAGTACTCCTTCTCTCTTGCCCTGACCTGCCTCTAAGTAACTCATGAAGCGGAGTAGCTATTTTTGCGAAGTGCTGGATAAAACGGCGGTAATACCCAACGAAACCAAGGAAACTACGAACATCTTTAACAGTACGAGGACTAGGCCAATCCCGCACCACTCGTATCTTCTCGGGATCGGGCTTTACTCCTCCGGAACTAACAATGTGACCCAGGTACTGCACACTTGGTTTTAATAGGTGACACTTAGATGGTTTTAACTTTAGTCCGCATTTAATCAATTGGGTGAAGACCTCCTCCAGATGTTCTATATGCTCGTCATAAGATTTTGAAAATATGATAACATCATCCAAATATAGCAAGACCATCTCGAAATTTCGGTGTCCTAAACAATGCTCCATGACTCGCTGGAAGGTGGCCGGAGCATTGCACAACCCGAACGGCATCCGGTCGAATTCGAACAGGCCCATAGGAGTCGTAAATGCCGTCTTTTCCCGGTCTTCTGGAGCCATTGGGATTTGCCAATACCCGCTGGTCAGGTCAAGAGTTGAAAAATACCGAGCCGTTTTTAATGCTGTCAGTGATTCTTCTATTCTAGGTAGAGGATAGGCATCTTTGTGTGTGGCCGCATTCAATTTCCTATAATCAACGCAGAATCTGAGACTGCCGTCCTTCTTCCGCACAATTACTAACGGGGCCGCCCATGGACTGTGGCTCTCCCTGATTACACCAGCTTCTTTCATTTCATTAATCATGGTCCTCACCGGTTGATACATAGCTGGCGGTAGAGGTCTGTGTCTTTCCTTGACTGGGGGATGGGTTCCAGTTGGTATATGGTGCCGGACCCCTTCAGCCTTTCCGAAGTCTGATGGAAATTGGCTGAATGCGTTGGCATTCTTGCGCACCACCTGCAGTACACCTTCTTGTTGACTCCCTGTAGTATCTGGGCCGCCAATCTGGATGTCATTCCACCAGGGAGTCTCACCGGGGGTCATACTGGTTTGACTGACTGCAGCTCCCTCCGAAACTCTGGGTAGGGCCTCACCGATGACATCTTGAAAATCAACCATCACCACACTAGCCACGGTACAATGCCGGAACAAACGGATTGGATAACTATGAGGATTCAAAATCCTGACTGGTACTCTGCCTCTTGTTACAGTGGCAAGGGTTCGGGCCACCGCGAACAGCTGCTGCCCATCGAAGTCACAGGGTTCTAGGATTGCCTCATAATCTCTTCCCCCAGGGCCGATCCTTGCCTTGCACCACACCACGTGCTCAGAATTGGGTCTAAGAATAATATGTTGACGATCGGCGATCCTTGCCTTTCCGACTTCTCTCTTGGCATTGGTGAACCTCTTGTGCCCTTCGAGCAACCGGACCATTTGCTGGAGAGTCTTCCTTTCCTTCGGGGCAGCAGATCGCATTTCCAGTTTAAGAGCTTCCACTAATTCGTCTGGGCAATTCTGCAGAACGTTCATTCCAAGGATAACCGGGGGAAGATGCTGGTTGTACGTAGTAGTGACCAAACACCCTTGTCGTTCCAGCGTAGCTTTGCCGATAACGAGATTAGCTTCCCAATAGCCGCGGAACTCGATTGGCTGTCCATTACTGGCCAATAGATGCAACCAAGTGTTTGGTGGAGTCACAATCTCAGATTCTTCCCAGTGTTTCTGGAATTCGGCCAAATGGATTGTCGTCACCTGCGATCCTGTATCTAGAAGAGCGGGCACTTCTACCCCATTAATTCGGATCTTCAGGTGGGGACACTCGCCAACATATTGAGGCCACCACCCTGGCTTCGATGGACCTACTGCTGCATCCCCTCCCGAGGGTCGGTCCCTTGCCTTGGGGTCGAATCGTTTAAAGGACCATTAGAACATCGCCGTTCGATGTGCCCACTTTGATTACATCTTCTGCATATAGGCCTTCCTTGATCATCAAATTGATCCGTGGGACGCCGCCCCGATTCTCGTGGCACCTCCCATCGTGATCGCCCTCTTCTACCTTGGTCCCGACGCCAACCTTGGTGCTTAGCTTCTGCTTGCTCCAGTCGTATTTCCTTCAGCTCTTTCATCATCTCATTAACAAGGCTGGTGAGAGCTCCCATTTGGTCTGGACCAGCATGTGATTGTTGACTGACGGTCCCTTTATAGATAAAGGATTCAGCCATAGGGCTTAGTTGGGACTCCCCCGGCCCTCTCCCCTCAGATGGTCCCACCACCGCCACGTATTCTCCATCTGTGTTTTGGTTTAGACCTAAAATGTCCATCATATCCTCCTTAAATTCAGCGAAAGTGCAGAGAGGGTTCTGACGCTTCCACATTCGCAACTGTGCTTTTGTCGCTTCTCCTCTTGCTCCTTCAATAAGTAAATTAATCATAGTCTCCTCTGTTTGTTCCGTTTCTCGAGGGTCTCTGACCTGTATTGCTCGCCTGGCTTCTTGTAGGCCCAGGGCAAACTCCCGGAGATTCTCATTTGGTTGCTGCTTCCGAGCGTATAGGCGCCCCTTTAATTCTGCAATGGTCTGTAAATTGAAGAAACCAGCCAACTTGCACAGGATACCTTCAGCTGTTTTCCGTTCTTCGTCCGACCATGATCTGACTTCACGTAATGCTTCCCCTTTGAGTTGTCCGATAACTACCTCCACTTTCTGCTCCTCATTCAGGGGATAAAGCTTGAACATCGATCTTATTTTGTCCCGGAATTCTTTAAACGGACTCGTGCCCATTGTCTTTAAATCTCCCGAATATACGGGAAGCCATGGGGCTCCAAAATAATAGGGCATCGTAATTGGTGCAGCCGGTGTTGATGCAGCTGGTGACGACTGACTGGGTGAGGCGGGCAACTTCCTTCTAACTGCAGTAGATGTGGGCGTCTGAAGTTCCTGTGCTTCCGACATCCTGTATCCTGATCCTGTTCATGGATGCCAAATTTTGTGACAGGAGTAATTGATGGGAAAGTGGTTACCGGAGTAGGTGTTGATATCGGTGTTCGTACCTGAATTCTTCACCCGGAATCACTTCTTATTCCGAATCAGCTGCTGGTAACCTAGGCAGAGGAACAAGGCACCCCAAACCCAGTGGACCCAAAAGGCAAATCACCACACGTTAGGACGGTGACAACGAATTTATTATACTGGATCAGGAAAGTGGTCACCGCTATTGCTCTTAACTTGGTATTGGAAACAAAAGAATAATACCGTTCACAATTTCATCATAAGGAATACAATCTGTACATATATTAGTACATATATAACATCAACTTGGAGCAATTAACATTTAAATGACATTTACTGACAATTATCCCCGGTGACTCCAAAAGGTCTCTGTTACTCAGGATTTGCTCTGGCTACAATTAGTGTGGTTAGTCTTAAAATCGTATCCAGTCGTTAACTAATCCGGTTTAGCATAAACTATATAAAACTTTGATTATTCCTCCAGCAAAGTTAGTGGTGAGTCATGCGAAAGATTACAGTTCACAGCAAGCAGATTATTGGGAGTAGAAGAAAGAAACGTACAAACTGCAAGCAATATTCAATCAATACGGCAGGCATGCATAAGCTGGCAAGAGGAGCAAGAGTCTAGTATCATGCAAGTGGTGGAGCTCAGCAGTAGGTAGCAAAGATAAGCATGTTTCAAACACAACAATGCGGTGAAGTGAAGTTAAATCCTGGCTATAAGGAATATTGTGGTGTGCTGACTAACGGTATATTGAAACAGGGATGACGATGTCTCTCTCTCTCTCTCTCTTCCCCTTGCTCCCGTATCTCGATTAGTGAGTGACAGCAAAGTCTGATTTAGGGTCTCGCTGTGCTAGCTACCTTGGGGCAAGGTTCAATTGCAATACATGAAATTCAGATGGCTCCTTTTATATTTACTCGTGTAAAGAAAGAGATCCTTCACTATTTCGCACACTGGGACGGTACAAGGTCTCCCTCTCTCTCTCCCTCTAAATCTGTTAGTAATAGCAGGGGAAGGCAGGGGAACTGTTATTACTGATAGGAGGCAAGGAATACCGGTCCTTTCTATCTGACTCTGTGGTGGTACAATAGATAAGGGGCTGTGTACCTGTGATCCACGACGGTTCCCTTCAGCTATTTTAAGACGGCTGGTGGCGATCGAGTCCCAGCTCCCTGAGTTGTCGTTGGCAGCCCTCCTCAGCCCAGTCAGACTGACGGCAGTTTCCCTCAGTGTCTGACAGCTGAGCTGCGGTGGTCAGTTCCTGGCTCCAGTCTCAGCGGCGTCTCCGGCTCCTTCTGGCTGCGGCCACTATGTGTCCTCTGCGGCGGCTGGCGGGTCCTCGTTCAGCGGCGGCTGGCGGGTCCTCGTTCAGCGGCGTCTCCGTCTCCCTCTGGCTGCGGCCACTATGTGTCCTCTGCGGCGGCTGGCGGGTCCTCGTTCAGCGGCGGCTGGCGGGTCCTCGTTCAGCGGCGTCTCCGTCTCCCTCTGGCTGCGGCCACTATGTGTCCTCTGCGGCGGCTGGCGGGTCCTCATTCAGCGGCGTCTCCATCTCCCGGCTCTCCACAGCGCTTCCCTCAGCTCGGCTTCCTCTTCCACGCGGCAGCTCCCACCAGTCTCAGAGTCTCCTCAGCGCTGCCAACGGCTCCCCCGCGGATCACCTTAAATATCTTTTTTTTTCAAAACCCCGGATGCTTCCCGCTCTGAGAAACAGCGATCAGAGATCCCCAGGTCCTTGTGCCCCCGGTGTTTTGGGGCTGCAGTTCACAACATCCGAGGACGGGGTAGAGAGGGTATTAACCCCTTCCGTGCTACTGAGCTCATTAAGGGCTAATGGGGTAGTATATAGATATATCAGAGTATCACATAGGTACAGCAGGAGCAAAGCAGTCACAGGGGTTTTGTATAACAATTGGAAATGTGTTGGGTTTGCAGTCAGTATTGCAGAGGCGTCACCAGGTGTGGGTACACCCGGTGCGCACTCTGCATTACAACACCCCCACCCCCCCTCTTCCCACACTCACCCCGCCGGAGCCGCGGGCGGCCGAGAAGGGGGTGTGGCCTAATTTAAACGGGCGTGGCCTCACTGGTCTCCTCTTCTTCACTCCGGGGGGGTGTATCCAGCTTCCTCGGAAATGCTGGCTGCCCCCGGAGACTAGGCGGCGTGCAGTGGCGGCTCCTTTTCTGTGACAGGAGCCGAGTGCTGCAGAGGATTATCACACTGCAGCACTCGGCTCCTGTCACTGCAGAAGAGCCAGCACTTGGTGTCACCCCTTCCGTGGGTGACACCTGGGTGCGGGCCGCACTCCCCGCACCCACCTTCTGACGCCACTGCAGTATTATATCAGAATCAGAATCATCTTTATTGGCCAAGTGTACTCATGTACACTAGGAATTTTTTGCAGTACAGTGCATCTCTCTAGCGCTGGGATGTAAAAGGCAATTTGTTAAAGCATCAACATTTAGACAAGACACTGGTTATAAACAGGCAGTTACAGTCTTTTTGTTTGTGCTTTTGGGATACTGAAAGTGCATCAACCTCAAAGGGATGTATCCAGTGACCCTGTCATATCTTGGGAATAATGGGGGTCATTCCGAGTTGATCGCTAGCTGCTTCCGTTTGCTGCGCAGCGATCAGGCAAAAAAACGGCACTTCTGCTCATGTGTATGCAGCGCAATGAGCACGCGCGTCGTACTATTACAGTGAACAATGTAGTTTCACACAAGGTCTAGCAAAGCTTTTCAGTCGCACTGCTGGCCGCAGAGTGATTGACATGAGGTGGGCGTTTCTGGGTGCCAACTGACCGTTTTCAGGGAGTGTTCAAAAAAACGCAGGCGTGCCAGGAAAAACGCAGGCATGGTTGGGAGAACGCAGGGTGTGTTTGTGACGTCAAAACAGGAACTGAACTGCGTGAAGTGATCGCAAGTGCTGAGTAGGTCTGAAGCTACTCTGAAACTGCACAAAATTATTTTGTAGCCGTTCTGCAATCCTTTCGTTCACACTTCTGCTAAGCTAAAATACACTCCCAGTGGGAGGCGGCACAGCGTTTGCACGGCTGCTAAAAACTGCTCGCGAGCTAACAACTCGTAATGACCACCAATATTCTATGTTTGATTGAAGTGAACAGCATGTGATCTGCACATTTGTGTTTGTAGAGCTTAAAATTGACCCTTCCCAAAGTTTACTATGAAGGAACACTGAGGAGGAAATGTTGTACATGGAAGTCAGAATTTCCCATCTCTCGTCTCTATAACATCATCCTTAGTGATGAAAGGCAAGATAAGAGACATTGTAGGTCTGGCTTCCTGGGTATAATAACTCGGAAATGTCCAAAAAGGTTCTAATGCATTTAGGGGGAAATATATCAATCCTTCTAATAGAACGGAGAAGTGGCCAAGTATAGCATCCAATGTAAGCTAACATTATCAAGTACATTCTATAAAGTTATATGTAGAAGCTGATTGATTGCTATGGGCAACTTCTCCACCTCCAACTTCTCCAAACAAAAGAGATTTAGGGGACTGCAAGAAAAGCCTGGTAAATGGGCATTTCCGAGCCTTTCTCAATTTGGCTTAGGTTAACACAAGAGTAATCAGAGCATTTTCTGGCACCCGGCTGCTTACATCTGTCACCATAAACCTCTCTGGGGACTGAGGCTTATCGCAGTTTATCATAGCTTTTTGTCACTGGGTAATGCCATCTTTCGGTGCGTTACTGTACACGCATATATGGGGTACTTGTGAAACTGAAGAGACTTTAAAAGTTCCATTCCGGGTCAATGCTCAATGCGCATGTGCATAGTACAAAGGTTCTTACAAAAGGATCCCTGGATTACTAAATAGGGGCTCAAGTAAAATCTTTACTGTCGCAAAAAGCGTTTACATGGTTTACATAAATAGACACTGTATTGTACTGTGCATTTAATCAGGGTGTGGTACATTTTGGTGAATTTAGTCATATCAGCATTAATAATGTCAATAGGAGAGTGTCAACATGGTCATAATATTGACATGCAGCATGTTGACACTGACTATGGGGCTCATTCCGTGTTGATCGCAGCTGTCCTAAATTTAGCATAGCTACGATCAGGCACTCAGACGGGTGTAGTATGGTATGCCGGCGGCCGGGCTCCCAGCGACCAGCATACCGGGGCCGGGAGCCCGACCTCCGGCATACCGACAGCGTGGCGAGCGCAAATGAGCCCCACATAGCTCGCCACGCTGCGGGCATGGTGGCGCGCCCTCCAGGGGGGTCGTGGACCCCCATGAGGGAGAAAAAGTGTTGGTATGTTGGCTGTCGGGTTTCCAGCGCTGGTATACTGTGCGCCGGGATCCCGACAGTCGGCACACTGAAGACCACCCACTCAGACATGTGGGGGGATGCCCAGCACAGGGCTAGTCCGCCCCGCATGTCAGTGCCGCCCCCCCTCCCCCCCCCGGCAGAAATGCAAAAGCATTGCACAGCGGCGATGCTTATGCATTTCAGGAGTAACTCCCGGCCAGCACAGCTCCTGCGTCTGGCCGTTAGAACCGCTTCGCCGCCGGGCCGCAGCGGCTGCGTGTGACATCAAGCAGCCGCTGCGGCCCGCCCCCCCAATGGCCCGGCCACGCCTGCGTTGGCCGGACCTTGCCCCCTAAACGACGGGGGCGACCGCCCAGAGACCTGTCAATCAGGCAGTTAGTGCCCCCTAAACTGCAAACCACACACCCTTTTGGAGGGGAGATGCTGGTGGCCACTAGGTGGCCTGGGGTGAATGACATCATTATACATATACAGAGAAAAGGGACAACACTCAATAGACACTGCATCTGCATATAGGGTCTGGAGGGTATATTTAATTGTAGAAACCCCCATGGGTTACTTACTTAAAAGTTGTTTCCTTGTTTTCGCTCATAATTGTCATGGTTCCTCTTACAGGCACAGCAACATTACAGCGACGCTGCTGGGTGCAGACATATAGGGGTATATGCAATTAGCGGCGAATCGCGGCAAATTATCGGCCGTTTTTCAACTCGACACAATTCGACAGGCTAATTTCGGCAAGTGGGTGCCGAAATTGACCATATGCAATAAAAAACGGATTCGACAGTCCCGCTGCCGAAAAACGGCCGATTTGACGGATTTTGATCCGGTTTTTTAAAAACGGGAAAAAATGGGAAAAACCCGAAAAAAAATGGCGTGGGGTCCCCCCTCCAAAGCATAACCAGCCTCGGGCTCTTCGAGCTGGTCCTGGTTCTAAAAATCCGGGGGAAAAATTGACAGGGATCCCCCGTATTTTTAAAACCCGCACCGGGCTCTGCGCCTGGTGCTGGTGCAAAAAATACGGGGGACAAAAAGAGTAGGGGTCCCCCGTATTTTATACACCAGCATCGGGCTCCACTAGCTGGACAGATAATGCCACAGCCGGGGGTCACTTTTATACAGCGCCCTGCGGCCGTGGCATTAAATATCCAACTAGTCACCCCTGGCCGGGGTACCCTGGGGGAGTGGGGACCCCTTCAATCAAGGGGTCCCCCCCCCCAGCCACCCAAGGGCCAGGGGTGAAGCCCGAGGCTGTCCCCCCCATCCAAGGGCTGCGGATGGGAGGCTGATAGCCTTGAGAAAATGTAAAGAATATTGTTTTTTCCTGTAGTACTACAAGTCCCAGCAAGCCTCCCCCGCAAGCTGGTACTTGGAGAACCACAAGTACCAGCATGCGGGAGAAAAACGGACCCGCTGGTACCTGTAGTACTACTGGAAAAAAATACCCAAATAAAAACAGGAGACACACACCTTGAAAGTAAAACTTTATTACACACCTGCCGACACACACATACTTACCTATGTTGACACGCCGACTGCCACGTCTCCTGATCCGACGATCCGGGGTACCTGTGAATAAAATTATACTCACCTCAATCCAGTGTCCAGATATAAATCCACGTACTTGGCAAAAAAACAAACCGCATTTACCCGAACCACGGACTGAAAGGGGTCCCATGTTTACACATCAGACCCCTTTCCCCGAATGCCGGGACACCACGTGACTGCTGTCACTGAGGTCCCTTCAGCCAGTCCCTTCAGCCAATCAGGAAGCGCTACTTCCGTGGCGCTCACCTGATTGGCTGTGCGCGTGTGACCTCAGACAGCGCCTCGCATAGCCTCTCCATTACTTTCAATGGTGGGAACTTTGCCGTCAGCGGTGGGGTTACCCGCGGTCAGCCGCTGACCGCGGGTGACCTCACCGCTAACCGCAAAGTTCCCACCATTGAGTATAATGGAGAGGCTTTGCGAGGCGCTGTCTGAGGTCACACGCGCTGTCTGAGGTCACACAGCGCAGAGCCCGGTGCTGGTTTTAAAAATATGGGAGATCCCCTGTCATTTTTCCCCCCGGATTTTTAGAACCAGGACCGGCTCGAAGAGCCCGAGGCTGGTTATGCTTTGGAGGGGGGACCCCACGCCATTTTTTACCGGGATTTTACCATTCCATCTAAAAAAAAATTTAAAAATATTATTTTTAAAAAATATATAAAAAATACTTGTGCCTCCAAAAAAGACAAACCAAGTACCTAATCCCTTCTAATATAAATAGATATGCTATTACCAATAAAAAAAACACCAAAAAAAAACATGTTTTAAATTTTTTTTATTAGTTTCACCCACCAAAGTGTGGCGGATTGAAAATGACAATTTACTGTCTAAAAGCACTGTTGTCGAATTTCCAAACTTCAAATGAATATACTTTGGTCGAATTGCAGCACTTGTATCATTGCAGAAAAGTCGAATTTGACAAAAGTCGAATTTCAAAAAGTCGATTTTTGAAAGTCCGTTTTTTTGACGGAAAGTACTGAATTGCATTGACGATTTTTTTTTTTTTTGGCGAAAAAGTCCAGTTTTTCGCCAATTTCGGGAATTCGACCGCAATTGCATATACCCCATAGTCGGGTGCTGCTTGCTGCTGGAGAGGCGAGATCCAGGGGCCTGAAGGAGGTGCATTAGGGCTATGAGGAGTAGCCGTGGGGGCGCCCCTCGGGAGTCATAGTTACATCTGCCTTTACATGACTTGATATTACACGTGTCAGCACAGAGAAAGTGCTGAGATACTATGTGGTACAGCAGCCTGATAGCGGCGGCTGCACCTGATTAGACCCACAGCAGCAACCAGCGAAGTGTACTAGGAGGAGGCTGCATACAGAGACATAGGCCCTCATTCCGAGTTGTTCGCTCATTAGATTTTTTCACAACGGAGCGATTAGTCACAAACTGCGCATGCACAATGTTCGCAGTGCGCCTGCGCCAAGTAAATTAGCACAAAAGTTTGTTATTTTACTCACGGCCTAACAAAGATTTTTAATCGTTCTGGTGATCGTAGTGTGATTGACAGGAAGTGGGTGTTTCTGGGCAGAAACTGGCCGTTTTATGGGTGTGTGCGAAAAAACGCTGCCGTTTCTGGGAAAAACGCAGGAGTGTCTGGAGAAACGGGGGAGTGTCTGGGCGAACGCTGGGTGTGTTTGTGACGTCAAACCAGGAACGAAACTGACTGAACTGATCGCAGTGTAGGAGTAAGTCTCGAGCTACTCAGAAACTGCTAAGAAATTTTTATTCGCAATTCTGCTAATCTTTCGTTCGCAATTCTGCTATGCTAAGATACACTCCCAGAGGGCGGCGGCTTAGCGTGTGCAATGCTGCTAAAAGCAGCTAGCGAGCGAACAACTCGGAATGAGGGCCATACTTCAGTTTTTTGCTACATGAATTCGGTGGCGCCCTCCAGGGGACGGCGCCCCTAGGCAGCCGCCTAAAGCTGCCTAATGGTAGAGCCGGCCCTGAGCCTACTCCTAACCTCCCCTGCTTCAGCCTAACTCTAACACCCTTCGCCCCCCTGCAGCCTAACAATAACCTGCTCTGCTGCAGCCTAAAGGTGGGTACACACTGATAGATATATCTGCCGATCAATTGATCTGCAGATACATCTATGGACGGATCGGGCAATGTGCTGTGCAGACACACTGGCCGATCCGTCGGGGACTGACGTCATGAACTGTGCGGGCGTGTAAACACGCCCGCCCAGTTCAGCTGTCAATCACCGTCGGCCGCCACAGCATGTGTACGGGCGGACGGCTGGTCGCCCGTACACACACAGCGATGCGCCAATATATCAGTAGATATATTGGCTGTCGGCTGTGCTGCGGGGCCGACGCGAAATGTCTGTGAACGACGGAGTTCACAGACATATCGCCTGTACACACTGGCCGACGGACCCGCAATATATCGGCCGTTCAATGGAACGCCCGATATATCGGCCAGTGTGTACCCACCTTAACTCTAACTTCTCCTCCTGCAGCCTAACAAATACCTCCCCTCCTGCAGCCTACCCCTAACCTCCTTTCCTGCAACCTAACCCTAACCTTCCATCACACAGCCTATCCCTATAACTTCCCTTCAGTAGCCTAACCATAACCCTCCCCTGCAAACTTGTGCAGAATGTTTTCAATTCGACATTGTGAGCATGTTGACATAACAGAACAATAAAGACTTTTATAATAAATATACTACCCTACAAATATGCTGAGACATGTATTACATTACACAGTAATTTCAAATCTTCATTATAAATAATGCCGAAACGCAATGGACCTGAAAATTCAGTTGCAGTCTGATAAATTGACCCTTAAATTGCTCCCAAAGTGTCCATCCTTTCATGTAGTTCATCTTAAATCAATTTTCTGTTGTTTTCAACAATTCTGTGACGCTTCAGACCTTGTTCTCCATTGTTAGCTCTGTGTGGCTGCACCACTGGAAACATGAGAGACAGAACTGTCAATAACTTTAGACCAAGGTTAAGGTGAACTGGAACACTAATTACTCAGGTGAATAATGCACACAGGGGAAAGGAGCAAAAGCAATCTAGCGATACAGGAAAATGAGAAAATTACTTAGACAAATGGTACGCTTGTAATACAGTTTGCTAAATAACACAGCGAAAGATAATTACAGAAAAGTTCACTGTTTCTTACAAAAATGGCTATATTACCTACCAAAGAGAAGGGGTAATTAATTGTATTAAAAATGTATTTACCTGGAAACTATTGATGCCTTATTAGTAGGACTGAAAATATACCTAGATTCCTACAATGTCAGTTTGTCCGTCTGGGAATTACACGTATGCAGAGAGACGGATCTCACCAAGGACAGGGTTGGTGCAAATCAGTGACGTGCGGTGGGGTGAGGCAGAGGCTTTCCTGTTATACTAATGTTTGTGCCAGAGTTTTGGCTGTATAAACTATATGAAAAATATAAAGAATATGTTTGAAATATCTTCTTTGCATTATTCTAATCATTTTTATAACCAAAACTCTGGAGTAAAAAGTCTATGGCAGGTGAGGCAGTGCCTCACCTGGCTATCTTTTCCGGACATCTCTGATCAAAACTCACCAAATTTCCAGGAGTTTATACTGCTGCACCTGTGTATAATGCCCAGATGTACGCTTTGGCTCATGTATTTATAACCCCGGCCCGTAACATGGAAGTTAGGATCTGATTGGCTGGTCCTTTATCACGTTCCACTTTATCACTTCACTGAGCTTAATAAATTTGCCCCCAAGCCTGTGCAATAGACGGCCACATACCAATAGATGTATACAACTCTGCTTCAGCACCTTTGTTAAATAAAAGATGGGAGGGACAAACTACTGGGGTATATCGACATCTCTTACCATCTGTCCAATTCTTTATCTCATTCTTGGCTATGTCAGACTCTCTCTGTTTCTCAGCATGGCCAGTATTTACTAAGAATCCGAGTTTGTCCAATTTGTGTTTTTTTTTCTAAGTCCCAATCCGGGAATTCACTAAGCACAAATTTCGGCTGTGTTTAGACTATTCGTAATGGTTTGAATGACAACGTTCACAAATACGAATGAATAGACCATCGGTCAAACGCGGCTGTTATTACATAGAATACGGGAATTCACTATTCATTCGTATTTGGGTGTTAGTCTCTGAGTGCTCAAATGCGGTCGTATTTTTTTGCGATTCGTAAAAAAAGCGGCAAAAAAATAGACCTGCTTTTTTCAGTCGTGTTTACATGTGTTGCAAATAAAAAATCACTCACACCTGAATTAGGATGCCTATAAAAGGATGTTAGGCCCATTTCAATACACCTACACTCAGAAATGGCAGCAGGACTGTGGGCCAGTGATCTTTTGTGTGCTGTGGGATTCCTCAGACTCAGACATCAGCCTGTAAGTAACCAGGGCCAGTAAACTGAACATGGTCAGCAGGTTGTACAGGTTCCGCGGAGGCTGCGCAGGCCTCGTTTTTTTAGGGGGCGTTTAAACTTGAACGCATTGTCCGATGATAAGGTCATACAGATGTTTCGTCTAAATCGTAACAACATTTTCCGTCTGTATGGCCTTGTCAAACTGGGCCTAGACCCTGAGACAGCACGCTCTCGCTCTGTCTCAGGCCTGCACAAACTCCTGGCTGTGTTGCACTTTCTGGCTACAGGCAGCTTTCAGGCTGTGTCTGGGGATGTCATAGGAATCTCACAGCCCTCATTTTCCAGAATCTTAACACAGGTGATGCATACCTAACTACCTCTTCTGTTTTGTGTTTGTTTTAATTTCTTGGTGGCCAGTTCTGTCCTAAAATCTCATGTTTATTGTTCTTTAAAATATACACACAGGTGTTGGCTGTTTTGCAGCCCCACATCGAGGCCTCAATCTGCTTCCCTACCCAGGAGTCTCAGTGGCATGCCGTCAGGGTAGATTTCTATGAGCTGGCTGGCATGCCCAATGTGCTTGGAGCCATAGATTGCACACACATTCAGCTGAGACCACCTAGGGGCAGGCAGCACATATATACAAACCGCCATTTCGAACACTCCACAAATGTGCAGGTGGTTTGTGATGCAAATCTCAAAATAATGAGTGTTGTTGCTGGTTACCCTGGGGGCTGCCATGACTCCTTCATCCTCAGTCAGTCATCCCTCTTTGATAAGTTTGAGGACGGACAAATGCCAGATGGATGGCTGCTGGGTATGTAATTTGATATGTGTAGGCCTGCGTATACTTTGTCCAAATACAGGTGCAGATGTATTAACCTGTAGAAGGCATAAGGAAGTGAGAAACCAGTGATATGTGCAAGGTGTTAAAGGCACCAGCCAATCAGCTCCAATATGTAAATGAACATTTAGGAACAGATTGTCTGCTGCCTTTATTATCTTGCACATATCACTGGTTTTTCACTTCCTTATGCCTTCTACAGGTTAATACATCTGCCCCACAGTGTGTTACTTATGTGTTGCTGTATCTTAACATGAATCACGTTACTAGATTTGTCTTTTAGGTGATGGAGGATATGGCTGTTTCTCTTGGCTTCTAACTCCATTGTCCCGACCTGATACCCCTGCTGGACACAATTACAATTATGCACATAAGTCCACGCGGAATGTGATAGAAAGATGTTTTGGTGTGCTGAAATCTAGGTTTCGGTGTCTGGATAAGTCTGGTGGCCTTTTGTTGTATAGTCCCTCCAAGGTGACTCAAATTGTGTTCTGCTGCTACTTTCTTCATAACATGTGTTTGCAACAACATCTGCCACATGTTGAGGAGGAGGAGGAGGAGGAGGAAGAAAGCAGCCAGCAAGCAGAGGAATTAGAGACATCTGGTGATACTTGGAGTACAGATGTAGGGAGGCAGGTTAGGCAAGAGATCATCAATCGCTATTTCTAAGGTAAGTTTGGTTTGCTTATTTCATTTGTTGTGTAATCATAAATAGATGTTTTGGTTTTTTTACACCAAAACCATTACTCAGAATGTGTCTGTCCCCTTGACCCTCGCTTTATGACAAACAAATGTCGCATGTGTATTGTGTGTATTTTTAAACTCCAAACAACAGATTATGAGTGGCATGCATAAAGTCTGGATAAGTGATCGTAAACTTGCAGTGCTAATTTCTTACAAGCCCACATAATCCATTTAGTATTTCACTTTATCATTGTGTGTAACGTCCTAATGCACAGGTTCACAAACTCGGCCCTCAGGACCACACACAGTGCATGTTTTTCACGTAACCCAGTAGAAGCACAGGTGTATGAATTACTCACAGACATATGTTAAAAGGTTCACAGGTGGAGCTAATTATGTCACTTGTGATTCTGTGAGGAGACCTGCAAAACATGCACTGTGTGGGTTCCTGAGGGCCGAGTTTGAGAACCTGTGTTTCCAAAAAACACTCCTCAACATATAATATGTTAGCCTTGAGGAATACATGTGTCCCTATGTGTGATGCACCATCATATTTAAGACACACAAACTTACTGTAATCAGGAATAATTTATTTCCTAATGTTTGATGCTGTAAACTTGATGATGTATAAGTAAATACACAGTTTGCCACACATATACATTATTATACACATTCTTTGATTTTTGGAGTAAAAGTACATATTTGTTTGTTTCAGCATCATGTGTAAAAACATTCTAATTTTTAGCACACACAAACATGTCCCAACAATACTGACATTCATTTTGTCAATGTTTTTAAAACAAAACAAAGCCAACATATTACAAGCTTTTTACGCAACTCAATTGTGTTTTTCTTGTAATGTTGTATAGAGAAGAAAGCTAAAATATGTATCAATAACATTGTAATTTGGATTGTCTGCAGGAAAAGAGAATGATTGGAATCTAGAAAGAGTAATGATTAGAAAAAAATCAAGTGGCCAGTTTACTTCCTGCTAAAGACATACTGCCTGGCTGGCAATTATTGTGTCTGCAGGAAAAGAGAATGATTTGAATCTAGAAAGAGTAATGATTATAAAAAAAATCAAGTGGTCAGTTTACTTCCTGCTAACATGTATGTGTGGCTCCATCAACATTTCCCTCCTCCAATACCTTAAAAAAAGGTAAAGAATAAATGTGTGTACAAATTTTATGTTTTTGTTTGTACCACTTATAATTAATGATGTAGAAAAAAGTGTCAAGGAGCTAAGTGTTATATATTTTTAGCAAAAAATACACTTGCTAACTGAATTACTTATCACAAATGTCGAACTTGTACTTTTTTCACGTTTTTTTGGGTGGCTGCTTGTCCTGCCCTTTGCCTTTAGCACTGTCATGTTGTCGTGCTCTGGTGGAGCGTCTTGGTGGTGATGAGACTAGCGTGATATTTGGAGTAGTCGTACCAGAACTGCTGCTTGTTTGCTGTTGGTGCATGCATCTGAGTGTTTCATTCAGGTTAGTGAGGGTGGCATTGAGTTCACGTGTAGCAGCATTTTGATTGTCTACTATTCGGAATAAACTTTCATTAATCTTTTGATTGTTTTGAAAAATGCTCATATAACTTTGCTGTTGTCTGTGCTGTTCTTCCATTATGCGCTGTAAGTTGCCCAAGACCTATGTAATGTCTGTACGCATGAGTTCCATGGTATTGCCTATTCTGGTTGTTTGTTCATTTTGTCTACTCAGATTTCTTGATATTCTTCTAAGGTGAGATGGTAGGCTTGCAAACATTTGTGTCTGCTTACGTAGGCAATCTTCATTAGTGGCCTGCTGTCTAGCCCAAATAGACCAAAACACCTGATCAGGGCCTTGTGTTCCTGGTATTGTTGGGCTGTGTTGTGGTGGTGGTGGTGTGCTTTGCTGTGGTCGTGTGCTCACAGGTGCTGGGGGGCTCATTCCTTGCATTAATGGCTGCATTTCTAACATGTTTGTCTCCTCCATGTCACTGTGTTGCTGTTGTTGCGGAGGGATGCTGTTCCCAGGACTCGAAGCTGAAATGTTAAACAAATCTCCGTTAGCTATCCATATGTTTGAGAAATGTAAACAAATCACTACACATGGAACACATGTCATTCACTGTTGCTTTCAACTATTCTGCCTAGCAACATCATCACTCATAGCTTAAATACATACATATGCCTGTTTGTGGCAAATGTGTCTGGTTACTTAATTGTGAAAGCAAACACTTTAGTTTTATTGTAGCTCACACATACTACACCATAAAAACACATTGGAATACATAATGTGTTACCTTATAGCTTTGTTCAAACAAACATAGTAATGTTTTTATATGTATTTTGCAATGTTACCTCAAACACACATGTTAAATTTTGAAAATCAACCTTACTTTTTGCAAAAAAACCAACATGCTTTTTTGTTGCAGCATCTTACACACAATGTCATACTGTATGGCTCAAGTGGACATACATATCTTTACTGGATGTGGACAAGGCCATTTAGCTTGGATTCCATTTTAGCTTTTACTTACTGCGGTAAGTATTTTAGTTTTTGATGTGTTTTGACTTAATGCGGTTAGGAAATATTTTGATTACGTTCTGAAATTTTACACATTTTTTTCAGTTTGATACTCACAATCAAGATGAGGTGAGTGTGGATGATGTCTTGGAGGTGTGTCCAAAATTTGGAGTGTGGGTACAGAACATACGGACGATAATCTTCGTGGCGGGGTAGCCTGCTGTGTTTGGGCCGGGTCATACGACCTTGCTTTCTTTTCGGCCACGGGTTTTTTGTGGTGATGTCTTACAGAAGTGCCACTTCTGCTGCTCCATACTTCTTTTGATGGACCTTTTAATGAAAGTGCAATTTTGTTATGGCCATTCCTTTACAAGCATACCCTATACTACAATGGACACTTTACCTGCTTCCGCAGCGTCATCATCATCAGATGTGATAGGAGTTACTGGCCGACGAGTAGTACTGCTTTTTTCTAACACTGTATAAAATGAATAAAAAAAAATTGTTCATGCTATTGTGTATACATCCACCCATTATGCTTATAAACATTTATTCTTTTAGAAATGCTTGGTTTTTATTTATAAAAAACATAAGGACCAGAAATACAAAAAAAAAAAAAAACTAAAAACATTGACCAAAACACATATGCACTATGGCAACATCAACACAGGAAAACATGTACAGGACACTGACATAGGCCACAAGTTAAAGAAAAACAAACAAACATAAAAACACACACAACTTCATTTTGTATTGAAAGGATAAATATTACAGATGCAATATATAAATTGATCTGTGATGTGGCACTCCAAAGACACATTACCACTATATGAGCCAAAACAAAATGCAGCAATTTTTATAAAAATTACACTGCAGTGTGGTGTCACGGTACAAATACAAGCAAAAAAAAAACAAAAAAATATTGTTATTTTAATTAAATAATTAACATTATCTAATAATGACATTACACATGTAAGTGGTTTCCAAACCACTTTCCAGTACTCCAGCCTCTAACATGACAACCACTGTTTTTAAAACATTGCACATGGATCACTTAAATATAAAACATAGTCACAATTTTAATTTAAAAAACGGCCAAAAGGAAAACATTATTGCAGGACAATTCAGAGACACACCAAGTCCAAACTACACATGCAAAATATCTGATAAAAACACATGACATACAATAAAGTAAGATGTTACATTGGCTTTTGTATAAAACATTAACCAAAACAATGTATTTGCTGACACACACTTGAAGATGGGAGTAATATGCAACGTCACATGACACACATTTAAAAAAAAAAAAAACATAGAATGTAAATGCAAATACACATGCTCACCATTCTTCCTGGGCCTATCTGAATCCCGGATATGGGTTGCAGAGACAACTTCTGGAGGGATTACACTCCGCATGGGCTCCTCATACTCCAGATAACTTGCAATATAGGGCTGCCCACCACCGGTTTTCCGAGCCGACTTGGCCTCCTTGGCCATTTTGGACTTGACACGTCGCTTTATGTCATAGTACCGTTTGCGGCACGTGTCCTCCGTCCGCTTGACCACCCCCTCACTATTGACAGCAGCAACAACTTTCGCCCACAACACCGTCTTCCTCCGTGTTGGCACCTTGGCGGACTCAGGGCCAAATAGCTGCCTCTGATACTTCATCAGCTCACGCACCAATGCCACATTTTTAGCAAAACTAAACTTTACATTCCGCCCAGTCTTAGTAGTGGTGCGTGGCTGCGGAGCACTCTGACTGTCACTATCACTTGAGGCTGCTGCAGCAACCTCACCCACCTCCTCCACCTCACTAACCTCACTAACACTCACCTCCTCCACCTGACCAACCTCCTCCCCCTCACTCACACCCTCCACCTCACCCACCTCTGAGTCACACATAATTGTGTGTGTAAACAGTTAACACAGGAAAAAAAAGACAAACAACACACTCCTCCACTACCACTACACAACTCACACACACACACACACACACACACACACACACAAACACTGACAAGGGACTATAAAGAAAAATAACTTGGACTAAAAATGAGACAAAACCACAAAATACAAGACAACAAGAATGACAAGACGACTTTCAAACACAATACCACACTCAGAAATCGCTACCAACACTCCTCACCAAACCACAAATTCACCTACCTCCACAGCACAACCTCCCTCCTCCTCACCACTAACTAAACCCACGAGGTGCGGACGGTTTGGGGCGTATTTATATGGTTGCGCACAGACACTCCTACCATCTAAAACACAACCAATCACGAACGGGGATGAAAATCGAAACTGAAAGTGAAAATGCGGCCGCGGGGGGAAAAAAACCCTGCCGCGTTTAACTTAGGAAAAAAAACAGCAAATACAACAAAAACACGTACGCAAACGACAATGACGGCCGTAAATGTGCCAAAAAAAAATGACTGGCATCGACATCGGAAAACACGACAACCATAAAGTCGACTGCTTCATAACTTTGCGTATATGGGGGGTAATTCCAAGTTGATCGCAGCAGGATATTTTTTAGCAGTTGGGCAAAACCATGTGCACTGCAGGGGGGGCAGATATAACATTTGCAGAGAGAGTTAGATTTGGGTGGGTTACTTTGTTTCTGTGCAGGGTAAATACTGGCTGCTTTATTTTTACATTGCAATTTAGATTGCAGATTGAACTCACCACACCCAAATCTATCTCTCTCTGCACATGTTATATCTGCCCCCCCTGCAGTGCGCATGGTTTTGCCCAACTGCTAAAAAAATTCCTGCTGCGATCAACTTGGAATTACCCCCCATGGATTCAAAAAGTTGCATGAAAATGCACCCGATACAAAACAAGTTCAAACACTACACAAACCGACTCAAACACGAATATTAGTAAATATTGCCCCATGTGTATCTCTGTGTGTGTCTTCCGGTCTCCTCTTTGTGTGTCTGTGTCTTTGCCGCATCCCCTTCTGAAGTTGTGGGCTCTGCATTATGGATTTCTGTTTCTTTGTCCACTTTTGTGTTCCTGTCTGTCTCCTTTTTACCATCTTATCATATCTATCCCCACTGTCATCTACCAATTACCTCCACCACCCACTTTTCCCATGTGCCCCTCACAATCCACTAATTCTCTTGCCCTGCACCTTCCTCTTCATCACTGACCTTCCTGCTCCTCTTCTGCTGAGGTTTGTGATGCATTAGTGGTTGATGAGGTCAAAAGCAATGTAGATACACAGAGGCACAGCCACATCCAATGGCACATAACTGAACCTGAAGATGGTAGGTAAGCACAATTTTCAGAGTTTATTTGCTGACATCTGATACATTTTAGGCATAAGTTGGACTCATCGGCAATGTCAGACACAGTGATGCAATGTTTTTGATCTGTGCATTCTTCACAATTTTGTTTATACAGAGTCGCAGTACAAATTTAGATGTACAGTAGCAAAAATGTTCCTGGGCAGTGACTGTAAGGTAACAGGTGGGCTACACAGACATAAGATGTTGTGTCTTATGGGAGTGTCGCATTTGTGTCGTGACGACAGGTTGGACCCTGACAAATTTAGTGCCTTTAGCAAGATTTTGGCTGTCGCCCCTGTCCACATGGGACCTTTTACGTGTGTGCACTTGAAAAGGGGTATGGCCTTGCAGAAAGGGTCCTCATGGTTATGTGTCTCCTTCCCCATCCCACACTGACCTATGCTGTGTTGTGCTCCCCCCATCCCACACTGTGCTCTGCCCTCCCATCCAACACTGTACTGTGCTGTGCTCCCCCATCCCACACTGTACTGTGCTGTGCTCCCTCACTCGCACACTGCACTGTGCTGTTCTCCCCCCATCTTACACTGTACTGTACTGTGCTCCCTCACTCGCACACTGCACTGTGCTGTTCTCCCCCCATCCCACACTGTACTGTGCTGTTCTCCCCCCATCTCACACTGTACTGTGCTGTGCTCCCTCACTCCCCCACTGTACTGTGCTGTTCTCCCCCCATCTCACACTGTACTGTGCTGTGCTCCCCCATCCCACACTGTACTGTGGTGTGTTCTCCCCATCCCACACTGTACTGTGATGTGTTCTCCCGCCATACCACACTGTATTGTGCTGTGCTCCCCCCATCCCACCCTGTACTGTGCCGTGCTTCCCCCATCCCACACTGTACTGTGCCATGCTTCCCCCACCCCACACTGCACTGTGCTGTGCTCCCCCATCCCACACTGTACTGTACTGTTCTACCCCATTCCACACTGTACTGTACTGTACTTCCCCCATCCCACACTGTACTGTGCCATGCTTCCCCCACCCCACACTGCACTGTGCTGTGCTCCCCCATCCCACACTGTACTGTACTGTTCTACCCCATTCCACACTGTACTGTACTGTACTTCCCCCATCCCACACTGTACTGTGCTGTGCTTCCCCCATCCCACACTGTACTGTGCTGTGCTCCCTCACTCGCACACTGCACTGTGCTGTTCTCCCCCCATCCCACTGTACTGTGCTGTGCTCCCCCCATCCCACACTGTACTGTACTTCCCCCATTCCACACTGTACTGTGCTGTTCTACCCCATCCCACACTGTACTGTGCTGTGCTCCCCCATCCCACACTGTACTGTACTGTTCTACCCCATCCCACACTGTACTGTACTGTACTTCCCCCATCCCACACTGTACTGTGCCTTGCTTCCCCCATCCCACACTGTACTGTGCCATGCTTCTCCCACACTGTACTGTACTGTGCTGTGCTTCCCCCATCCCACACTGTACTGTGCTGTGCTCCCTCACTCCCACACTGTACTGTGGTGTGTTCTCCCCATCCCACACTGTACTGTGATGTGTTCTCCCGCCATAACACACTGTATTGTGCTGTGCTCCCCCCATCCCACCCTGTACTGTGCCGTGCTTCCCCCATCCCACACTGTACTGTGCCATGCTTCCCCCACCCCACACTGCACTGTGCTGTGCTCCCCCATCCCACACTGTACTGTACTGTTCTACCCCATCCCACACTGTACTGTACTGTACTTCCCCCATCCCACACTGTACTGTGCTGTGCTTCCCCCATCCCACACTGTACTGTGCTGTGCTCCCTCACTCGCACACTGCACTGTGCTGTTCTCCCCCAATCCCACTGTACTGTGCTGTGCTCCCCCCATCCCACACTGTACTGTACTTCCCCCATTCCACACTGTACTGTGCTGTTCTACCCCATCCCACACTGTACTGTGCTGTGCTCCCCCATCCCACACTGTACTGTACTGTTCTACCCCATCCAACACTGTACTGTACTGTACTGTACTTCCCCCATCCCACACTGTACTGTGTCTTGCTTCCCCCATCCCACACTGTACTGTGCCATGCTTCTCCCACACTGTACTGTACTGTGCTGTGCTTCCCCCATCCCACACTGTACTGTGCTGTGCTCCCTCACTCCCACACTGTACTGTGGTGTGTTCTCCCCCATCCCACACTGTACTATGCTGTGTTCTCCCCCCATCCCACACTGTACTGTGCTGTGCTCCCCCCATCCCACACTGTACTGTGCCTTGCTTCCCCCATCCCACACTGTACTGTGCTGTGCTCCCCCCATCCCACACTGTATTGTGCCATGCTTCCCCCACACTGCACTGTACTGTGCTTCCCCCATCCCACACTGTACTGTACTGTTCTCCCCCCATCCCACACTGTACTGTACTGTACTCCCCCATACCCACACTGTACTGTGCTGTGCTCCCCCATCCCACACTGTACTGTACTGTTCTACCCCCATCCCACACTGTACTGTACTGTACTTCCCCATTCCACACTGTACTGTGCTGTGCTCCCTCATCCCACACTGTACTGTACTGTACTTCCCCCATCCCACACTGTACTGTACTGTTCTCCCCCCATCCCACACTGTACTGTACTGTACTCCCCCATACCCACACTGTACTGTGCTGTGCTCCCCCATCCCACACTGTACTGTACTGTTCTACCCCCATCCCACACTGTACTGTACTGTACTTCCCCATTCCACACTGTACTGTGCTGTGCTCCCTCATCCCACACTGTACTGTACTGTACTTCCCCCATCCCACACTGTACTGTACTGTTCTCCCCCCATCCCACACTGTACTGTACTGTACTCCCCCATACCCACACTGTACTGTGCTGTGCTCCCCCATCCCACACTGTACTGTACTGTACTTCCCCATACCCACACTGTACTGTGCTGTGCTCCCCCATCCCACACTGTACTGTACTGTTCTACCCCCATCCCACACTGTACTGTACTGTACTTCCCCATTCCACACTGTACTGTGCTGTGCTCCCTCATCCCACACTGTACTGTACTGTACTTCCCCCATCCCACACTGTACTGTGCTGTGCTTCCCCCATCCCACACTGTACTGTACTGTACTGTATTTCCCCATTGCACACTGTACTGTGCTGTGCTTCCCCCATCCCACACTGTACTGTACTGTACTTCCCCCATTCCAAACTGTACTGTACTGTTCTCCCCCCATCCCACACTGGACTGTACTGTACTTCCCCCATCCCACACTGTACTGTACTGTTCTCCCCCATCCCACGCTGTACTGTACTTCCCCCATTCCACACTGTACTGTGCTGTTCTCCCCCCCCCATCCCACACTGTACTGTACTCCCCACATCCCACACTGTACTGTGCTCCTTTTATCCAAAATAATATTTAAAAGAGGAAGGTGCTCATCAGATTACAAGGATCACTGAGTACATCAACTATGACAACTGTGCCAAAACATGAAGAGCCTGTCTTGGTCTGCTTGTGTCCATCAGTGTCCACATGAAGATCCTGTCTTGGTCTGTTTGTGTCTATCCGTGTGTGTGTGTGTGTGTGTCCCCCCCCCCCCCCCCAATCCTCCAAGGGTAAAGAGAGGCTGATGGCTTTTGTAGGCTGCAACAAAAAAGCAAACAATTCAATAACTGCATTTGTCTATCCACCGTGGTCAAAAGAGACAGGTGGCTATCATGGTCCCCATACAAATATAAAGAGATGTTGACCCAGTTCCTCTTATGGTCCTTGATCTTTATGGGGGCCCCTGTCTGGTGCACTGCACAGAGTCTTGAAGACCCATATATGCTAGCTACACCTCACACAGATTGTTTCCATACACCACAAGCTGGGTACCAAATGTGAACTCTAATGGCACCGTTACTTGAACAGCTAGGTTGCCATGTAGCTAACTCCTTCCTGATGAATCTACTCCACTCTGTCTATAGCGTTGCATCCATGATAAGCAATGACACTTAGTGCTACTTGTTCATCAACTATAAGTGATATCATCAGAACTCACTGTTAATACATATATCATATATAGAAGTGTCATGACTGCAACCCAATAATGATAATTATAAAAAAAAAGTTAATGTTTTGTCCTAGTATTTGAATTTACATTAGCTAAAATGTTTTTTTAGTGTGAAAGCAAGCCAAGGATTAATGTATTAATATACTTCATATATATATATATTTTCTGTATCCCTAACTTGATGCTTCCTACCCAGATTACAGTTCAATGGATCTTAAAAGAATGGATAAAATATTAAGGTTAATCCAAATTAAATATAGTTTACATAATGGAAACAATCTTGATCACATAAATTCTTCAATAATACATTTGTAGTCTCTAGATGCAAAAAAAAAAAAAAAAAAAAACATGTTCAATGACCTATACCTATATTATATGCAGTGGCCCTAAGAAATAATATAACATACTTATGTTTCCTATGCATATGTTTCCCCCAAAATTATATCATGTTTAGAGAAAGTAATGCCATATCTCTGTCAATTTTAAGAGGGGTGTTCTGGTTTATTTTTAAGAACACATCACTAGAGTTGTTCCTAAACAATAGGGAAATATATTAGTTGTAGAACAGATTAAGATATCAATATCCTTTAGTAAGTAAAAGTAAAGAAATTATTTTGGAAATATTACATTTTGTGACTTGGTGTGCTGCTGAGAAAGTCTCCCAAAGCCTTACCTCAGGCTGAAGAATACCTGACAGAATTTGTAAGTGTTTGCCTTCAGTTTCTATATTTAATTACTGTTTTATTTTAAGGAACTGTTGCATTCATAAGCAGTATGCTAATTTGTCATTATTGTTATTATTATTTTCTAATTGTTTTTGTTCAGTAAGCCCTGTGACTCTTTGATATATTCAATTATATCAATTACATTCTATCTTTCTGTTAGAATTTCTATAATTGATGTGATATATAGGCTGATTTTGTATAATGAAAAATAAACTAGATATTAACAGTTAACAAGATTTTGTGTTTGATAGCGATTTTGCAATAGATTTCTTTATTTATTTTGTGGGGTTTAGCTAATTTTAGATAGTCCACGAGCAAAATATATGAAGCTGCAAATTGAGATTTTTATTGTGAAGTGGTCTGTGTGCAACTCACTGCAGGATTTTGGAGAGCTGCAGAAGTGTGTCTTTACAAGCTGCAATCATGCTGAACAATAACTGTAGGGGCACTTCCTGTATAATAAGTGGATGGCAATGATGCAAGTTCCACCATCCAATTACAGCATACATCTATAGTTATTAAGCTGACAGAGATCAAATGCAATTCCAATATTCAAAAATAGCCGTAATTCAGCCAATTCAATGCAAAATTGCTATATTTGTAAAATGACTCTTCTGATTGGTTGAAACCTAAAAACAGTAAATACACACTGATTTGACCTCATCAATACAATAAAAGCCTGTCTATTGTACTTCCTTATTTTAATTGGATTCTCAAGAGTTAAACAGAGAGTAGTAAAGAGAGCAGGTGATTGGTGAATGTTTTTATTGTCCCAAATTGTCTCAGTGCACGTGCAAAGCTTGGCCAGCTGCAAAACACCTATGTAGCGGGATGTAATGGAGATGTACTAAGCAGTGAAAAGAGTGGAGAAGTGAGCCAGTGGAGAAGTTGCCCATGGCAGCCAGTCAGCTATGTGTATATGTCTATTTCAAACAAGTGCTGATTTGTAAGCTGTCAGTGTTAAGAATCGGGATGGTGATGTGTTCTGTTAATGACTACAATGATTTGTGCAGCGATTATCCCCTTCATACATCTGCAGCATACAAATTGCCAGTTAAAAAGACCCAAAAAACACTATTTGGCCAAATCACAGCTCGATGCAATTTCTTCCCAGGTGTTGATTTTAAATGTCACTCATACCAGAATATGAGTCATACTGTAGCATGGCAACGAGCCTTTATAAATAGTAAAATAATTTGTGGAACATTTACATTATATACAGGTTGAGTATCCCTTATCCAAAATGCTTGGGACCAGAGGTATTTTGCATATGGGATTTTTCCGTATTTTGGAATAATTGCATACCATAATAAGATATCATGGTGATGGGACCCAAGTCTGAGCACTGAATGCATTTATGTGTCATATACACCTTATACACACAGCCTGAAGGTAATTTTAGCCAATATTTTTTATAACTTTGTGCATTAAACAAAGTGTGTCTACAGTCACACAATTCATTTATGTTTCATATACACCTTATAGACACAGCCTGAAGGTCATTTAATGCAATATTTTTAATAACTTTGTGTATTAAACAAAGTTTGTGTACACTGAGCCATCAAAAAACAAAGGTTTCACTATCTCACTCTCACTCAAAAAAGTCCGTATTTCGGAATATTCCGTATTTCGGAATATTTGGATATGGGATACTCAACCTGTATTATCTTGTGCTTTCTTGTGAAAATATGCTCTATTTTTTGGGATCCAAAGACATGTTACATTATGGGTGGTATCCTCTTAGCCACAGTAAATTACCGCGGCTAAAGGTCTCGCCGGTGGCTATCCTATTAGCCCTCGAGCTTTGAATGCTTTGATTGACTGTATATATATTATAGAATAAAGGTTAATAAGTGGTGATTACCATTTCTTGACATCTCTTGGTGCTCATTGCTACTCGCTTCCAGAGTTGAACTCACTGAAAATTACTAGTTTTGACCAAGATATGACACCTAAAAATATAGAAACATAGAATTTGACGGCAGATAAGAACCACGTGGCCCATCTAGTCTGCCCCCTTTTTTTTACATTATTTTTATCTGTAACCTTGTTTGATCCTTATTTCTTTGTAAGGATATCCTTATGTCTATCCCATGCATGTTTAAAGTGCTCTACTGTCTTAGCCTCTACCACCTCTGATGGGAGGCTATTCCACTTGTCCACTACCCTTTCTGTGAAGTAATTTTTCGTCAAATTTCCCCTGAACCTCCCCCCCTCCAGTCTCAGTGCATGTCCTCATGTCCTGTTGCTTCTCTTTATTTGGAAAATGTTTCCCTCCTGGACTTTGTTAAAACCCTTGATATATTTGAAAGTTTCTATCATGTCCCTCCTTTCCCTTCTCTCCTCCATACTATACATATTGAGATTTCTTAGTCTTTCTGGGTATGTTTTGTCATGTAGGCCATGCACCATTTTAGTTGCCCTTCTTTGTACAGTTTCTAATGTATTAATATTGGAGATGAGTGGGTTCGGTTCGTCGAGATCCTAAACCTCCCCCCCCCCCTGAACTTCACCTATTTTACACGGTTCTGAGGCAGCCTCGGATCTTCCCGCCTTGCTTGATTAACCCGAACGCGCCCGAACGTCATCATCCCGCTGTCGGATTCTCGCGAGATTCGTATTCTATATAAAGAGCCGCGCGTCGCCGCCATTTTCACTCGTGCATTGGAGATTGAACAGAGAGGACGTGGCTGCGTTCTCTCCATGAAAAGCTCCGTAATCTGTGCTCAGTGTGCTGCAAATATCTGTGCTCAGTGTGCTGAAAATATCTGTGCTCAGTGTGCTGAAAATATCTACGTTCTCTGCCTGAAAACGCTCCATATCTGTGCTCAGTGTGCTGCAAATATTTGTGCTCAGTGTGCTGCATTGTGGGGACTGGGGACCAGCAGTATACATATAGTACAGTACAGTAGGCCATTGTTGTATCTTGCAGCTCTGTGTGAAGTATACTATCTCTGTGCTGCATTATTGTGAGCAGTATTTAGTAGGACAGTGCAACATTTTGGTGACCAGCAGTATACATATAGTACAGTACAGTAGGCCACTGCTGTATCTTGCAGCTCTGTGTCAAGTATACTATCTCTGTGCTGCATTATTGTGAGCAGTATATAGTAGGACAGTGCAGCATTTTGGTGACCAGCAGTATACATATAGTACAGTACAGTAGGCCATTGCTGTATCTTGCAGCTCTGTGTCAAGTATACTATCTCTGTGCTGCATTATTGTGAGCAGTATATAGTAGGACAGTGCAGCATTTTGGTGACCAGCAGTATACATAAAGTACAGTACAGTAGGCCATTGCTGTATCTTGCAGCTCTGTGTCACTTCTAGTATCCTGATCAGTGGTCAATATCTGCTGCATTGTTGTGACCAGTATGTATACTGTACTGTGCGACGTGTGTTATACACCTGGTGATTTTATACATCCTGTAATCTGTACTGAGCGATGTGTAAGATACACCTGGTGATTATACACCCTGTATACTGTACTGAGCGATGTGTGAGATACACCTTGGGATTATACACCCTATATACTGTACTGTGTGATGTGTGAGATACACATGGGGATTATACACTCTATATACTGTACTGTGCAATGTGTGTGATACACCTGGTAATTAATTATACACCATGTATACTGTACTGTGCGACGTGTGTTATACACCTGGTGATACTGATTATACATCCTGTAATCTGTACTGAGCGATGTGTAAGATACACCTGGGGATTATACACCCTATATACTGTACTGTGTAATGTGTGAGATATATCTAGGGATTATACACCCTATATACTGTACTGAGCGATGTGTGAGATACACCTGGGGATTATACACCCTATATACTGTACTGAGCGATGTGTGAGATACACCTGGGGATTATACACCCTAATTTATTATTATCCTTTATTTATATGGCGCCACAAGGATTCCGCAGCGCCCAATTTCAGAGTACATAAATAATCAAACAGGAAAACAGCAATTTACAGTTGATGACAGTATAGGACAAGTACAGAGTAAATACACATAGTTACATCAGCAGATGACACTGGAATAAGTATCAGGTGGCAGAAGACTGCTGGATGTGGTACAGTTGAAGATTATTAAAGTAAGACAAAGGATATGCACATGAGGGAAGAGGGCCCTGCTCGTGAGATCTTACAATCTAAAGGGGAGGGGTAGACAGACATGGGTGACACAGATGGGGTACATAGAGAACGTGGAACAGAGGGTTAGGATGAGATTTGGCTGGGTTTGGTGAAGAAGTGGACCCCCAGAAGGCACAAGTCAAGACTTAACATTGCAACATTTTACTGGGCTATGCAGGAGAAAATTAAAAATAGGGGAAAATAAAAAATAAATAAAATAATTGATAACTTTTACCGCTTTCAAAAAGGTCAATGGAAGCTGAAATAATGGACAACTACCTCATGGAAGCCAGATACAGTATACCAAACAGTACTTAGCAGAGTTAGGAATGAGTGCTTATGAAATACAGTAACATTTTGTCATAATATTTCAGAAACTGCATGGCTGGTCTCTTGCACTCTTTTGCTCTAATACACCACCTGCTTTAGGATCTATATTCAAAAACATTATGTCTCCATAATCCCAAAAACGTCAGTCTTCTTGGAAAGTGGTTTGTTTCTTTGTAAGGGAAAGAGAACAAACGTTCTCAACAACGGTTTCTCAATTTCTTTTTCCTCTGGGAAGGGATTGTGGATTCGCAGGAATATCTGAGCATTTCTGTAATCAGAAAGCAGCGACTTTCTACAAATGTTTACGAATAATTCCAGTGATTTTGTCATTTTCTTCCAGTGATTTGGACCAATAATACCATTGATTAGAACGAATAATTCCAGTGATTTTGTCATTTTCTTCCAGTGATTTGGACCAATAATACCATTGATTAGAACGAATAATTCCAGTGATTTTGTCATTTTCTTCCAGTGATTTGGACCAATAATACCATTGATTAGAACGAATAATTCCAGTGATTTTGTCATTTTCTTCCAGTGATTTGGACCAATAATACCATTGATCAGAACGAATAATTCCAGTGATTTTGTCATTTTCTTCCAGTGATTTGGACCAATAATACCATTGATTAGAATGAATAATTCCTGTGATATTGAGTGTCGCTTAGGTAAACCGTCCAGCGACCACAGTGCACCTCTTTTTCTCTTTTCTTTGCATCATGTGCTGTTTGGGGCCAATTTTTTTAAGTGCCATCCTGTCTGACACTGCAGTGCCACTCCTAGATGGGCCAGGTGTTTGTGCCGCCCTCTTGGGTCGCTTTGCTTAGTCATCCAGCGACCTTGGTGCAAATTTTAGGACTAAAAATAGTATTGTGAGGTGTGAGGTATTCAGAATAGACTGGAAATGAGTGGAAATTGTGGTTATTGAGGTTAACAATACTATAGGATCAAAATTACCCGCAAATTCTATGATTTAAGCTGTTTTTGAGGGGGTTTTGAAAAAAACACCCGAATCCAAAACACACCCGACAAAAAATGTTCAGGGAGGTTTTGCCAAAACGCGTCCGAATCCAAAACACGGCCGCGGAACCGAATCCAAAACCAAAACCCGAAAAATTTCCGGTGCACATCTCTAATTAATATCCTTTTGAAGATGTGGCCTCCAGAATTGAACACCTGATTAATAAACTGCCCTTCTGTTAAAGTGAGAGTATCTAAACCACAATTTTGGAGGATTAAACTATAGTTATATTAAGTTGTCCTAGATAATGCCTCTTCGACAGAGGCAACTATCACAGATAATAGCATTCTCTCCTTGTACCCTGTCTGCAAAGACAGTTACAGCAGTTCTGGATATTTAGGGGTCTATTTACTAAGCCTTGGATGGAATAAAGTGGCCGGAGATAAAGTATTGGCCAATCAGCTCCTAACTGTTATTTTTCAAACACAGCTTGTGACATGGCAGGAGGTGATTGGTTGGTGCTTTATCTCAGTCCACTTTATCTCCATCCAGGGCTTAGTAAATAGACCCCTTTTTGTATTATTATTGTTCCTTAGTTTCTTTTAAACCAGGGTTGGGGAACCTTTTTTCTACCAAGAGCCATTTGGATGTTTATAAAATCCTTCGGGGGCCATACAAAAATTGTCAACTTAAAAATTAGACTGCCCCCAGTAGTTATGCCCCAGTAGTAGTTATGCCCCAGTAGATATGCCGTCTGTATATATTATTATTATTATTATTATTACATTTTATTTATAAGGCGCTACATGTGTTTTGCAGCGCCGTACAAAGGACAGTACAGGGAGACAAAACATAGCATTACAGTAAATAAATAACAGAAATAGAGTACAGGTAAAATAGAGCACCACACGTTCTCAAGACATAATACGGCTAAGATGTAAGTATTGAGGGAGTGATCATCGTACTACTAGAGGCTGGTGGTCATAGATGGAGATGAGCCTTTACTAGCAGGATAAAGATGGTCGTTGAGTAGGGGAGAGCTGCGAGTGAAATGTGTCGAGACGAGGGCTTAGATAACAAGAGGAAAGAAGGCCCTGCTCTGAAGAGCTAACAATCTAGTGGGGAGGGACGACAG